>NC_022026.1:16268582-16275821 GCF_000317375.1 Microtus ochrogaster
AAAAAAAAAGAGTGAGGATGGATGGAGCAGTGTTAACGTGCTTGCCTGTGAGGTTACTGGCACAGAATGAAGGCAGCACGATTTGGAGAGAACTGTATTGTGTGAAACCCAAGTCTTTGTCTACCTGCTAGAAAAGGTAAGTCATACTACCTAATAATTGAGTATTCAAGAAACATTGATGGTTTTTGTTTAGATATAAGGTATCTCCCCAAAGATGTATGTGTCAATGGGTTAATCTACTGATGGACTCCTATGTTGATGGCATTGTTAGGAGGTAGTGAGTGGTAGCGCCTGCTTGGAGGAAGTTAGTCTCTAGGGGATGTTAGTTACTGGGATTAGGAGTTCCTTTGAAGAGTATGATTTCCCTGCTCTTCCTCTTCCATACAGCATGAAGTAAACTACTGTATCCTCAACACCACATCCTCCCTCAGTGGTCCTCTGGCCATAATGTCTTCAGGTCCATAACCAGGGCAGAAAGCCTCTGAAACCATGAGTCAAAATGAACCTTTCCTTCTTATCAGTGCTTTTTTTTGTTCATAGCAACATAAAGCTAGGGCATCAGTACAGGGACTTTCTGTGGAAATATATAACTAAAGCGGCTAAAATTACTTTATCACTCTAGACATACAGATCAGAAGTTGGTACAAGTGGAGCAAGAGTCTGATCTTTTATTTGTAAGTCTTTGAATTCAGTTCAACTTTTGGATACAAATATCTATCACTTTCAAATATAAAACTTATTTTTAAAAAGCCTATGTAGCATTTTGAGTGGACAGAAAGAAAGAGCTGGGTGGTGAGGGAGCATGCCTTTCCCAGCACTCAGGAGGCAGAGGCAGGCAGATCTCTGTGAGTTCGAGGCCAGCCTGGTCTACAGAGCTAGTTCCCAGGACAGCCAAGGCTACACAAAGAAACCCTATCTCAAAAAGCCAAAAGAAAAAGAAGAAAATAAAGAACATTTCAAGAAAAGACAATATTTAGTAAGTAAATCTCCCCTTTGGGGAATGTGAGCCTACACTAGGGAGTAATACAACCACTTTAAATAGCTGTCATTTCTTGAACATTTGTTATATGCCATGCTGTTGCATGCATTATATACTATGTGCTTAATAATCTGATAAAGTTAAGTACAACTATTCCCCTCCATTTTGTAGATGAAACTGATGGGTTATGAACCTTAAAAAGTTAGTACAAAAGTTAGTTACAAAGTCATAGTTAGAAAATAACAAAGAATCAAAGGAGTTAAATTGATTCCAAATCCATGATACTAACATTTTGGAGGCATAATTTATGAGTTTTGAAAACTAACATAATATACATATCAAATAAAAGGAGTGAATTCAAAATAATTCTAGGAAATTAAAGCTTCCTTAGTGGAAGAATGTTGTTCATTTGTTAAGTATTTCAGCAAATAGTTATTGAATATTGATTATACCAAAGTCATGTGATGGAAATAGCTATGAATGTGAGAGATATGATCCCAGATTTTGCAGAGCTTACATCTGCCAAGCATAGGAAAGTCATTCAAAGGAAACACCAGTGGGGAAAGTTATGAATCCATCTTAACTATGCTGAAACAGCAACAAATGTTCAAATAAAAATGCCTACTGTGCATGGAAATACGTGGCATTAGAGCTTGGTATGTGTAGCATGGTGTGAATTATTACTAGCCACAGAAAATAGGAATTGAGAAAAGTTATTTCATTTGATGCTTCAGAAATCATCTATGAGCTTTAATAGTACAGTTTCAACCGTGTTTGTACTCGAAGCCAGATATCAGGAGTTTATAGGTGTAAACTGTTCATTTGCAAAGTTTAATGGTGAAAGAAGGAAATAAAATGTTTTGCAGTAGTTATGAGATCCATTAGGATTAAGCTATATTCTAAGCTAAAGGAACGTATAAATATTTAAAAGTAGAAAGAGAAGCCAGGCATTCTGGCACACATTTATAATACCAGTACTGGAGAGGATGAGGAAGGAGGCCATCCTGGATACCATGGTGAGTTCACAGCTAGTAAGCAAAGTACCCAATAAAACAAAGAGATAAGAATTCTGTTTTTTAAAAAAAAGGCTAAATATTTTATAAAGAGAAGCCATTTTAGGAAGTGGAGAATACAGGACACAGATTTGAGAAGAAAGGAGTGAGCATTCTCTCTGGAGACAAGAAACAACACTGTCAAAGAAGAGAAAAGAATGGATCTTATGTTTTCAGGTGAAAAGGATACATGAGCCGGGCTGTGGTGGCGCATGCCTTTAATCCCAGCACTCGGGAGGCAGAGGCAGGTGAATCTCTGTGAGTTCGAGACCAGCCAGGTCTACAAGAGCTAGTTCCAGGACAGGCTCCAAAACCACAGAGAAACCCTGTCTCGAAAAAACAAAAAAAGAAAAGAAAAGAAAAGGATACATGAAAATGAGTGATCTTGAGCTACTGAGAAATGCTTAATTTGTTTGAGAACAGGCAATTAGGAAAGATGATGGGACTTCATAAGTAATAGAATAGAACCTGAGGTGCACACCTAAAACTGAACAAACTCTGTGGGTACTCTACAATTCTATTTCCACCACTTTTCATTGTTTTAAAATAATAGCAAATTGCACATCCAGTGTTCTGATCAATTAATTCAAATTCTATCTTATCCAAGCCATCACTAAAGTACTAAGATTTAGGCAGGATGCCATCAAAATCCATTTAAAATGGCTCTCTTCCCAGAGTGATAGAGATGCAAACTCCCCTTAACAATCAAATCCAACCTTGAATTAATTAATATCTCTGTTGGTGTCTGCTTTATTTTAAGTTGTATCGTTCTTACTGGCTCAGTTTCTAGCATTTGTAATTTCATTTGGCACTCTTCAGCAAGTATCTAGTCTGCCCTACTTGCTAATGTATATGCCATTTTGAATCTATTTTAATTTCTTGTCACAGGATATAACTGAATATACCAACATTCACAAAAACTATGAACAAAATAGAACAAAATATGAGCCCTTTGAGGGTATGGGCTGTGAAAGTTATATGTAAATCAGGATCATATATGTCTTACCTATCTTAGTCTTTGTGTTTTTGGGAAGAGCAAGGCACACTGGTAAAGCTCAGAAAATGTTGACTAAGGAATTAATAGATATCCGTGTGCTGCTAAGAAAAGACCCTGAACTAAGAGATGTCAATTCTGCATGTGAAGTAGTTGCTTCTTATGCAAACCACTTACACATTCTGGCCCTTATTTGTCCCATGTAAAGATGAAGGCATTGGATGACTTATTAAATTGCTCCTGCTGAAAATAATACAATTTTGGTTCAAACATCCTTTGTAGACCAACCCAATTGCTTCTCTGCCTTTTAACTGAAACCAGTGTAACACTAACTGCTCTTTAACTTGTGATATCCCCGATTTTGCCTGCCTAGCACTGGATTACAAGCATATGCTATCACACTAGGCTTGAATTTTTATTATTTTGACATGATATTTTAAAGCAAATATAATTTCTGTTTTCCAGTAGTACTATTTTGATTGTGATGAGAAGCTTTTACTGGGGCTGGTTAATAACTCAGCAATAGACTGTTTGCTTAGCATGCATGCACAAGGCCCCAGCTTCTAACGGAATAATTGAAAAAAATATTTAACTATAATTATAGAAACTTGTACTAAATTCCTGGCCAACTCAGTGAGTGAGGAATGAGTAAGCCTGCCCCTCAGGCTATCTTTCCTAGACTTGCTAGAAATCTAGATATGCTATTCAGATATGCATTTCTCTTTTCCTTTGAGGTTATAGAGGCCACAGGTAATGAGTGAGGGAAGGATGGCATATGACAAGAATATGGGCCTTTTGCTCATCAAACTAGCATGCCCTCAGATCCCAACAGGACCCTTTCACACATGCGCACAATAGGGGCCCAAAGAATCTCTGAGTGAATGAAGTCCTGAGTGAATGTGTGTTTAGACATGAGCAAGGCCTGTTGAGGACTCCAAGACCAATTGGCGAGTGGTAAATTGGCAAAGTCATTACTCATATGAGCCAGGCTTGAGAGGGATGACAACTTTCCTCAGGAGTCTGAGCGGTTATGAGTCTGATCAGTGTATGCAAAGACTAGCAATGGCAGCTTCCTCCTCCGGAATGTTGGTAGCCTGAGACTGCTGTCACCTACAGAGACCTTCTACTGAGACTAGTCAACCATCCCCCTGCACTGTACCTAATAAACACATCGAGGTTCTGGGTTGCTTCCGTATTCTGCATTTGATCTCAGCATCATTGTATGTATGTCTGTGTGTCTTCATTTCCCTACTGCCCATAGCCAGGGTTCTGGGACCCAAATCACAAGACAAATGGCAGTATACCTCTGATAGAATACTGCTGGCCACACCAGATTTTATATGCAAATAGATGAAATAACATTTATTTTTATTATGGGCAGGCTATGTCTTATCCTTACCTGATAAGCATTTAGTCTCTAATAGTACCCTTCAGTAAACCAGGAATTTCTTTTTTAAAAGACGGGGGGGAGGGGGGGGGAGAATCCAGGTGAACAGGCAGCTATCTCAGCAGGTGTCTACTAGAATTTTTTTTGAATTTTACCTGCCTTCATTTAAGCACATCTTTTACAAAACCCTTCCTGCTGTGTAGTACTCCACTGTGTAAATGTACCACATTTTCCTTATCCATTCTTTGGTCGAGGGGCATTTAGGTTGTTTCCAGGTTCTGGCTATGACAAACAATGCTGCTATGAAAATAGTTGAGCACATGTCCTTGTGGTAGGATTGAGCATCCTTTGGGTATATACCCAAAAGTAGTATTACTGGGTCTTGAGGAAGATTGTTTCCTAATTTTCTGAGAAATCGCCATACTGATATCCAAAGGGGCAATACCAGAGTATTACATAGCAGAAAAAAATAATGACATCTTGAAATTTGCAGGCAAATGAATGGAGCTAGAAAACATAATGAGTGAGGTAACCCAGACCCAGAAAGACAAATATCACATGTACTCACTCATAAGTGGTTTTTTTGTCATTAAATAAAGAAAGCCAGCCTACAATTCACAATCCCAGAGAACTTAGACAACAATGAGGACCCTAAGAGAGACATATATGGATCTAATCTACATGCAAAGTAGAAAAAGACAAGATCTCCTGAGTAAATTGGGAACATTGGGACAATGGGAGAGGGTTGAAGGGGAGGGGAAAGAAAGGGAGGCGAGCAGAGAGAAAAATGTAGAGCTCAATAAAATCAATAAACAAAGAAAAAAACCTTCCTGGAATATTATGGCTCTTCTACATTCCTCTCCTTATGAACAAGAAAATGAGATCTGATCTCTTCATCCAAGAATTTGAGGATTTTTCTGGGGGGTGGTAGCACACGCCTTTAATCCCAGAGCTCAGGAGGCAGAGGTAAACAGATCTCAGAGTTCAAGGCCTGTAACATGAGGGCCTGCTTGTTGCCCATTTTCCAAGGCCAGAAAGTCCCAAAGAAAATCGCACAGAGGTCTCCATAAGATTATGAACTGATTGGCCTATTAGCTCAGGCTTCATGTTAGCTCTTATAATGTATATTAACCCATTATTCTTATCTATGTTAGCCACATGGCTCAGTACCTTTCTCAGTGAGGCAGATCACATCTTGCTTCTTCGGTGGTCTGGAAATAACTGCGGAAAGAGCTTCCTTCTTCCCAGAATACTCCTGTTCTTATTCTTCACCTCTACTTCCTGTCTGGTTTTCCTACCTACACTTCCTGCCTATCGGCTAATCAGCATTTGTTTAAAACATAATTGACAGACATAGAATTGTTCTCCCACACCAAAGGCCAGCCTGGTCTATGGAGCTAGTTCCAGGACAACCAGAGCTGTTACACAGAGAAACTCTGTCTTGAAAGTAAAACAAAGTAAAACAACAACAAAAAATCTGAGGATTTTAGTTTTTAGTTGTTGTATTTAGTTGTTGATGGAAAACACAGCTCTCAGCTCAAAGGGAAAAAAGGTTCATTTTGGTGCCAAATGTTAGTAACCATGGCCTGAGAACAGAGATTCAAGTTACCCCAATTAACATGTTTTAACATGTTAACAGTTTCATGAAGTATAGTATACTGTCAGCTTGATACAAACCAGATTCATCTAGGAAGTGGTAACTTTAGTTTCTTCTTCCTTGATTGGTGTACTTTTACCTGCCAGTATGTCCTCCTTACTCCATTTTCCCTATACTATGCTACTTCAATCAGTGTTTTATGAAAATCTTTCAATCTATTCTGGCTTGAGCCTAGCAATTCAGTGACAAAAGAAAGCTTAAACCCATCAAATATGTACTTACACTGTGTTTTTCATTAAAATTCAGAGAGGAGCTGTTTTCTTCGCTGTGTGTATCCATTATAGATTGCCCGGAATCACCCAGGCAACCAGTTAGAATATTGGATTCAAAGGCACAGTGGTCTTGTCATTCCTCACAAAAACCTAATTAGCTCATCTCTTACAGAAAACTACTAAGACTGTAATTGGTAATGTCTCAATTTTTGCTCAGCTATCAGTCATAATTAATAATTATGCAATTTCTCTAGTAACTGTCATTCCTTGACTGCTGAGAAATCTCCTATCATTACCATCATTTACCATGATGCAAACTTATTTCCAAATAACCCCAGGCATCCCCCAAGAAGTTTAATCCACTCTAATCACTGTGAATCTCTAGCCTACCTAGCCCATTGCTATATCAACATTGCTAGCCAAATAAACTTTGCTAAAAGGAATGGATCAGTCACAAAAGTATGGAATGGATTCTGTGGACAATTTGTGGATGTGTTATTAGGCAGAAGTTTAGCTTTTCTCTTATCTCTTTAAACACTGGATTGTTATGTCTTGTATCTCTTTCAGGAGTGCCTACCCTATTTATTTCTTAGTCCATAAACAACTGGGTGCTCTCTAAAGTACAGAATTCTTGATAAAGACTCGGATTTATCCACTCTAGATAGCAATGGTGCTTCTGGATGGCATTTTGTGTTTAATTTTTAATTTTATGTTTATTTTTGCCATTTATTTATTTATGTATTTATTTATTTGTTCTGTTGTTTGTTTGTTTGTTTGTTTGGCAGTGTCTCATGTATCCCAGGCTGGCCTCAGATTCACTATATAGTTGAAGATGACTTTAAATTCCTGGTCTTCTGCCTTCACCTCCTGAGCGGTGGGATTGCACACATGTGCTACTGTGTCCGGTTTATGAGGTGCCTGGGAAATAGCCTAGAGCCTTGTGTGATGGGAGAGAGTC
>NC_022026.1:16276045-16278886 GCF_000317375.1 Microtus ochrogaster
TAGCCAATAAGAGGCTGGAACTAATGGGCCAGGCAGTGTTTAAAATAATACAGTTTCCGTGTAATTATTTCGGGGCATAAGCTAGCCATGTGGGCGGCCGGGTGCCGGGGACGCAGCTCTGCCGCTCCAATTACTACACTTGTGAATGCTAGGCAAGTCACCCACCAACCTGGCTATGCCCCCAGCCCTGTTCCACTTCTTTATAAAGTCAAAATTTAAAACTTATATTTATCTGTTATTTCTTTTGTATGTGTGCGTTGCCTGAGTATGCTGCATGTGCATCCCATATATGCAGGAGCCCATGGGGTTCAGAAGAGGGTATCAGATCCTTTGGAAATAGAGTTACAAGTGGTTGGGAACCACCATGTGGGTGCCAGGAACTGAAATTAGGTTCTCAGCATGAACAACAAATACTCTTAACTTCTGGGATATTTCTAACTCCTCTGCTTCACTTTCTTATAGTTTATAAAGTACCATATTGATATTGGGGTTTGTTGTTATTGTTATTTTGAGTCTAGGTCTTACCTTGTAATCAAGATTAGCTTTGAACTCATGGCAATCATTTTGCTTCAGCCTCCAAAGTTATGGAAATACAGGCCTGTATGCCATATCTGGTTTCTTTTATTTCTTGTGGTTTTTTTTTCCTTTTTTTCTGTATTAGATGTTTATGATTTCTGGGACAAGATCTAGCTGGTAGTCTAGAAGCAATAAGTTTCCCTTCCTTTTTTTCTGAGACAGGATCTGACTATGTAACACTGGCTGTACTGGAACTCACTGTGTAGACCAGGATGGACTTGAACTCAGAGATTCACCTTCTTCTGCCTCCTGAGTGCTTGGATTAAAGGCATGCACCACTATACCCAGCAATAAGTTTTTAATTATAAAGATTCTTTCCAGATTCCATAAAGAGATGCTCTGAGACAACTTCTGATTAAGGATCTTTTAGTGAGGCTGGCCATTCTCAATGGGGGAAGCTAAGATAGGACATCCAACAGCAGCCCACAGACAAAGAAAATTCATTATTTTAAAATATTTTAAAAATACTTTAAAAGGGAATACATCTCTGAGTTAAGAAGTTTAATGAATATACTTGATAGGATATAAGATCAAAATTCAGGAAGCTAATCATTTCACCACACTCTACACTGGTTCTTACAGGATCTTAGTAGTTTAGGGAAGATATCAAATGGGCTATAAGACATTACTGATCTCTACAGGGATTGCATCTGTGATCTAACACTACCTACTTCCTCCCAAATGCTTGGATTACAGTTGTACACTATCATGTGCAAATAGAAATGGATTTTTGCTCCTTATTATAATTTAGTGAGAAAAATCCATCTCTTATTTGATTTAAACTACTGTTTATTTCAAGAACATGTAATATTTTCCTCAGTTGGCTTTGAGGCACTGGTTTTAAACAATATTCATGAACTCAAATGCACAGAGAACCTATTTATAGCTCTAGCATATTTTCCAAGAACTGTTATATACCAACATAGTCTAAATAAAAAGCCTTCCAGGAAAATAATTGATTCATGTTCATTTATATTTATGCCTAAGGATAGCATATTTAAAGAATAGATAGGATCAAGGAAAGCTGCTGAGCAAACTGCTGTGATTATAGGTCATGAGACAGTGAGTATTTTAGGTCTTTGAGTTATCATATATTTCTATAATGCAGTCACTCATATTATATATAGTACATATGTAATATATAATGTACTCACATATATATACATATTTTAATTTCTGCTTTTATTACAGAGATGGTAAGTATATTGTGATGCATATATAATTACTTCCTATTCCTAAATTCAATCATGGAAATCTTTGTTATTTAATTAGGAAATAATGCTATGGTTTTTTTCTAATCTAATCCTGTATATAATATGTTTCTGTATGAGAGTCACTTGAAATGAAACATATTTGTCAGTATCTTCTTGGCTTTAAAATATAATAGTTATTTGTTATTGTCAACATGACTGGATTTAAAATCACCTAGGAATTACCTTCAGGCATTGTAGTGACATTTTGCTTGTAATCTAACAAATAAAGCTTGCCTAAAGCAGAGTGCAGAGCTAAGCCACTAGTAAGCCATAGAGAGGATGCAGTGGTGGCACACACCTTTAATCCCAGCACTAGGTATGTAGAGACAGCAGTGAAAAGGCTGGGTGGAGAGAGGAATAGGGAGGAGACAGGAGCAGATGCTGTCTGAGGATTATTAGAGACAGGATCACACCTTTGGTCAAAGCATTGGTAGAAGTAAAAGGTCACTCTAGTGGCTGGTTGCATTGCTTCTCTGATCTCTCAGCTTTCATCCTCTTAGATCTGACTTTGGGTTTTTTTTTAAGACCAATTAGATTCATGCTACATCTGGTGCTTAGATTTGGTGTAAAAATTCATGGAAAAAAAAGCTACTTGTCTATGGCTTTACAGCCACTGGCATAGGCTACAGCTACACATGGCAGGAGGCAATGCCCTGCTGGCTAGGTTTTCCTTTCTTCTCTTCTGGTGGGCTTTTCATGAACCCCCTTCTGAGGCTGCTGCCAAACTAGGTAGCTGCCTTGAAATGCGGTCAGGCTTGTACTGTTCTATGCAGCAGTAGTCAATCTCACATCTTCATTGTCATCGGCAGCAGATTTGGTGAGAAAATTGGGAATTCTTAAAGGGAGGAATTAGTTAAAAAATTAGTTAATAGCATTCTTTCCCGTGTTAAAAAATGGTTAGGTCATGTTCTCCCTCCTTCTGCTCCTCATTGGAACCTTGAGAGCTCAGTCCAGTGCTCCAGTGTGGGTCTATGTCTCTAACGCCATCCATCACGAGATGAAGGTTCTAGCT
>NC_022026.1:16284590-16293036 GCF_000317375.1 Microtus ochrogaster
AAAAAAAAGAATTTTATATGAATCAATATTGAAAATCCATATTTTATCAAATACAGCCATTGCTAATATCTTTCCATAGTTAGTAATTAAAAGAATTATCATGGCAAAAAAAAAAGAAAGGCAATCCCTATATGTTGGCCACATCCTGACTTTATGGCATGCAGCAGCTTTGAATGCTTGGGACAGAACTGAACAAGTGGGAAAGAAGATTGAGTCATTTACTAATGTCATACAGGGCCCAAAAGAAATCTTCACTGATTCCTTACAAAGTTTGAAAACAGCAGTAAAGAGAATGATATCAAATTCATAAGCTAGACAAATAAAAATTCAATCTCTGACTTTTGGAAATGCTACTTCTCAGTGCAAAAGGATAATCAGGCCTTTAAAGGCAAGATCAGTACTTTTGGAAGAATGGATCTGAGATACAATCAATATAGACTCTCACGACCATGATGGTGCTTGGATAGAAGTGGTGATTTCTAGAGGTTTGAAGAAAAATCACAATGTCAAATGTTTCAATTGTGGCAAACAAGATCACCTTAAGAGGGACTGTAAACAGGGTGTTCCTAGAAAAAAAATTTCTAAGCATAATTCAAACAGAATGCCCCTCCCTTCTGTATTATGTGGAAAGTGTGGCAAAGGCAGGTATGGACTAATGAATTTAGCTCAACAAGCGATAGTCAAGGTAAACCTGTGTCTTTGGGAAAGTCTTTGAGGGGCTTCTTGAAGGCCCTAAGGCCAACTTTAGATCAATCATTTCCTGTCATTGTGAAGAAAAATCCTTCTCAGAGCAATTAAAGAACCTAATACCTATTGTAAGAAACCATATTGCTCTGGGATGGTAAAAAAAAAAAAAACAACTATACATGAAAGAAAAAATTTCAGGAGAAACCATAAAACAAATATTTTAACAAACTTTTATAAATGAACAAAGGACAAAATAAAAAATATGAAAAAAATCACCTTGTTATTGAAGGTCTGGTAAACACAGGTGTGAATGTAATAATAATTGCACCAAATTCGTGGCATCTAAATTGACCTCTTTAGGAGGTAAATCCTCAGTTTTTAGGGATTGGAATTTTATCTTAGGTAAAATAGAGTATGAGATGAGTCAAATGCATAGGGCCAGCAAGAAAGACAGGAAAAATAAAATCATAAACCATATGTGGCTAACATAGAAATGAATTTGTGGGGATATGATTTGTTACAGCAGTGGAATGCTCACACTAACATTCCCCCAATCTCAGAAACAAATTATACATTAGCATATGTTTCTGGGGAAAATAGTAGAAGGCATTATAAAGAACAGCCACTGATCACTTAGATTGTACAAGAACAGGGTACAACAACTGCTGATCTTTCAAAACAGTTGTACCTTTAAAATGACGAACAAACCTGTATGGGTTGTGCCATGGCGCTTAACGACAGAGAAACTGCAGGCCTTAGAACAGCTGATACAGAAGTTAAATGCTTAGAATATTGAAGAATCAACAAGCCTTTGGAATTCTCCTGTATTTTTTATTAAAAAGAAATCTGGAAAATGGAGAATGTTAACAGACCTAAGAACTGTTAATAAGGTGATTCAGCCAATGGACCCTCTAAAGTCTGGCATTCCTTTGCCTTCTATATTGCCTAGAGGATGGTCTTTATAGTTATTGATTTAAAAGATTGCTTCTTCACTATACCTTTACAAAAAAGACATAGAAAAATCTGCCTTCACAGTGCATACTTAAAAGAATTCTCAGCTTTCTAAGAGATATTAATGGAAGATTCTCCCACAGGGAATGTTAAATAGCCACACCCTGTGCCAATATTTTGTATGGCAGCCATTGGAAATAATTCATAAACAATTCCCCAAGTCCATAATTTATCATTACATGGATGACATCTTCAAATGTAGATACTTTTGAAAGAATGTTTGAAGAAGTAAGGAAAAATTTTCCTTGTTGGGGATTACAGGTTACTCATGAAAACATCCAAAAGGAGATTATAAATTAGGTTTACAAAAAATTAGACCACAAAAGGTGCAAATTAAGAGAGATTGATTGCAGACTCTTAATGACTTTCAAAAATTGCTAAGAGACATTTCCTATTACAGTACACTATTGGGATAAAACTTGATGAGCTGAGTAATTTTTTCAAAACCTTAGGAAATGACAAGGACTTGAATAATCCTAAGAAATTATCAGATAAAGCTGAAAAAGAATTGACTCTGGTGGAAGAGAAATTCTATAATGCACATGTGGATTATGTGGATCCGAAGCTTAAATGCATTCTAGTCATGTTAACCTCTAAGCATTCTCCTGCAGGAATTTTAATGCAGAGGGAAGATATTATCTTAGAGTGAATTTTTTACCACATAAGCAGAGTAAAATATTAAAAACTTATGTGGAAAAGATCTCTGTGGTGATTTGAAAAGGAAAATTGAGACTTTGTCAATTAGCAGGAATAGATCCAGCACAAATTATAGTACCTTTTAATAATGATAAAAATTATGGACAGAAAGTGAACCCTGGAAAAAAGCTTTCAGTAATTTTTTGAGAAAGATTAACAACAACTATCCCAATACCAAAAGAATTCAACTCATAAAGAGAACCAGCTCTATCCTTCCTCACATTGTACAGGAAACATCAGTATCTCGAGTCCCTACATTCTATACTGATGAAAATAAATCAGAAAAAGCAGGTTACAAATAAGAAAATTTAAGTAAAGTGTATCAAAGCCCTCATGATTCTGCCTAAATGTCAGAATTACAGGCTCTTCTCATGGTTTAATGGATTTCATGGGTCCTCTCAACATAGTTATTGATTCACAATATACAAAAAGAATTGTTGGGTGCTGGAGAGATGGCTCAGTGGTTAAGAGTACTGCCTGCATATCTAAAGGTCCTGAGTTCAATTCCCAGCAACCACATGGTGGCTCACAACCATCTGTAATGAGATCTGTGCCCTCTTCTGGCCTGCAAGCATGAATGTAGGCAGAATACTGTATGCACAATAAATAGATAAATCTTTTTTTTTCAAAAAAAAGAATTGTTTTGCATATTCAAACCACTGAATGTATACCAGATTATATAGAATTGACTTTATTATTTGTTCAGTTACAAGAAATAATCAGGAACAGAAATCATCCCATATATATAACATACTTTCGATAACAGTCTGCCAAGCCCTCTAGCAAAAGGTATTGAAGTAATTGATCAATTATAGATTGGAAATGTGCTGAAGGCTTCAGAATTTCATTAAAAGCATCATGTCAATAGCAAAGGTTTTTTTAAAAAGATTTTTTTCATCACCTAGCAATAAGCCAAAGAAATTATAAGGAAATGCCCAACTTGTTCTTTATACAACCAAACTCCACAGTCTGAAGGAAGTAACCCAAAGGATGCACAAAGGACTGAAATCTGGCAGATTGGTGTGTTCCATTTTGTAGAATTTGGAAAATTAAAATATGCATACCACACCATCCATATCTATTCAAGATTTCAATGGGTAACTGCTTTGAGTTTGGAAAAGGCTGATTTGGTAATCTCACATTTGCCAGACATTATGGTCATTATGATTATACCTGTACAAGTTAAGATTAACAATACTCCAACATATGTTTCTAAGAAAATTAAACAGTTTTTTGCTAATTATAATATAAATTATATTACAAGTACAACACACAATTCTACAGGGCAGCCAGTTATAGAAAGATCAACTCGAACTCTAAAGGATATGCTAAATAAAGGGAAATGAGTAATAAAGGCCCCCAGAAATATAGTACATAATGCTTTATTAACTTTGAATTTTTAAAATGCTAATGAGAAAGGAACAACAGCTGTGGAGAAACATTGGATAATAGAGAAAACTATGAAATTAAATAATCTGGTATACTATAATAATGTGTTGACCTCAGAATGGATCCAAGGACATGTGTTACATTGGGGAAAGGGTTTTGCTTTTGTTTCCACAGGAGAAGGAAAGATATGAATACCATCAAAATTGATAAAGATTGAATATGAACAAGAGAGACTTCTTAATTAGGAGAGATGATAGTTCATCAAGCAGCATGACCATTTAATCTAAACTAACCTATAAAACTAGCAAATGCTTTTCATTTGATCAGATGTAACTTGCCAAAAGAGAACCTCCCCAAAATTAGGCTTAGGAAAGTGTTTTGTTTTTATCTTTTCATGAGGAAAAAGGCATATGGCTAAGGAATCCAAAAGACCACTAGACAAATGAGACATATGAAGAAAAAGGACAAATCATCCAGAAAAAAATGTCCCAGATAAAGAGTAAATTATTCTATATCATATTTCCAACAGGATAAAGTTTCTTAAATCTTCCCAAATATTTATTGCTGCTGTTCTCTACTGACATATAATGCAAATGATCTTTTAGTGGTGAAAGTCTAATTAAAGATTAAAGCAGGCTTTGGAGTTGGAGTGTGGCTCTCTCCTTCTCTAAACCCAAGCATGCTTGTTAAAGTAAAACCCCAAATCTCTGTTTCATGTCAGAAGAGCCACGTGATATGGGACAGAAGAAAAACAAAAATTTAGGGACAATTTTATGGCCACTCATCTCATAATCTTTTGGTTTTATTTTGATTCTTTTTTTTGAAAATTTTTATTGATATTTATTGAGCTCTACATTTTTCTTTGCTCCCCTCCCTATCTCTGCCCTCCCTCTTCAGTCCTCTCCCAAGGTCCCCATGCTCCCAATTTACTCAGGAGATCTTGTCTTTTTCTACTTTTTACTTCCCATGTAGATTAGATCTATGTAAATCTCTCTTAGTGACTGCATTGTTATCTAAGTTCTCTGGGATTGTGGTTTGTAGGCTGGCTTTCTTTGCTTTATGTTTAAAAACCATCCATGAGTGATTACATGTGATAATTGTCTTTCTGTGTCTGGGTTACCTCACTCAAAATAATGTTTTCTAGCTCCATCCATTTTCTTGCAAAATTCAAGCTGTCATTAGTTTTTTCTGCTGTGTAGTGCTCCGTTGTGTAAATGTACAACATTTTTCTTATCCATTCTTAGATAGAGGGGCATTTAGGTTGTTTCCAGGTTCTGGCTATGACAAACAAAGCTTCTATGAACATAGTTGAGCACATGTCCTTATGGCACGATTGAGCATCCTTTGGATATATACCCAAAAGTGGTATTACTGGGGCTTGAGGAAGGTTGTTTCCTAATTTTCTGAGAAATCCCCACACTGATATCCAAAGGGGTTATACCGGCTTGCATTCCCACCAGCAATGCAGAAGTCTTCCCTTTTCCCCACAACCTCTCCAGCATAAATTGTCATCAGTGTTTTTGATTTTGGCCATTCTTAACAGGTGTAAGATGAAATCTTAGAGTTGTTTTGATTTGCATTTTTCTGATGACTAAGGATGTTGAACATCTCCTTAAGTGTCTTTCAGCCATTTTAGATCCCTCTGTTGAGAATTCTCTGTTTAGGTCTCTAATCCATTTTTTTAATTGGATTATGTGATCTTTTGGTGTCCAATTTCTTGAATTCTTTGTATATTTTGGAGATCAGACCTCTGTCTGATGTGGGGTTAATGAAGATTTTTTCCCATTCTGTAGGCTACTGTTTTGCCTTGTTGACCATGTCCTTTGTTTTACAGTCAGGAGGTCCCATTTATTAATTGTTTCTCTCAGTGTCTGTGCTTTTGGGGTTCTATTTAGGAAGTGGTCTCTTGTGCCAATGCGTTCAAGTGTACTTCCCACTTTCTCTTCTATAAGGTTCAGTGTGGCTGGCTTTATGTTGAGGTCTTTGATCCATTTGGACTTGAGTTTTGTGTATGGTGATAGATATGGGTCTATTTTCATTCTTCTACATGTTGATAACCAGTTATGCTAGCATTATTTTGACTCTTTAACAACTTTTATTAAGGTATAAATATTATCTCAAAATTTTTATGTTTAATATATATATGTTTTGTTATGATATTAATGCTCATATTGAGCACTAATTCTAGAAAAATGTATCCCCTATCTTCCTATACATGATTTCTCATTTTAGTCTCTATCAGTTGTCTGCAGTGAAACATGACCACACATAACAACAACCTTTGAAGTTGGGGTCCCACACTGACAATTCCTTCAGGACTAGAATAACACCACTAAGCTGACAAACACCACCTAAATATTGGATTTGGACTACAAACTGCTCAAGACAATTTTGAGGTAACTAACTCAGATGATTCAACCTTACAGACTACTCTGTAAGGAGTTGAGACAAGACCTGTACTTTCCCATTACACAGAGATTGGACAATAAATTATAAAGTTACCCCCTGCCAGGATTTGATAATTAACCCAAATTTTTCTACTCAGGATCCCCTAAACATGCCATTGCCCCTAGACAGCAGAAAGTAAAATTAAGAACACAACGTCCACATTCTCAAAAGGTAGGGTAGATGTATTTTTGGTCTTTCATTAGGTCATGGATATTTGTTATTGTTTAAGGGGATTGGTTATAAGCTGTTATTGGTAATGATCAGGAAAAAAACTTAAGGAAAGAGATTAGATTCAATGTTCTTGTTTTGAAAAGAAAAAGGGAAATAGAGATATGATAGAATAAAAGGGTAGATTAATCAATCTGTTCTGAAAAGAAAGAAGGGAAATATAGATATGATAAGATAAAAATATAGATTATTGAATTTACTTTTTAAAAAGCAACTACTTGTTTTAAATATTTTGCATTGTATTGGACCTTTGTATATTGAATACAAATTTTGTATATTGTTACACTTTTTTCCATTTTTCCCTTTTTATGGTTTTCATTGAATTATATATTTTTCTCTGCTCTTCTTCCTTCCTCTCCCCTTCCCTCCAACCCTTTTTCATGGTCCCATGGTCCCAATTTACTCAGGAGATCTTGTCATTTTCTATTTCCCTTGTACCTTAGATCCATATATGTCTCTCTTAGGGTCCTCTTTGTGGTCTAGGTTCTCTGGGATTGTGAATTACAGGCCATTTTTTTTGCTTTATGTCTAAAAGCCTCATATGAGTGAGTACATATGATATTTGTCTTTCTGGGTCTACCTCACTCAATATGATGTTTCCTAGATCCATCCATTTGCCCACAAATTTCAAGATGCCATTATCTTTTTCTACCGTGTAGTACTCCATTGTGTAAATGTACCACATTTTCCTTATCCATTCTTCAGTGAGGGGCATTTAGGTTGTTTCCAGGTTCTGGCTATGACAAACTATGCTGCTATGAACATAATCGAGCACATGTCCTTGTGGTACGATTGAGCATCCTTTGGGTATATACCCAAAAGTGGTATTGCTGGGTCTTGAAGTAGGTTGTTCCCTCATTTTATGAGAAATCACCATACCAATATCCAAAGGGACTGTACCAGCTTGCATTCTCACCAGCGATGCAGGATTTTTCCCTTTACCCCACATCCTATCCAGCATAAGTTGTTATCAGTGATTTTGGTCTTGGTCTTTCTTACAGATATAAGATGGAATCTCAGAATTAAATTAACCTGTAATTCTTATCTATGTTTAGCCACATGGCTTGGTACTTTTTCTCAGCGCAACATTTTCATCTTGCTTCCTCTGCATCTGGGTGGTGACTAAAGACTGAGTCTTTTCTCTTTCCAGAATTCTCTTAGTCTGGTCATCCCACCTATAGTCTTGATGGCTACTGGCCAATCAGTATTTTATTAAGCCAATACGAGTGACAAGGTATGCTCTTTACAAGGTACAAGGGCATTCTCTCACAGCACAAAATTCAGAATTAGCTCATTAATTAATTCTGATATTATATTATATTAAATATGGTCTACCTCTTCATGAATGTTGTCTTAAACTCACTTCTTGATCTGGTATAGTATATTTTTCTAGAAATTTAGTAAGTATAACCCTCAGAGTACAGATGAGTACTCTAAATTAAAATATCTCTGTGTTGTAGGGATTTAGTGTGGCCACAGTAATAGTATAAGCTTTTCTACATCGTTTATTATTGTCTCAATATTAAAAAGTCTTAACTTTTTCACTTATGACTGATTTTAGTTGAGGGTATGTTTTTGTTTTATATTAATATAATTATCTATCTTATCTGCCAGCTAAAGTCTGTTTGTGGGCAGTCTCTAATGCTAATTTATTTGCTTCACCTAATAAAATATTAGGCGTTCTATGAGTATATAACACATGTTACAAAAAATTACACTTTTAGCAGAGCTCCTTCAAAAAGTGTTGAAGTAGCATTGGTCAATGGCTTCTGGCTTTTGGACAGAAATCCTACCTTGAGGGTTTTCAGAACCATTCATTCTTCTTCAAATAACTAAATTAAAAAGTATTGGTCACAAATAATTGACTTATAAAAAAATGGCTGTCTAAGATTCAAGAAGCCCCAACAGAGCTACTATAAAACTAAATTATCATAGGCCATGGTGGTATAGGCCTGTATTCCTACCACTCAGGAAGCTGAGACAGGAA
>NC_022026.1:16293171-16297237 GCF_000317375.1 Microtus ochrogaster
CAGCATACACACACACAGAGATATATATATCTGGAAGCCTTAATATATATATATTAAGGCTTCCAGTTTAGTGTTCTTATGGGACTCCTGAGTATGGGAATGAGTGGGTGTCTGGCTTGGGCTTTTTTCCTTCTGTTGGTTTGCTTTGTCTAGTTTTGATGTGATAGTTTTTTTTTTAGCTTGCTATGTTTCATTTTGTTATATTTTTAAAAATTAATTAATGAATGAATGAAAACCTAGCCACTAGGGTAAAGGTTAACAATTAAACTGCCACTTATACTGCTGGGAGAGGGAAAATCAGTTTTCTCTGATGGAGTGACACTGGGTATAGCAACTATTCTAAGACAAGTCTCATGTTCAGGAGGTTGCTGAACAGCTTATATTGGACTCCACAAGTTTTTTTTTTCTGTGTGAGTGCTTTTATTTGGTTACAGTTTGTTTTTTTTCTTTACATTTTTGGGTATTGTTTTATTTTGTTTTCATGTTTTTGGGGGACTTTTGTTGTTGTGTTGAGATTTTGTTTTTTGTTTGTTTTTATATTGTATTTTTTAAAGAATTAACTTAAAGTTGGTTGGGTAGGGATGGGGAGAGGACCTGGAAGTACTTGGGAGAGGGGAAGAATATGAATGATCAAATATATTTAAATTTAAAAGTTGTTGTAAAAATAAAATGTATATTAAACATTTAAAAAGGACACAAATGACAAACATACAAATTGTGCCTGTAATTTCAGCATCACTCAGGAAGCAGAGGAAGAAGGAAAGCAAGTGTAGGGCAAGTTTGTCCTGTAGAACAAGACAGTGCTGTTCCTCCATCAACTGAAAAAAGAGGTAAATCATATTACCTGCATGCAGTGATGCATGCCTGCTGATATGGCCACTTGGGAAGCTGAGGTAAAAGGGTTTGAATCCAGGAGAGCATAACTAGACTAGGCAGTATATTGGGACATTTTCTCAAAAGTAAAAGGGGGGGGGTAGTTGTGTATACAGCTTAAATTTGAGACATAAGAGGTGCTCCCTGCTTTTTGTTCAAATCAAAATCTTCAGAACATACTGAATGCTCATTTGTACTTCCAAAGAGAAGGGGAAAGAAAAATGGTGTTTTAAAAACAGACCTAATCCTCTCATCTAACCAATAGAATGAATTGGGGTCTGTTAGGACTTTTTCACATACATCATCAAATATGATCTAGAGACCATGGCAAACACGCATTTCCCTAAGAGGCATGAAGTATTACATAATGCATATTAAAGTAACACCTAATGCATATTAAATTCAACATGTGAATTTGGGGTTTAGGGAACATAATTCAACCTATTTGCCAAGGTATTTCATTAATTTAAAACCATACACCTTTGTTGTACCATTTCCTGGATTTATTTTTTTCACAGTGATACTCTTTTAACAGGAAAGTACTTTGAGAATTTCATACATATACACAATGTATTTTGACTGTATCCATTTTTACTCCTCTCCTTCCCTTTCTTCATATCCTCCTTTTCTAAACTGAGTCCTCTGTGTGCTGCCTGTATGTTCATGGGTATGAAGCTATCTACTCAGGTAACTACTGAATTCACGAACTTCTAAAGAAAATGGATTCACCCTTCCTCAGCAGTCACCAACTGCCAGTAGCTCCTCAGGTAGGGGTAGAATGCTGTGAGTACTTCCCTCATCCATGCTGGAATATTGGATGACATGATATACTGTGTCTGCTGTGGTGCTTTAAATGAGAATGTTCTCTCATACACTCAGGTGTTTGTATATTGTTTATTTGGCCCCCAGTTGGTATCACTGTTTGGGTATTGTGTTAGGGTTTCTTTTTTTTTGTTTTTTTTTTTTTTTTCGAGACAGGGTTTCTCTGTGGCTTTGGAGCCTGTCCTGGAACTAGCTCTGTAGACCAGGCTGGTCTCGAACTCACAGAGATCCGCCTGCCTCTGCCTCCCGAGTGCTGGGATTAAAAGCATGCGCCACCATCGCCCGGCCTTGTGTTAGGGTTTCTATTTCTGTGAAGGGACACCATGACCATAACAATTCTTAATAAGAAAAACATTTATTTGGAGGCTGGCTTACAGTTTCAGAGGTTTTATCCATTATTCACTATCCTGGTGGCAGGAAGCATAGTAGCCTGCAGGCAGACATGGTGCTGGAGAAGGAACCAAGAATTTTATAGAGAGTGATACTGGCCCTGGTTTGAACATTTGAAATCTTTTTTTTTTTTTTGAACATTTGAAATCTCAAAGTCCATCCTCAGTCACTTTCTTCAAGGCCATACCTCGTAATGAGCGTATGGGGGCTATTTTCATACAAACCACCACCGGTATGTTTAGGAGTTGTGGCCTTGCTGGAGGGAGTATGCCACTGCCAGTGAGATTTCAAAAAGCCAGTTTTCTTCTCTCTGTTTCTTGCTTGTGGCTTGCGATTTGAGCTCTCAGTTGTGTCTTCCACTATGCTTGTTGCTGGCTGCCATGATTCCCTGCCATGATGGATTCTTATCTCTCTGGAATCATAAGATAAAATAAACTTTCTTCTACAAGTTGCCTTGGTCATTGTGTTTTATCACAGCAATAAAAAAGTAGCACAAGTTCTTATGCATGCGATCATAGCTACTGTGAGTTCGTATATATAGCATCCCTTTCAAATCTGGAAAACACTGTTTTGCAGAAGCCTTTTACTACCTCTGGCCCTTACCATCTTTATGCTCTCTCCTCTGTGATGGTCCCTGAACCCTGTAGGAGACAATGGGATACAGATGAGATCTTGGAGTTGAGTACCACATAGTCTCTTATTCTCTGCTTTTGATCCATTTCAAGTTTTTGAATTAACTACCATATACTGGGGGGAAAGTTTTTCTTTCATTAGGATTGACAGATGTTTTAATCTACACGTATAAAACACGTATTTAGGGAGTAGTTTAATACTGTGTCCTTTCAACAGAGTAAAAGTAGTAGGTATGGCCTATGACTTACCAAGCCCTAAGATTTTGGCCCTATTAATGGTACCAGTTATGAGTCTGCCTTGTGGAAGAGGCCTTGAATCTAACAAAAACGTATGGTCAATTACCCCCATAGTATTCATGCCACTACTGTGTTAATGTGCAATATGCACCCATCTAGTCATTATTGTAACTCACGAATTAATAGCTCAGTAGAACTGTTATGATTTCTTTTCTCCTGGCGGCCCACATCAGACCTTCCTGTACTTAGAAAGCTAGCAAGAAAAAAGGAAGATTCCAGATTGCACTAACTTGATTTCTGTATGTTCTGTGATCCAAGCATATGGTATAATCAAATCAGTATGGTGTCTTCAGCAACAGGGTCTTACCACCAACTTCTCATGAGTAACTCTTCTAGTTTCATTTCTTTTATTGTTTTGTTTTTTTTTCAAGACAGAGTTTCTCTGTAGCTTTGGAGCCTGTCCTGGAACTAGCTCTTGTAGAACAGGCTGGCCTCAAACTCACAGAGATCAGCCTGCCTCTGCCTCCTGAGTGCTGGGATTAAAGGTTTGTGCCACCACTGCCTAGCTTACAGTAGTCTTTCAAAAATTATACACTGCATGGGTTCAGGCAAAACTAAAGAACAGAGAATGTGTAGCATCACAAGTGTCAGGCAATATGGTATAAAGTACACACAGGTATATGCATCTATATATTATGTATAGATTGAAGATGGTTGTAAAACTGTCCCATGATAATTAAAGCTCAATGTTGTTTTCATTATTTATTTTTCTTTTTATTGAAATAGATTACTTTTCTCACATACTCTATCCAGATCATAGTTTCCCCTCCCTCTGCTCCTTCTAGTTCCTTGCCATGTCTCTTCTCATGCAGATACACCCCCTTTCTGGATTAAAAAGCAAACAGCTTCTAAGTGATAATAATAAGGTGTAATGATATAAAACAAATACTAACACATCATCATAGGAAATAACAAACAAAAGCAAAAGAGCCCAAGAGAAGGCACAAGAAACAGAGATCCACTTGTCACACTCAGGACTCTCATAAAACCACTAAACTGGAGGACATAATATATATCCAAAGGACTTGTAGGATGAAAAGAGAGGAATATAT
>NC_022026.1:16298447-16300288 GCF_000317375.1 Microtus ochrogaster
TTTTAACCTATGAGGGCCAGCCAAGCAGTTTCTTTATTACTTAACCAATAACCTTCCTCCATCAGTAGACCAGTAGTATTTGGTTTTCCCCTAGGTCTCTGGGCTATCTAATCTCAGGTTCTTGATCACACAACCAGTTCCAGATGTGAGTTCTATCTCATGAAGTGTTGTAGGAGGCCGCTTGTTTATTCCCGGCTGCCCAGACTTGAAATAACCACTCAAAACTATATTATTTAAATCACTGCTTGGCCAATCACTTAAGTGCATTGCTAGCTAGTTTTTATATCTTTGGTTAACCCATTTCTATTTATCTGTGTATTGCCACGTGGCTATGGCTTACCTGGCAAAGTTCTATCCCGCATGACTTCTTACTGACTCCGCCTTCTTTCTCCCAGCATTCAGTTTAGTTTTCCTCTCCTAGCTCTATTCTGCTAAGCCACTGGCTGAAACAGCTTTATTCATTAATCCATAAAAGCAACATATAGACAGAAGAACTACCCACACCAATGGAGTGGACCTTAAGTCAAATCAGAAATTGTTTGGTTCTTTCCACAAGATTTGTGCCACCATTGTACTAACATATCTTGGAGGCAGGGCACCTTTGTAGTGCAAAGGGTTTGTGGCTGTGTTGGTGTTTATATTTCTCTTTTGGTGGTGAGCAGAGTACCTTCCTGTACCAAAGACACTATCATGTATGAGTGAAGGCTCTATGTAGTCACCATCTGGAATTCTTCAAGTTCAGTGAGTTGTATATGTGTTGCCATCAGCAATAGGGCTTTACCATCAGACTGTAGAGAGCAACCTGTATAGTCTTGGCAATAGCCTGGATTGCTTGGGGATTCCCATAGGACCTCTTTGGCCAACAATTCAATTAGATGCAATCCAAACTGCCGCTCATATTACTACACTTTAGTTTCTTAATTTCTTATTGACTCCTTTTTGATTCAGTAGTGAGTGGTTCAGTTTCCATGATTTTGAAAGATTTTGGTCGTTGTTGATATTTAACTTTAATATAAGGTGGCCAGATAGGATGCAAGGTATTATTTCAATTTTCTTGTGTATGTCGAGACTTTCTCTGTGTTGAGTATGTGCTCAATTTTGGAGAAAGTTCCATGAGGTGCTGAGAAGAAGGTACATTCTTTTTTTTATTTATTAAAAATTTCCGGAAATTAAGAAATTAAAGAGTAATAATATGAGCAGCTGTTTGGACCTTCTCCCATCCTCCCATTCCCATCCTGCTCCTCTCACTCCCCCCTCCCTCCCAAGTCCTAAGAGAATTTAGGGTGCCCTGCACTGTAGGAATTCCAAGGCCCTCCCCCCTCCATCCAGGTCTAGGAAGGTATGCATCCAAACAGACTAGGCTCCCAAAAAGCCAGTACATGCAGTAGAATCAAAACCTGGTGTCATTATCATTGGCTTCTCAGTCCTCCCTCATTGCCAGCCATATTCAGAGAATTCGGTTTGATCAACATGCTCATTCAGTCCCAGTCCAGTTGGCCTTGGTGAGCTCCCACTAGATCAATCCCACGGTCTCCATGGGTGGATGCACCCCTCACAGTCCTGACTTCCTTTCTCATGTTCTCACTTTTTCTGCTCTTCATCTGGGCCTTGGGAGCTCAGTCCAGTACTCCAATGTGGGCCTCTCTTTCTATCTCCATTAATTGCCAGATGAAGGTTCTATACTGACATGCAAGATATTCATCAGTGTGGCTATGGGAGAAGGCCAGTTCAGGCACCCTCTCCTCTGCTGCCCAAAGACCTAGCTGGGGAAATCCCCTTGGACACCTGGGAACCCCTCTAGAGCCAAGTCTCTTGCCAACCCTAAATTGGCTCCCTTAGTT
>NC_022026.1:16305989-16309426 GCF_000317375.1 Microtus ochrogaster
TTCTATCTCTTGTATTCTGTTGGTTATACTTGTCTCTGTAGTTCCTGTTCGTTTACCCAGATTTTCCATATCCAGCCTTCTCTCAGTTTGTGTTTTCTTCATTACCTCCATTTCAGTTTTCAAGTCTTGAACTGTTTCCATTACCTGTTTGATTGTTTTTTCTTGTTTTTCTTGGATATCTTTGGATATCATTTCTTCTACCTTTTTGTTTGTCTTCTCCATTTCTTTAAAGCTGGTTTTCAAATCATGTTTCAGGTCCACTATTATTTTCATAATGTTACATTTAAAGTCAATTTCTTCTACTTCTTCTGGAATAGGGTGTTCAAGTGTTCTTGTTGCGTGACCCCTGGATTCCGGTGTTGTCATGTTGCCTTTCAGGTTGTTGGAGGAATTTTTGCATTGGCACCTGCCCATTTCTTCCTTCAAATGCAGCCAGGTAAGTCTTGGTGTCTTGGTCCAATCCATGCTGTGACTGACTCTCTGGGTGGATCTCCTTAGTGCAGGAGCAGGAATTGTTCCTGGGCCAAGGACCCATCTGAATGGATCTCCTCAGCACAGGAACAGGGACTCCTGGTAGCCCAAGGACCCTGCAGACAAAAGTTCTTTAAAGCTGGTTTTCAAATCATGTTTCAGAACTTGGGGGAGGGCAGGGTTGTGTGGAACACAGAAGCCCCTGCATCAGGAGCAGGAGGTGCCCTGCACTCCCTTCCGGGGACCTCACCCCTCTGGGTGGATAGCCTCAGTGCAGGAGCAGGAACTGTTCCTGGGCCAAGGACTTCCCAGATAACAGGACAGGCTTGGGGGAGGCAGGGTCATGTGGAACAAAGAAGCCCCTGTAGTAGGAGCTGGAGGGGCCCTGTGCTCCTTTCCTGGACCATCCGTCCCTGGATGGCACACACTCACCAGTCTGGATGGAACACTTCAGCACAAGAGCAGAGACTCCTGGAAGTCGAAGGACCCTGCAGACAAAAGGGCGAACTTGGTGAGGGGGGCAGGGTCATGTGGAACAAAGAAGCTCCTGCAGCAGGAGCTGGAGGGGCCCTGCACTCCCTTCCATGGACCTTCCAGCCCAGCAGGCAGGCACTCACTCCTCTGGGTGGAAAGCCTCAGTTCAGGAGCAGGAACTGTTCCCGGGCCAAGGACCCCACAGACAATAGGGCAGGCTTGGGGGAGGAGGCAGGGTCGTGTGGAACAAAGAAGCCACAGCAGCAGGAGCTGGAGGGGCCCTGTGTTCTTTTCCCCAAAAAGGTACATTCTTTTGCATTTTGGGGAAATGTTCTGTATGTATCTTTTAGATCTGTTTGGTTTCAAATATCAGTTCTAGCATTTCTTTGTTTAGTTTTTCTTTGGATGAGCTCTTTTTGTCTAGAGTGGGGCATTCAAATCTTCCACTATCAGTGTGTGAGGGGGGTCAACAAGTAATTTAAGAGGTAGTGGTGTTTCTTTTACAAACTTGGGTGCCCATGTATTCGTCCCTAGGTGTTACATAGTCCTAGTGGATTTTTCTTTTGACACACAAACTAGAATCATCTGAAAAGAGGGAGCCTCAATTGAGAAAAATGACTTGGCTCAATAAGAGAGGACTGTATGGAATTTTCTTAATTAGTGATTTATGGGCTCGGTCCACTGTGGGTGGTTCCATCCCTTAGCTGGTGGTCCTGGGTTCTATAGCAAAGCAGGCTGCCCAAGGCGCAGAAAGCAAGCCAGTAAGTAGTATCCCTTCATGGCCTCTGCATCAGCTCCTGCCTCTAGGTTCCTGCCATATT
Organism: Microtus ochrogaster; assembly: GCF_000317375.1. Taxonomy (NCBI): domain Eukaryota; kingdom Metazoa; phylum Chordata; class Mammalia; order Rodentia; family Cricetidae; genus Microtus; species Microtus ochrogaster. Next base: position 16,307,756 of record NC_022026.1, read on the forward strand.
GAGCTCCTGTTCTGATTTTCTTTGATTAACTGCAATATGGAATTATAAGCCAAATAACCCTTTCATCCCAAACTTGATTTTTGGTTATGGTGGTTCATTGCAGCAATAGAAATCTTAAATAAGGTAAGTATGTAGTGTCCTGCCTTACCTCTTCTGATTGGTTTTGGTTTGAAGTGTATTTTTGTCAGATATTAAAATGGTACCTACTTACTTCTTATGTCTAATTGCTTGGATTGTCTTTTTCCATCATTTTACTTTTTTTAAAAAATATTTATTTATTTATTTATTTATTATGCATACAATATTTTGTCTGTGTGTATGTCTGCAGGCCAGAAGAGGGCACCAGACCTCATTACAGATGGTTGTGAGCCACCATGTGGTTGCTGGGAATTGAACTCAGGACCTTTGGAAGAGCAGGCAATGCTCTTAACCACTGAGCCATCTCTCCAGCCCTCCATCATTTTACTTTGAAGTGGTACCTATTCTTGATGTAGAGGTGTGTTTCTTGGATACAGCAGAAAGATGGGTCTTATTTTTGGGTCAGTTCTTTTTGTCTGCAGCTTTTTATTGGGGGAATCCATTGATGTTGAGAGATATCAATGAGCAGCATTTGTTGATTGCTGTTTTGTTGTTATTGTGGTTGTGGTGGTGGTGGTAGTGGGTTGTGTGTGTTTGTTTCCTTTCTTTTGATTGTCTAGTCTGGAATTATTTATTCCTTGCATTTTCTTGGGTGTTGTTAACCTTTTTAGATGGAGTTTTCCTTCTAGAGCAGTGGTCTCAGCATTCCTAACTCTGTGATCATTTAATACAGTTCATATTGTGGTAATTCACAACCATAAAATTAATTTTTGTTACTTCATAACTATAATTTTGTTACTATTATAAATAAAAATGTAAATATTTTGCAGATCGTGGTTTGCTAAAGGGGTCCTGACCACAGGTTAAGTGCTAGATTTGTAGATGTTGCTCAAATTTTGTTTTTGTCATGGAATCTCTTATTTATCCATCTATTGTGCATGAAAGTTTTTTTTCTGGATACAGTGGCTGGCATCTGTGGTCTCTTAGAGTTTGTAGAAATTTTGTTTAGGCCCTTTCAGCTTTTAAAGTCTCTACTGGGAAGTCAGGGGTTATTCTAATAGGTCATCTGCCTTTACCTGTTACTTGGTCTTTTCCTCTTGCAGCCTTTAACATTCTTTGTTTTGTACATTAGTGTTTTAATTATTATGTGCTGAGGGGAATTTCTTTTCTAACCCAATGTATTTTTTTGTATACTTTCTGTACCTTAATAGGTATCTCTTTCTTTAGGTTAGGGAAAATTTCCTCTATGATTTTGTTGAAAATATTTTCTGTGCCTTTGACCTGGGTTTCTTCTCTTTTATTGTTCTCTCTCTCTCTCTCCCCCTCTCTCTCATTTTTGTGAGACAAGGTTTCTCTGTGTAGCCCTGGCTGACCTGGAACTCACTCTGTAGACCAGACTAGACTTGAACTCACAGAGATTTGCCTGCCTCTGTCTCCCGAGTGCTGGGATTAAAGGCGTGTGCCACCGCTATTTATTTATTATTGCTATTATTCATTGAGTTGATCTTTACAGAGTGTCCCAGATTTTTTTGGATGTTTCGTGTCAGGACCTTTTTAGATTTAACATTTTCCTTGTCTTTTTTTTTTTGGTGG
>NC_022026.1:16309935-16312098 GCF_000317375.1 Microtus ochrogaster
ATTAAAGGACAGTGAGCTTATAATTTGCAATCCTAGAGAAGCTAAATAAGAAGGTGAATCCAAAGACAAACATATAGGCATCCCCCTGAACATTTTCCTTGTCTTTGCTGGGTGATGGTGGTGTATGCTTTTAATCCCAGCACTTGGAAGGCAGAGACAGGTGGATCTCTATGAGTTCAAAGCTAGCCAGGTATACAGGTATACAGGCTCCAAAGCCACACAGAGAAATCTTATAACCAAAAGCAACACATCTTTACACCATTAAACAAATGTTCCAGAGCATAAGCAAATGTAACACACTTTAAAATATCATTCTACAATAGATTCCCAGGGACTGCATGATGGAATTTTGCACTGGCATAAAATGATAAGTAGAGGGAATGAAGGATGGAAGGAAAAAAATCTGTGTTATTTCCCCTGGGAGTGGCTGCAGGGAGATGGGCTGTAGTAAAGGCTCTGCTAAAGAGCTAGGAGCGAGATTCAGGGATTGGATTTGGAGGAGTGGAGGAAAAGATGAATATCTGCAGTTACCCTTTCTGTTTTCCTGGCCAGAGTGCTATTCTGATTAATTTTATGTCAACTTGACAGAAGATCAAGTCGTCTGAGAGGAGGGAATCTCAGCTGAAACAATGTTTCCATAAGATCAGACTGTAAGCAGACAAGCTTGTAGGGCATCTTCTTAATTAGTTATTGATGGGGGATGGCCCAGACCACTGTGGGTGGGAACACTCCTCCACTCAGTGGTTCTGTGTTCTGTAAGAAAAACAGTCTGAGCAAGTCAGGAGGTGTTGGAGAAGGGACCACTTGTTTGTTCCTGGCTGCCCAGCCCTGAAATAATTACATAGAAACTTTATTAATTAAATCACTGTTTGACCCATTAGCTCTAGTTTCTTATTGGCTAACTCTTATATTAATTTAACCCATTTCTATTAATCTGCGTATCGTCATGTGACTGGCTTACTGGCTAAAGTTCCCAGTGTCTGAATCTGGTAGCTCCATCTCTTCTCTCTAACTCCTCCCTTCTTTCTCCCAGCATACAGCCTAGCTTTCTTTGCCTAGTTCTGTTTTTCCCTGTCATAGGCTCAAAGCAATTCTTTATTCATTAACCAATAAAAACAATACATAGACAGAAGGACCTCCCACACCAAGGAAGATCAAGCCAGAAAGTAACACTCCTCTGTGGCGTCTGCCTTAACTCCTGTCTCCAGGTTCCCACCCAGTTTGAGTTCCTGCCTTGGCTTCCCTCAGTGGACTGTGACTTATGCTATTTAAGCCAAATAAGTGCTTTCCTTCTTAAGTTGCTTTTGGTCTTGGTGTTTCATCACAGCAATATTAATCCTAACTAAGACAGGAATCTTAGGCTCTCAGAGTAAGGGGAGGGATACTTGTTTAATGCTTGAGAAGCTTGGTATAGGTCTTCAGATACCTCTTTTTAAAAGACAGAAACTCTAACATAGGCTGGCCACTTACTTTGTAGCTGAAGATGATCTTTTAATCCTCATTCTTCCATCTCATGAGTACTGGGATTCTGAGCATATACTATCATGGCAGGCTGTCTATGCAGTGCTGGAAATCAAACAAGGGGCTTTGTGCATGCTAATCACTCTCTACTAGCTCTTTTTGAGTACAGTCTACAGATGCTTTCAGTATAGATGCTGTCAGACCTCTGAGACTATGTATAATAAAATAAAAGTTGGATCATGCTACCCCTGTACAACAAAGGTATATAACAAAATGGAAGCTTTAGAAAAAAGATAGGTGCTAGAGAGATGGTTCAGTGGTTAATAGCACTGGCTACTCATCTAGAGAACCTGGGTTGGACTCTTAGCACCTATGTTGGGTCAGACAACAACCTGTTACCCCAATCTCAAGGAATATGACATCTATTTCTGGCCTCTCTGGGCCCCAAACATGCATGTGGTACACAGATAAACAAGAAGACAAAACACCCACATGCATAAAATAATAATAATTAATTTTAAAAACAGAAAAAACCCCAAAGCAACAAAGTCTGGCATCTATCTAGGACCTATAACACGAATAATAAAAACCCAGAGACAGATATTTGGGTTCAAGATGAAAAATCAGAGAAGCAAAACAACCAACTACTAGAGAGCTCTTACCTCTATGAAATCTTCCGACTGAAAGAGAGCGAGTTCCTGT
>NC_022026.1:16313053-16314208 GCF_000317375.1 Microtus ochrogaster
GGTTAAAGCACATTGCTTTGAGGAAGACCAAGACCCTCCCTACTATATTAAGGCTAAGCAAGGTATCCCTCCAAAGAGAATGGGTTCCAAAAAGCCAGTACAGGCAGTAGGGATAAATCCTGGCGCCACTGCCAGTGGCCCTGCAGTCTGCCCCAGTCATAAAGATGTCACCCACATTCAGAGTGTCCAGTTTGGTCCTTCCTGTCCAGCTGGAGTTCGTGAGCTCCCATTAGTTCAGGTAAACTGTTTCAGTGGGTGTACCCAATGTTGTTCCTTTGCGGAACTACAGTTCCCAGCACTCTCCTGGCTATGGACATATTCCCAGAAGTCTTTGCATTCCCCTTTAAAAAGCAAGGGTCGCTAGGACCCCCCCCCTCTCCCCGCCTTTCCTGTCGTGTCTGCACACCTTTACCTGCCTGTTGTTACCCCTTTCCCATTAAAAGTGCACCCACGTGGGACCGCCGCGTGTCCATGTCTTCTTCCTCGCATAACGTCTTTACCCTCTAACCCGCAGACAAGAAAGCCAGCCAGAAATTAAGAACAACATTTTGCTGCCGTTGTCGACTCGGTAACCTTTCAGTCCTGGTATCTGGGGCCCCGGCCTCCTGGAGCTCAGGCCTCACCGGGACAAGGTTTGAAACTTCAACCCAACCGCTTCCACCTGTTTACCACGGCCACTTAACACCGACTGATTCGTGAGTAAACCTAACTTGGCTTCCTTCCCCTGGGGCGCTAAGAGTCTGTCCGGCTGCTTTCTTTGCTGCATCCTGGGCGAGGTTGCCGACCTCCCTCCCCCTTCCCCCCCCCTGCTTTTTGCCTTCGGCTAAAACCTGCCTCCATCCGCGCCTGGAAGTTTGGTGCTTCCAGCCTCCCTCTCTCTTCCTTTTTTCTGATCTTTCCTGTCTTCTTTCTGGCCCCCTACGGTGCAGTTCCTCCGGGCTGTAAATCAGCCCCAAAAGCTTAATTGTCTCCTCCCAGCCGGTAGCTGGGCTAGGGCCAATTGAGCTCTAACACGCCCCTAGAGTACATGGACGCCTGTGCTCGTGGCTGCCATGTTCGTGGTACCCCCCCACGGTACCTTTTGCGGACAGGCTTGCATTTTTAGTCATGGGCTCTAAGCCATCTAAACCAATTCCCCCATCCTCCCCTCTCAGG
>NC_022026.1:16321056-16321984 GCF_000317375.1 Microtus ochrogaster
GGCACGCTCTCCTCTATTGCTTAGGGTCTTAGCTGGGGTCATCCTTGTGGAGTCCGGGGAATTTCTCTAGTGCTAGGTTTCTTGCTAGCCCCATAATGGCTCCCTCAATCAAAATATCTCTTTTCTTGCTCTCATCTCTGTTCTTCCTCCATTTTGACTATCCAATTCCCTCAAGTTCTCCTCCACTTTCCCCCTCCTTCTCTCCTTCCACCTTCCTTTATCCCCCACACCTGTGCTCCCATTTTTTTTTCAGGAGATCTCTATTTCTTCTTCCCATGGGGATCTATATATGTTTTTCTTAGAGTTCTCCTGTAGAAGATACCAGAAAATGGAAAGATCTCCCATGCTCTTGGATAGATAGGATCAACATAATAAAAATGGCAATACTACCAAAAGCAATTTATAGATCCAATGCAATTCCTATCAAAACCCCAACACAATTCTTCACAGACCTTGAAGGAACAATACTCAACTTCATATGGAAAAAAAAAACCCAGGATTGCCAAATCAATCATGCACAATAAAGAAATTTCTGGAGGCATCATCATCCCTCACATTAAGCTCTATTATAGAGCTACAGTAGTGAAAATAGCTTGGGACTGGCATAAAAACAGACTGGTTGACTATTGGAATCAAATCAAAGATCCAGATATTAATAAACATACCTATAAACACCTGCTTTTATTTTTTTATGTATTTTTATTTCAGCAGCAGCAGCAGCAGCAGCAGCAACAACAACAAAACCCATAGCATTTTTGTGTGTGTGTTGGCCAGCTATTCCTGGCCATGGAGCTTGTCCTGGAGTGTGACTGATACCCAATGACACTCCACCAAAGAAGACAGATTTGCCCTTTGTTGGCGAGTATCAATTGCAAACAGCTTCTCTCTTAGGGGTGAGACTCTGTGTCCACTTCCCCCTCAGTGCTGG
>NC_022026.1:16324229-16327326 GCF_000317375.1 Microtus ochrogaster
GGAGGAGGCAGAAATCCTTAATAAATAAATAAATTAAAGAATTTTCCTTCAGCAGCTTCATGTAGATGAACATTCAGAAGTAAAAAAACAAGAAGCTTAATGACAATTATTTTGTCCTACTATGTAACCACACAACTTGTCATTGATTTTTTTCTTACTTTGAAAAATGCCAGAGATACTCTTAAATACAGCTTGCTCCAATACTGAGGGGAATTAAGAGGTGAGTGAACAGCCTCATGGTGGGATGCCCCACTCTCTATGACCTCCCCAGTGGGACAAAACCCCCGGGCCCCTCCTCCAACTCCTTTGGCTTTTCTAGCAAGTCAGCAGGGAGTTTCCTGTGGCTAGGCTCCCCCAAAACCCAAATCCATCCAGCTGCCATCCATACTACTAGCCACATCCCCGCCCCCAAGCCCGCCTATCCTCCTGCAACCTCAGTGGAACTCTGAAACACACCTTGCTCCAATACTGAGGGGATTTAAGAAGGACCAAGAGCTTGCTACAAACACTTGAGGGGATTAAGAGAGAGCACCAAGAGAGCAAACCAGAAGAGAAGACCAAGAAAGCCTTGGAGGCTTTCTGAAACAGACATGGACAGTACAGAGCAGGCTAAGAAAAACTCTCAAAGACCCTGTCAGCCTCATTTGAAGGAAGAGATGGGTAGGCGCCAATGCAATAATTCCTTCAACAACCTAAAAAGCAACATTTTAACACCAGAACTCAGTGGTCACACAATAGGAAGACTTGATTATCCTAACCCAGAAGAAGGAGGGAGTAGGAACATGGATTGGTATTTTTTTTTAAAAAAAAATCTAATAAATTTTTTTAAAAAAAGAAAAAAGAAAAATGCCAGAGAGAGCAAAGAAAGTCTACTGATGATAAATATGATCAGTTCTCAGGATTTATAGACCTAAAATTTATATAATTACATATTATCATATAACCTCATGCATTCTTTATGTATTTCTAGTTATCGATTTTTGGTCATTTCAATGCAATTTTTCATGACAGGTTTCTTTGTGTACTCTGGACTGTCTTAGAACTCACTCTGTAAACCAGACTGGCCTCACACTCACTGAGATCTACCTGCCTCTGCCCGCAAATTGCTGGGATTAAAGGCATGTGCCACCACTGCCTGGCTTCAATGCAATATTTTAAAACTAGCCAACGCAAATGTACATCTTTGTAATCCTAGCATACAAGAAGCTGAGGCAGGATTATCAAAAGTTCGAGATCAGCTGGGGCTACATGGGAAGTCCCAGGTAGAGTGAGAATGTGTCTTAAAAAATAGCCCACTTTTGCCATGAAAAGATATGTATACGGGAAGTGATTAATGATTGTGTACTGTTGTATTAAGAGCAGTGGGATGCGTCCCTGGCACCCGGCCGCCCGCACGGCTAGCTTTACCCGAAATAATTACACGGAAACTGTATTCTTTTAAACACTGCCTGGCCCATTAGTTTCAGTTTCTTATTAGCTAGCTATTACATATTGACCTAACCCATTTCTAATAATCTGTGTAGCCCACGAGCTGGCTTACCAGGAATGATCTTAACCTGCGTCTTCCTGGAGTGGGAGAATCGTGGCGACTCCTTGACTCAGTTTCTTTCTCCCAGCATTCTGTCTGTTTTCTCCACCCACCTAAGGGTTGGCCTATCAAATGGGCCTAGGCAGTTTCTTTATTAATTAACCAATGAAAGCATCAGATTAGAAAGAAATCACTCCCACATCAGTGTATTTTTATTAAAGAAGTTTTAATGTCCAGGGAAAATGGCCATATTATTATGTTGTATTTTAAAAGAAAATTATGTACAGCAGATTAATGACAGTTTACTTCCTCCCTTCAGGAGTCTTTTCAATATGTTTGGACTTCGATAAGTGGATAGTTCTATGCAAATAAAGCTCTGAAAGTTCTCAGGTATCTATGCAAAGCTAAGATTATTGTTTATTTCTTATTTGTTTGTTTGAGAAAAGATCTCACTGTATAGCTCTGGCTGGCATGTAACTTGCTATATAGACCAAACTGACCTTATGCTCACAAGGAAATGCTTGCTTCTCCTTCTCTAATGCCGGGATTCGTGGCATGTGTCACATGCCTGGTGAAGAGAATATTATTTTAAATTCTTATTTCAAAAATCAAAACAGTACAAGAGTAATTGTGAATTGTACATAGATAACAATTAGGAAGGTATTTATTAGGAAGACGATACTTTTATAGAGCTTGGTTTCTTTGGATTTTCTTTTCTTTCTTGTATCTTAATTCTTAGGGAGTATTCACATTGTGGGGGGGGCTATTGAACTGCAGGAACTGATAAAACTGAAGACTTTCAGTAAGTCTTTGGTGCTTCTATAAGCATAGCACACTTGCTGGTTCACTTCTTTGTGATCATTTGAAAATCTGCTATCAAGGGCTAGAGAGTACTTAAGAGAACTTGGTGCTCTTTCAGAGGACACTGGTTTGATGTCTAACACCTACATGGTGGTTCATAACCACCAGTAATTCCAGTTTCAAGGGATCTGATGCCATCTTCTGGCTTCCAAAGGTACCTACATGCATATGATACACATACACTGAAGACATACACATAAAGATAAAATAAATAGATAAAGCTTTTTAAAAATTTTGTTGGGAAGTGTGAGCATCTGCGTGGTCAGCCAAACCAGACTGCAGAAGGAGAAGCATAGCAGCAGTGCAGCAGCGAAAGCAGTAGGCTCCAAATATTATCTAACCACCAGAGCCTCACCCTAAGTCCCGTCAACACCAAGAAGAATGACCATCTGAACCTTGAACCCTTAGGCACCTGGTGGAATGATTCCTGAAGTCTCTCCTTTGCCTACATCTGAAGGAGCAATCAATGAATCAGCCCCCAAATACGCCAATTGAAGGAAAGGAGATCTCCTGGAAACACAGGCTCCATCTGTTCCCATCGGAGGAAGAATTGGGTAGACAACAACATAAAGAGCAATACAGCACAACCAGAAGCTAGTAGTTATACAACAGCAAGACCTGAGCATCCCACTGCAGATGAGGCAGAAAAAAATGACCTTAAAAATAACTTAATGGATGGAGATGGGGGTTCCTTGGACTTCCCACAGG
>NC_022026.1:16327901-16360712 GCF_000317375.1 Microtus ochrogaster
GCTGTGCTATGAGCAGTCAAAGCGCCGTCTCCACAAGAGTTTACAAATGAAAATGGAGGAAATGTCTTTGTCTGGCCTGGATAACAGCAAACTAGAGGCCATCGCTCAGGAGATATGTGCGGACCTGGTCGAGTATTCTTGTTTGGGATTCTGCTTTGAGGTACTCCGGGCTGTCAAGTGCGGCTACTTCTTCCTGGATGATACAGATCCTGATAGCATGAAAGATTTTGAGATCGTGGACCAACCTGGGTTGGACATCTTTGGACAGGTTTTCAACCAGTGGAAGAGCAAGGAGTGTGTTTGCCCCAATTGCAGTGGCAGTATTGCTGCGTCCCGCTTTGCCCCCCACCTGGAGAAGTGCCTGGGAATGGGTTGGAACAGCAGCCGGATCGCCAACAGTCGGATTGCCAATAGCAACAATATGAACAAGTCTGAGAGTGACCAAGAAGACAATGATGACAGAGAAGAAAGCCAAGAAGAGAAAATCAGACAAGAACCCTAATTCCCCTCGAAGATCCAAGTCTTTAAAACACAAAAATGGGTTCTCTGTCTGTACCTCTGCATCAAACACCCTTCCCCTTCTTTTTTCTTCTTCAGGGGAACTTAGCAACTCCGATCCTTTTAAGTATAGCAACTCAACTGGGATCAGCTATGAGACCCTGGGGCCAGAAGAGCTACGGAGCCTGCTCACCACCCAATGCAGAGTGATTTCTGAACATACCAAGAAGATGTGCACAAGGTCACTACGCTGTCCCCAGCACACAGATGAACAGAGGCGAACCGTACGGATATATTTCCTTGGGCCCTCAGCCGTCCTTCCAGAGGTCGAGAGTTCCTTGGATAATGACAGCTTTGACATGACAGACAGCCAGGCCCTCATCAGCCGACTTCAGTGGGATGGCTCTTCTGATCTCTCGCCTTCTGATTCAGGCTCCTCCAAGACTAGCAAAAATCAAGGATGGGGTCTAGGTACCAACAGCTCTGAATCACGGAAAACCAAGAAAAAGAAATCCCATGAGCTTGGTAGGGACTGCCTCCGGCCGGGCTCCAACAAGAAGAAAAAGCCAAAGCCACCGGCTCCCCCAACGCCTAGCATCTATGATGACATCAACTGACTTTGGTGTAAGGGATAGCCTTTGGCTGAGAGAGCCCTCTCTCCCGACCCCCACCCAGGCAGCATAGCCTGGCATATGGACAGGGGTTTGGGCTTGGGAAGCTTGGTGGGCCAGGCAGGCAGAGGATCCAGTTATGTGCCCCTGGGGGGTGTCAGGGTCCTCTGCAACGAAGCATGACCCCTCGGCGTGCGGGACTCAGACCTGGACATATTATGCCTTGGACATTAAGTTTGGTGGGGAGGTGGTTTTCCTATTTATTCTGTGAGTTACTGGATGTCCAGCTAGGCTGGGGGCCTGACATGGGCACTGTGCCAGGGCACTGCCTGCTCCCCACCCCAGGAACTGGACTAAGCCCTGCCGAGAGGCATTATGGCTACCCAGGTGACTTTGGTTTGGAAGCTGAGTCCAGAGGGGGCCTCCTCTGGCTGCCCTCAGCAATGTGAATGGTTCCAGTGCTTGGAGCTGAGGGGCAGGGCTGGTGTGTCCTGTCTGTGTACAGAGTCCTATCAGATGTCCCCAATCCCCGGGGTCAGCAGGCAGAGTGCTTTCTGCGGAGGTGGGCGTCCAGAACTGCCTCACAGAGGCAGCCCTTTCCCCTCAGTCCCCATGGGCCTCCTTGGCAGCAGGAGCTGTCCTTTGTTGTTGGGTGCCAGGAAAGGGCCTCCAGCCTCTACAGCTTCAAGAAATGGGAACGGGAGGGTAGGAAGAGGGAGCCTGTATCAGAGTGGCCCCCTGCCCTCCCTGCCCCAGGGCTGTGAGGACAGCCCAGGTGAGAGGGACGGTGCTGCTTTATTTGAAATGTTTCTTACCTCATTCCCTGCCCCAGGAAGGGGCCCAGCCTCACCCTCCTGGGGTGGCCCATGTTCTCCCTCCCATTCTGCCCCCCCCTTGCCCTGCCCTGCTGGGGCAGCCTAAGTTCCCAGCTGCTGCTTGCCACCCCTTCCACCTTGACCAGCTTTGGTTCCTCTCAGTGCTCCTGCCTCTAAAAGCCTGCCCTGTTCCCCTCCTCCCTTGTCGCTTTTAAGTTATTTATTCTGTACTTGTGGTTTGGGGCTCTGAGGAAAAACCCTAATCTTGTGCCTCTCTCCCTTTGCTAGGAATAGGGTGGGATGAGAAAGTAGTCTCTGCCCTGGGTTGTCAGTGGAGGTTGGGGGATACTGTTGCCCCTCTGTGGGACTGTCATGACTGTCATGCCTGGCTTACATCCTCAAGAGATGTACTGTCACACCTCCCAAGTAGGTGGTATCATGCCTTGGAACTGAGCTGGAGTACCTGGGTATGGGCTAGAAGAGTACAGCTGACTGACAGGGATGGGAGTGACCCTGAGCCACATTTTCTGGAACTTGCTATACATGTCCCCTCTCTTCCCAGGAGGAGCTACTCCCATGTTGGGTAGCTAGTACCCAGGACTGGTTGGAATGATTTGGTTAGGGACCCTAGAGGGTTAAGGGAACAACAGAGCTAGGGTTGCAGTACCCTGTCTGGAACCCCAGTCTCCCCCTGGGGTGGTTCTGATTGTTGCTGGTGCCTGGTTACAAATTGGTTTTTAACCCAAGCATTGTGATTATTTTTTAAAAAGTCAAACCAATTTTGGCAGGAGTTACAATAAATCCTGGAGCCTGGGCTCCTCTGTCCTTGGCCCTCTACAGCCTTCTCCCTTGAGGGGGATCTAGAGGGGGAGAGAAGGTTCTCGGCTGTCCCCAAGCACAGTCTTGGGAGCCTGCTGAAGGTCGGGGGAAGCCAGCCCAGGCTGCCATCCCTTTGGAGACTTAGCTGCAGCTCAAGCCAATTCACTTTGCTCTCCCACCTCTCCCTCTGGTTGGAGGGAGTAGTTTGGGAACTGGTTTGTCCACAAAAACTTCCCTATTGTTCCTTGGCTCACCCTCAGGCCAGAGCCCCCTGCCCAGGCTGGGTAAGAGATGGGCTTGGTCCAGCAGGGACCCAGAGGGAACAAACCCTTTCCTTCTGGGGAGTATGCCCCCCCTACCATGTAGATGAGCAGGGGCTAGGAACTCCCCACTCCCTCTAACAGCAGGCTGTGTGGGTATCAATTCCCATCCTCCCCACCCTGGCTAGGTGTCGTCCACCTTGTATCCTATCATGTGTCTGAGTGTGTGTGTGGGATTCTGTACTAATTTCCATGGCGAGTGGCTTTTCCTTCCATGCATCACTCCCCCCCCCGCATGCCCAGGGGCCACCCGCCTGGCATTACCGCATGCTGGGGTCATTGGGGGAGGGGGTGGGGCTCACGCTGTCCTGTGGTCTTCAGATTTTTATTTTTGCATATGTAATCCATCCTGTACAGGTAGCTAAATTTGTAAACGCTGTGTATTCCCTCTGCCCCCATGGCTGCTGGTGTAAATAAACTGCATCTCCCTTTGGTAGCCTGGCCTACCCACCCTCAAAAAAAAAAATAACTTAATGAAGATGATTGAAGCCCTTAAAGAAGAAATGAAAAATTCCCTTAAAGAAATGAAGGAAAGGACAAACAAAAACTTGGAAGAAATCAACAAATTCCTTAAAGAAATCCAAGGAAAAGCAATCAAACAGGAGAAAGAAATGGTGCAAGACTTGAAAACTGAAATAGAGGCTGCAAAGAAGACAAACTGAGGGATGTCTGGAAATGGAAAATCTGCGTAAATGATCAGGAACTACAGATGCAAGCATAAACAACGATACAAGAGATGGAAGAGAGAATCTCAGACATTGAAGATATGATAGAAGAAATAGATTCATTGGTCAAAGAAAATATTAACTCCAACAAATTCTTAGCACAAAATATCAAGGAAGTATGGGACATCGTGAAAAGACCAAACCTAAGAATAATAGGAAGGAGAAGAAGTTCAGCTTAAAGTCACAAAACCAAAAGCAAACTGAAAGAAAAAAAAAACAACATGATCATCTCATTAGATGCTGAAAAAGCCTTTGACAAAATTCAATACCCCTTCATAATAAGGTCTTGGAGAGAGCAAAGATACAAGGAACATACCTAAACATAATAAAGGCAATATACAGCAGCCAACAGCCAGATTCAAACTAAATGGAGAGAAACTCCCAGCAATCCCACTGAAATCAGGAACAATCAAGGTTGTCCACTATCTCCATATCTATCAATATAGTACTCAAAGTTCTAGCTATAGCAATAAGACAAAAAAAAAAAAGATCAAGGGGCTACAAATTGGAAAAGAAGAAGTCAAACTTTCACTATTTGCTGATGACATGATAATATACATAAGTGACCCCAAAAATTCCACCTGTGAACTCTTACAACTAATAATCACCTTTAGTAGAATAGCAGGATATAAGATTAACTAAAAAAATCAGTATCCCTCCTCTATATAAATGATAAATGGTCTGAAAAAGAAAACAGAGGAACCTCACCCTTTACAATAGCCACAAATAATATAAATTGAAGACATCAGAAAATGGAAAGATCTCCCATGCTCTTGGATAGGTAGGACCAACACAGCAAAAATGGCAGTCTTGCTAAAAAAGCTTTCTAAAGATTCAATGCAATTTCCATCAAAATCCCAGAAAAATTCTGCACAGACCTTGAAAGAAAAATACTTAACTTCATATGGAAAAAGAAAAAACCCAGGATAGCCAAAACAATCCTGTACAATAAGGGAATTCTGGAGGCATCACCATCCCTGACTTCAAACTATACTGTAGAGCTGCAGTAATGAAAACAACTTGATATTGGCATAAAAACAAACAGGAGGACCAATAGAATTGAATCAAAGGCCCAGATATCAACCCACATAGCCATGAACACTTGATTTTTGACAAAGAAGATAAAGTTATAAAATGGAAAAAAGAAAGCATCTTCAGTAAATGGTGCTGGGATAGCAGGATATCAACATGTAGAAGAATGCAAATAAATCCATATCTATCCCCATGCACAAAATACAAATACAAATGAATCAAAGACCTCAACATAAAACGAACCACACTGAATTTCATAGAAGAGAAAGTGGGAAGTAGCCTTGAATTCATTGGCACAGGAGACAACTTCCAAAATATAACTCCAGTAGTACAGACACGGAAAGCAACAATTAATACAGTGAGAAGCTTCTATAAGGCAAAGGATATGGTCAAGAAGACAAAATAGCAGCCTACCGAATGGAAAAAGATCTTCTCCAACCCCACATCTGACAGAGGACTGATCTCCAATATACACGAAGAAGTCAAGAAACTAGACATCAAAAGAACAAATAACCCAATAAAAATAGGGTACAGTCCTAAACAGAGAATTCTAAACAGAAGAATCTCAAATGGCCAAAAGACACTTAAGGAAGTGCTCAACATCCTTAGCCATCAGAGAAATGCAAATCAAAACAACTCTGAGATATCATCTTACACCTGTAAGAATAGCCAAGATCAAAAACACTGATGACAACATATGCTGGAGAGGATATGGAGTAAGGAGAACACTCCTCTATTGCTGGTGGGAGTGCAAACTTGTACAGCTGCTTTGGAAATCAGTATGGCAATTTCTCAGAAAGTTGAGAATCAACCTACCTCAGGACCCAGCAATAGCATATACCCAAAGGATGCTCAGTCGTGCTATAAGGACTTTTGTTCATAGCAGCATTATTTTTAATGGCCAGAACCTGGAAACAGACTAGATGCCCCTCAACTGAAGAATGGATAAAGAAAATGTGGTACAATTACACAATGGAGTAAAAAAATAATGACATCTTGAAATTTGCATGCAAATGGATGGAACTAGAAAAAACCATCCTGGGTGAGGTAACCCAGATCCGGAAAGACAAATTTGTACTCACTCATAAGTGTCTTCCCAGATCCAGAAAGACAAACATATATGTGCTCACTCGTAAGTGGATTTTAGACATAAAGCAAAGAAAAACCAACCTATAGTCCACAACCCCAGAGAAGCTAGACAACAAAGAAGACCCTAAGAGAGAAAGACATACATGGATGGATTCTTCTAGCAAGGAGAAAAAGACAAATCTCCCGAATAAATTGGGAGTGTGGGAGTCAGGGGAGGGTAGAAGGAGGGGGGAGTAAGGGGAGTGGGGAAAATGTAAAGTTCAACTAAAAGCAATAAATTAAATTAAAAAAATGTTATTACCTGTACACTGCTACTGCAAGTTCACCTTTGGAAAAAAGTGATCTTGCTGCCTGAGCATACTTTTCACTCTACAGATGCCTTTCCCACAGAAGGGTGAATTTGAAGATCTCTAAGAATCCTTTAGATCCATGCTTATGTATAAATAGAAGGTATATTAGAGAAACATTTTAAATCTTACCATTTATCACCTTTTTATACAAATATCACAATTTTAGCAAATGTTGTACATGTGCACTCTGTAAACTAAACTGGCCTCAAACTCACAATCTGCCTGCTTTATCATCTCGGTTCCTTCCATTAAACCAAATTGATCAAAAAGCAAAATATAATCCATTTCAGTCCTATAGCCATGAGGGGAGTGTGAGTTTTATAGATGAATATGGAGAGGTAATTCAAAAGAAAGAGAATAGGGGTGGTCTGAAAGGGAAGAGGCATCCTTGAAATGGTTTTACAGTGTTCCTTGGCAGTATAAAATGTAAGGAAGTGATGGACCCAGGACCCCGATTCTTTCTGAACGTGCTTTAAACGGAAGAGTGGGAACAAAGGGAGTAAAGTAGCATAAAGTTAAGACAGAGAGGCAAGTTAGCCAGGAAGTAGTCATTTGAGACCATTTTTATTAAATCAGGACATTTCCAAGATGTTCAAAGCACTTGCAATGACAAGGTTTAATTTTTCAAAGTTATTGACGTGGACAAGGTTTCAGTAGTGCTCCCACCCCACCCTTTTCCCCGTTTCTCTTCCTCCTTCCTTCCCTTCCTTACTTCCATCCTTTTCTTGGCCCATTTGTACTTGACCTAGGGACTTAAGGTGCCAGAAATTCAACAACTACCAAAAGTCCACCAGAGACAGTGGCTCATGAGTTGATTGTCTCATTACAGTGAATATTAAAGATACAAGAAATTTGTAGAAGTAGGTGAAGTAGCTGTTTGTTCTCCTGGTTCAAGCAGGGAGATGACCATGTTCTATTCGCATGCTGCCCACCCAGTTAAGGAGTAGTTAGAGCCCTCCTGTGTTCATCTCTGGTTCCTGCTTCATTGGCTGCCAGCCTTGTCTACTAGTCATTGGCTCACTACTCATCATTTGTGCAGGAATCTTGATACTACGCTATGCTTTTGTTGTTTTCACACTTTTGTGGCCAGCTTATCGCTTCACTATCGAAATAACCCTTATCACAGAAACCAAGTTGTAGCTGTGGCTGTTCTTGGTTATTTAATATTTTATATCACAGAGCAATCTGAGAGTCTCTTTCCTGAAATACATGGACACTTTCCACTCATGATTTACTCTGTTATGAGTACCTGCATCAGGTTCAATAGTATGTGAAAGGGGAATAGTGTCTAGCATGCATTCCTTGGGGACTAGGAATCAGGGGAACCAGCAGGCCACTAACACTGGTTCAGAAACCTCTTTCCTCCCATCAGTTTTATGTTCTCATACGCAGCTGTGAGACCTCTTGTCTTCTTCAGTGCTCCCAATTTTACTGTTCTTTTTTTTTTAAAAAAAAGATGTATTTATATGTATGTGAATTATATGTATATGTGTTTGCCTGCATATATATATATATATATCACATATGTGCAGAAGCCGATAAAGGCCAGAAGAGGGAGTTATATGCCCTGGAATTTGAGTTCAATGTCATGATTAGTATCCATGTGGGTGTTGGGAATTAAACTTAGGTCTTATGCTAAAGTAGTTTAAGTGCTTTTAACTGCTAAGCTTTTTCTCCAGTCCCCAACTTTACTGTTTTGGCTCCAGTCTTTCTTTGACCCCAACATTTAATTCCATTATATAATCAATGTGTATAAATTTCACCATGGGCCCCTTGCTATCTACAGTAAGTTAATTGCTGAGTCAAATACAACACTTAGTCTGATATCATAGAATTCCAGGAGTGTGTGCTGTATAGGTTGGAGGCCTCCATTTAGGTGGTAATCTCTAGAGGAGGAGGTGTTCTTAGAACTGGTTGTTAGGAATTTTTCTAAATTATCCAGCAGCAAGCTGTATTGAGAATCTTATAGTCTGGAGGCCATAACAAAATATAAACGGAATGGCTTGTAAGCCTGAAAATTTCTTTCTCACAGTTCAGAAGTCTGGAAAGTTCAAACTTAAGGCAGCAGCAGATGTCTAGGGAGGGCCAGCTCTAGAATTCATGTATGGAAATTTTTGCTGGGTCTCTCAGGGCAGATGCAAGCACTTTAGCCCCTTATAGAGGTACAAATCCCGTTCATGATGTGCTCTATTTTCACTATACTACTACCACCCAAGGACTCCATACCCATCCTATATAGCATTAGGTTTCAACCATGTGAATTTGGGGGCAAATACAAGCATTCATTCCATAGCACAGAGCTATAGACCTATATTTCCAACAAGCACTATGTCCTATAGAAAAAGACACAGTCTTAAATCATGAGTTTTCCACATAAGTATTGACAGTAGAGCTGGGGATGTGGCTCAGTGGCAGAGAGCTTGTCTAACATGTACATGGTTCTGGATTCCATATTCAGCACCACACATCCCACCCCCAACTAAAAGTTACTTCAGGGACTGGGAGGATAGTTCTGTGGTGAAACATTTGTCTAGTATTCACAGTCCTGGGCTTGATCCCAACTCTGAAAATAAAAATTTACAACTAATTTCCAGGGGCAGAAGAGATGACTCAGTGGATTAAGAGCTCTTCCTGGGTACCCAGTTAATATTCTCAACATCCACATGGCAGCTCCTGTCTGGAACTCCACTTCCAGGGAATCTCTCTTCTGGCCTCCTTGGGCACCAGGCTCACAAGTGGTACACAGGAATATATGGAGGCAAAACACTCACACACATAAAATAATAATAAAAATTAATTTAAAAATAAAAAAAAATGCATTTCCAAGTGGTCACAAAGCTCACTGGTACACTACTTGACTAGCAGAAATGATACTCTGTTTACTCCTCAGCACTAAAAAAACCCTCTATAAATAATGTCAAATTGGGCCTTTCATTGAGCTCTATCTCAGGGGCAAGAGCAGTTAAGGATATCTATCTTAAAATTTCTTTCTAGATTTGTATGTACATGTCCATGTACGGTTCCCATTTAAGTGATCACATATAAAAAAATGCACCAAATGAATCTTGTGCCAATGAGATGCAGTGATAAATACAACAACCAATAATTTGTTGTGCCATGCATTTAATTGCCTTCAGAACATATATGTCTATTATTGATAGTGATTACATGTTGGTATTCCACATGTATATTAAATTGTTTTAAGTCCTTAGTAAGTTGAGATGCTTTCAGCCATGTCATCATCTTCATGACTTCTGTCACACATAATGAATATCTCTGTACCACTGTCTTCACTCTCACATGTTTTCATATTCTCATTACTCTTACTATCTTCATAACATTTGTACTTGTACTCTGCTTCATAAAAGGACTTGGGAAATGGCTTCACTATCTTTGAAACATAAGGATTTCCAGCATGCTCCCTCTTTGGCCCCGCAAGATCTTTGAGAAGAAATTCAGGATTACAAGTAAGACATTTTTCCTTATAATACTTGCAAAATGTCAATGACGAATGCTTCCCGCGTAACACAACCTTTCTTGTACTCATTGACTTTTTTTGACCATGGCTTCTACGTGCCTGATTTGGTGTCCTTCTAGGTGGTTTGGTGGACACAAGTTGATTATTGGAGACTGGTTGGCAAGCCTGTATGGCTAGAGCAGCTGACGTTTTCCCAATAGTTACACAGGGTGGTAAGGCTTGCATCTCTGAGCAGGATAATTTACGGGTATGGGCGAGCTTCTGCGATTTTTTAAGGCTGTGTTTCTCATAGGACTTATTCAGGCTAGATGACTCACGTAATCTTTGGGGATTTGACGACTTGGTTGACCTTTTTGTATCGAATTGTCTGTTTGATGTTTTTACACTGCATTGCATGGATGACTTATCAGTATTTGTACATTTCACTGAATTTTGTGGGTTGGATGGTATGCATGGCTTTTCTAGACTTGAAGGCTCATCTGGTTTTATTGTATAGTTTGGCATAGATAGGTTTTCTTGACATGGGGGCTCAGCTTTTTGGTCTGAATTTAACAGCAGAGGTTGAGTTTCCAGGATGTCCTCAGTTATTATATCAGGTTGACAAGCTGATACCTTGGATACCCAGGATGATATAGCTTCCATATTTTCTTTGTTGAGCCTTAAACACAGAAAACTTTGGGTGTCATAATTTAAAACAAAAGTACTATTGCTATCATCAGGAAATAGAATGCTAGCTTAGGGTATGGATTTTTCCAGAGTAAAAGTTAAACACAGTAACAATTAGAGTGTGCTGACAGCTGTAACATGTTATACATATGAATTCATAAATAATGTTTCTTACAGGACATGAAGGTGTAGGATGGAGGAGCAGTAATTGGAATTCAAAGGCATTAGATAACTTTTAGTCCAAGTATGGGAGGACACAAAATTGTCAATAATGATAAAGATGTGGTATGTATGTATAGTAGACTATAACTTGGATATAAAATTAAAATTTGCAGGGGAAATGGGTGGATTTGTACATGAGTAACCTAGGATAAAAAGGACAAATTTCACTAGTTCTCTTTCATCATACGAGGATCCTAGTTTTAGTACATTATATCTAGTGGAGTACCTGTGCGGACTAGGAAACAAAAAAGCAAAGCAAGTGTGTGTGTGTGTGTGTGTGTGTGTGTGTGTGTGTGTGTGTATGTGTGTGTGTGCAGCATGTGTGTATATCTTGAGGGGGAGGGTAGTAGAACATAGATAAAAGGAAGAGGGATTCTGAGAGGAAATGTTTAGACAGGGAGGGAGGCAGAGAGAGAGGGAATTGGGGAGATGAAGGTGTAGGATGGAGGAGGATTAATTGGAATAAAAGGAGTATAAAAAACCATTTGGAAAGCTAGATATACCCACCTATGCAATAACAGCTTGACTGTTTTAGTAGTGGTGCTAACTAACTGCTCTCTGAATGGATTCTAGAGTCTCAGTCTGGGTGATGGGAAGGGGACCAGTAAGGTTGACTAACAACTCAAGTATAGGAGGGGTTATGCCCACAGGAGGGATGGACTTCTGACGGTTAACTAAACTGATATAGCAGCAAACTGCTTTCTAAACACCTATGTGTAGACCCACAGGAAAAAGCAGCTTCAGCCTTAATCAAGGAAGCCTCTCCTTACAATGAACAGTGGAGAATTTAGGAAATATGCCACAGATGTGGATTTAGCCCCAGGCAAGTCACATATACCACCACTTCTTAGAGTCAGGGAACGCTGTGAAAGAGGCGGCCAGAAGTCTTTAAGAGCTGGAAGCTAAGGTGAAAGACCAAGGTGAAAGGCCATTCCCTCCACTTGATGATGCAGCTGCTGTAATCACTAACTCACATCAACTGTTGGTACCTGCACTAAGACCACACCAAACATCATAGTCTCCCTGTCCATTCACACTCAGGTATCAATCCTGCAACAATCTGTCTCCATCTACCTGGGTCCCCTTGATTGATCTCCAATACATTAAAGTCAGTAAGAGTGGGGACCCTCAACCCTTATACACCCTTAATTTCATCCATAAATACAGAGAGTAACTTGATGTTCATCTTGTAAATGAGTTTAGGGCTCAACTCTTAAAGACACAATGTTAGGTAAGTAAACAGATAATAGTTTTGGAGGCTATTGAAAAGGGACCCCTCCCTTCTATCATCTTCCTCTTCTGAAGTTTACTATACTGAAGAGTTCTCCATGCCCTCTCTGAGGAGGATACAGACCCTGTCAAGGGAGAGATACAAAAAGAAAAACTATTCTGTTTTTTCACTGGTATAATTGAAACAAAAGTCAGGAAATGTTTTTCATAGTCATGACATTTTGTAAAACTCCTACATTTTGATTAAACAGTGACAATTATGGGAGCTAACGTCAAATTTCTAGAATAAAAGCAATTTGCTTTGTTAGATTCCTGCCTTCATTTTTCTATCAATCTCCAGTAAGGGACTAGCCATGAAAGATGTTTATTAATCACCCAACATCCTTTGGCTGGCCTGGAACTTACTATGTAGATCAGGCTGGCCTCAAACTTATAGATCTCCACCTACCTCTGACTCCCAAGTGGTGGGATAAAACATGTGTGCCACCATACCTGGCTAAAGGAAAAATTTCAATCATCCTTTTCCCAATTTTCTGTCCCGTGGCTACCCCAGATTGTAATCAGATAGTGAGCTCTTACTCTTTTAATTAAAAAACAGTAATTTAATGTATATGGGTATGTTGCTTTCATGTATGTATTTACATCATGTTTGTGCTTGATGCCTATAGAGGCTAGATGATGACAATGATCCTCTAAACCTGGAGTTACAGATGGTTTTGAGCTGCTGGGTAGGTGCTGAGAATCAAAGCCAGGACTTCTCATAGAATAGCCAGTGCTCTTAACTGCTATCTCTCTTTACAACAGAGATTTCTTCTGAAGAACTTCCTTTCCCCCCAAATAAAAGCCTGTATTATTGGTCTGGAGACATGGCTTAGTGGTTAAGAGTACTTGCAGTTCTTGCATAGAAACTGGGTTTAGTTAACAGGACCCACTGTGGCCTCCGAGCAGCTTTAACTCCATTTCCAAGGGATTTGATGCCCTCTTTTGGCTGCTGTGGGTACTGCATGCACATTTGTATATGCAGACTAATTAATACTCATATAGAAGTAAATACCTGTCTTTCTTTCTCATAGATCTTTCACTTAAAACTCAAGTAAAAAGTTGTGTATGGTAGCATATGTTTGTACTCCACATGTAAGGGAGATGTTGCTGGGGAAGATTGCTGGGGCTTCCTGCCTGTAAGCCAACATTTAGGTTCAGTGACACACACTGTATCAGTACAATAAGGCATAAAACGATAGAGCAGGACATATCTGACATCATCTTCTGATTTCTGCATGTGTACATACACCTGTGCACAAATACTTCACCCACCCACATACACACACACAACATACACACACTTTTCATTCTTAAATGTGTAAAACTTACCCTCTTGGTGGTTTGACCTCCTCGACCATGTAGTTATAATACAGTAAACAAAAGCAGGTAATGCTAAAGATTATGATCATTACTCCAACTATGAAGCCCAGCAATTGTTTCCTAAAATCGTCCATCTTTGTTCCTGTAGAGACCGTAGTTTTTACAACTGCAAATAGATTGTATCATCAGCAAATGTGCTAGGTAACCCAGTTCCCCCCCCCCACTTTGAGAGTGGTTTGCCACTGTACATGGAAGTCAAATCTCTTTCTCATTGATTTCTTGAAAAATATGTTTAAGTCTATGAGTGTTTGCCTGTGTGTTGGAGTGTTTGCTTGGATGTATTTATGTATACCATATGCATGTATGCCTGGAATCTGGCAGAGGTTAGAAGAGAGTGTCAGATACTCTGAAACTGTTGTTACAAATGCTTGTGAACTACCATATGAGTGTACCAGGAACTGAACTCAGCCCTCTGTAAGAGAAACAAGTACTCTTAACTACTGAGCTATCTCTCCAGTCCTTCAGTGATTCCTTTTTAAGTTTAAGAAAATTTCCTTAATAATTTGCTTGTGTGTGTGTGTGTACATACATGTGGGCATGTAAGTATGCAAATGTGATTTCCCCATGCATGTGCATGTGAATGTCAGAGGAGGACTTTAGGTATTTTCCTCAATCACTATCTTATTTTTTGAAATATCTATCTATCTATCTATCTATCTATCTATCTATCTATCTATCTATGTATCTATCATCTATCTATTTGTGTGCATTTGGATTTGTCTGTGTGTGGACAAGTGCATGTTTCAATGTACATGTGGAGGTCAGAGGACACCTTGGGTGTCATTCCCTGTCTTCTACCTTGTTTGAAACAGGGTCTCTGTAGCATGAATTCTAATTGGTCTTAATAATAAAAACACAGGACTCAACTATCAGGGGGTGAAAGCTGAAAGATCAGAGAAGTGGAGTAGCCAGCCACTAGAGTTCTTACTTCTACCAATGCTAAGACCAAAAGGTCTTCAGACTGCATCCTCAGACTACATCCTCAGATTGACTGCTGCTCAGACTTCTACCTCCGACTGCTCCTCAGACTGCACTGACCGCCTGTCTCTTTCCTTTTAGTTTTTCGAGACAGGGTTTCTCTGTAGCTTTGGAGCCTGTCCTGGAACTCCCTTGGTAGACCAGGCTGGCCTCGAACTCATAGAGATCCGCCTGCCTCTGCCTCCCGAGTGCTGGGATTACAGGCGTGCGCCACCACCGCCCGGCATTCTCTTTCCTTTTATATTCCTCTCTCTGCCCATTCATATCACTCCTGTCTCCACCTCTCTAGTTCTGGGATTAAAGGCATAGGATCAACTGAGGTGTGAGAGTGTTTTCTTGGGGAGACTCCTCCTCGGTAATTGGACTCCAGGGTCCAACAATAGCTGATTCCAAGTTTTATTATTAATACTGATTAGAATTCATGTTACTGGTCTCTTTGGTTGTTTATTGCTGCACTGAAAACCAGGTTAGCTGATTCGTGAGTTTGTGAAGATTCTCTTGTCTATCTCATATCCCACTGTAGGAACACTGGGATTATAGATAACTTGTCATTGTGCTCAGTTTATGTGTGTTCTGGGGCTCTGACTTTGTCATCACACTAGTGCAGCAATTGCCTTATACACTTAACCTTCCAGTATAATTTTCTTTCCTTGAGCACATCCTGGCTTTGTAGTCAGAGACTGCTTTTTCATTTCCTGACTGCTCAGATCCAAATAATCACACAGAAACTATACTATTTGGTCAATAGCTTAGTCGTATTCCTTACTTAGCTCTTTCATCTTGAATTAACCCATTTTTCTTTATCTATGTATTGGCACAAGGCTGTGGTTTACTGGTAAGGATCAGCGTCTGTCTCCTTCAGCAGCTACATGGTGACTCCCTGACTCCACCTACTCTCTCTGTCTCTGTTCTGATGTCCCACCTGGCTTTACTCTGCTAAGCATTGGCCCAAACAGCTTTATTCATTATCCAATAAAAGCAACTCATATACAGAAGGACAGCCCACATCATGGCTATAAATGTGAAATGTGAGTAGTATCTGTGGCTAATTTATATCATGATCTGCATTACCTCTGAATTATGGGTGGTTATTGCAGTAACTAAGATTTGAGCATATGCTGTGCATAGGTGAGTACAGTTGAGTGTTACTATGTATGTGGCAGGAAATAGGACAAGATAACAGCAGACCATGCTCATAGCCAATGGTATATTAGTAACAGCCATTTCAGAGGCAAAGAATGAAGGGTCATTCGGCTCAGGTACTTGAAAAGAGTCTGAACAACACAGAAAGAACCTAACTCTAACAACTAAACCCAAATCAAAACAAACCCCTGCTTCTTAAGTCCTATGGTAGATTTATTCCCATAAGGCTGTCTAGTTTGGTTGGCAGACAGGGTGTTAAAGGGAAGTCAGAGGGGACTGTAACTCTATATTCTTTAGATTTCGAATTTCCACAAAGAACTTAAAATACCAACTATTGTACTGCAAATTCTTAAAGCCCTCCTAACAGTAACACCATTATAAGAGCATATTTCTTAATCCAGCATTCTTAATAACATAATACATTAATAATATGATAATACATTTTGAACATTAAGCTTAGGCACGTACCTGTGGTTCTGGCAGTAGATGATTCATTGATGTGGCTTATATTTAAGCCACTTATTGTCCAAAAGGACAAGAATAAGAAGTAAATATGAACCTTCATGGCCAGAGTGTGGCCAAATGCTTCTTTGGCTGAGGTTACCCCTGTATCTCCTTAGGCTGGTCTTGGGGTTTGTGACATCACTGTCAATATTGCATCAGACACTGACAGCATAATCTTGCTGTGGAAAAGCAGAAAAAAGGACTAAAGAGTCAGGCTTAGTGGTACATTACTATAATCACAGCATTTGGAAGGCAAGGCAGGACGCTCATACATTTGAGGCCAAACTAAACTACACAGTAAGGCCCTATCACAAACAACTCCTAACATTCTCCAACAACAACAACAACACATCCATTTCAGTCTGGGGAGAGAGATAAGGGAAGGGGTTTCTTAGTTAGGGTCTCTTTTGCTATATTAAAATACCATGTCCAAAAGTAGCTTATGAAAGAAAGGGTTTATTGAAGCTTACAGTTCCACATCACAGTCTATCATGAAGGAAAGTTAGGGAAGAAATTCATGGCAAGAACCTGAAGGCAGGATAAAGCACCTGAAGTACTAGGTAGAGGTCTGATTTCACAGTAGTGTCAAAAGAATGATCCCATGTACTTATGTATATTTAAAAACAACAGCAACAGCAAAGCAATGTTTCTTTGGTAAAACAGATTGAATGTCTCAAGAACTGGCTTTGTTCCAAGCTAGAATTCCTTCTGCCTTTGCATAGGGACTTATTGTTACTTATTGAATCTTAGTGCAACCAAGAATTTATGATTTTTGCATTTCTCAATTTTTTTACAATGTTAGAATATTCTCTCACATTGCAAGGGGAAATTATAATTTAAATTTGCATGTTTTATGTTGCAAGGTTTGTAACTATCCTGAATGTAATTAGTAGTCTTGGAGCAAAATAAATATTACAGAAAATGAAAACTAATTTATTTGAAATGGTATTTCCTTTGCAATTATGATTAGCTTATCTGTCTTTAACTAATATAGGAACTCGCTTTCTTTACTAATGGGTCAATGCCAGACACTTTCTGTGTCAGTGCCACCCAAAGTGGAAATCAAGTTAGCTAATGAATTTTTAAAAGTGTTCACCAACTAATACTTAGTTTACTATTTGTTATTTTGTCAGAGAATAATGCATCCAGAGATTGTTTTCACTAGACATGTACAACATCTAAAATTCTATTACATGAAAAAAACTGTAAAGAAATGTGCTAAACTTAGGAGACAAGAATTCAACACACAAGTAACTTTAGATTTAGGTAGAAGTGTAAATAGAACTTTAAATAATAAATATGTTAAAGTGTCTCCCAAGAAATAATCAGATCCACACGGTTATTGCTGAGATGAGTCTCAAATCAATAAACAAAGTCATGAAGGATGAACCTTGAGTCTCTGTAGACAGAGTTTTCCTGTGCTAGCAGTGAATCTCGAATAACCAGTCAGAGTCTTAATATTAATTATAAATGCTCAGCAAATAGCTCCAGTTTGTTACTAACTAGCTCGTACAACTTAAATTAATCCATTTCCATTAATCTATGTGATGTCCCAAGGCTCAAGGTTTTACCTCCCCAGCATGCCTTGCTTACTTCCTGTCTGTCTGGCAATTCCTTACTCCACCCTTCTTCCTCCCAGCATTCCCTCTATGTCAGGTTGTCTCGCCCAATCTCTTCGTCCCCAGCTATTGGTCAGTCACCTTTTTATTAGTAATGAAATAATGAGAGCAACACATAATTGCAGTGTATAAAGACTGTTTCATAGTGAGTCTCTGCAAACAAAACAAAACAAAACAAAAAAACCCAAAAACCTGAAGGTAGGAACTGAAGCAGCCATGGAGGTGGTGTTGCTTACTTGCTTGCTCTCTATGTCCTGCTTGTTTTGCTTCTTTATAGAATCCAGGGACCACCTGCCCAGGGGTGGCACCACCCACAATGGGCTTGGCCTTCCCCCATAATCACTAATTAAGAAAACTCCATATAGCCTGATTTTATAGAGGCATTTTCTCAATTGAGGCTCCCTCCTTTCAGATGACTCTAGCTTGTGTCAAGTTAACAAGAATACAAACAAATAACTAGCCAGCACAGGGGATAAGAGTAATCAGAATGCATTTAATCATGTACGAAATTGTCGAAAAATAAATGTAATTAATGAAAAAATTAAAAACAGGTTAAAGATGACTAAATTTGGCTCATCACTTATAACATTCTATGTATATACGGTCATAAGACTCTATTTAGCCAAGGTCAAACAATCTACAGGATTTTTAATATAGATTTAGCTTTTCTAGAGAACTTGAGCTCACATGAACACCAGTTATAGAGTATTTTTGTATATCTGACACCAAGATTAATGCTATAGGTGCACAAATTACCAAAGCACAAGTCCTTATACTCAAGGAACTTATACCAAGTAGGGCATACCAGGATGATAATGTAAAGTGACTATATTCATGGAGAAAATTATCATTCTAATAGTGATGGGAAAAATGGTCTAGGAAGGAACTCACTCTGTGGGGAGATTATTTAGGAAGAAAAGAGAACATGGTTATGAAAATTGAGGTGTTGACAATGAAGAAAAATGGGCGAGTTTAAGAAATGCTGAAGCCGAGCAGTGGTGGCACACATCTTTAATTCGAGTACTTTGGAGGCAGAGGCAGGCTGATCTCTGTGAATTTGAGGCCAGCCTGGTCTACAAGAGCTAATTCCAGGACAGGTTCCAAAGCCACAGAGAAACCCTGTCTCGAAACACCCCCCCACCCAAAAAAAGTTGAAGCCTCATGTTTTCTCTCTGAATTACTGAAGGAGTAATGTAAAGGAGTAGTCAGAAGAGCTCGGGATTTGGATGCTGGTAATTAGATGATTATTTATCCCTCTCATGAAATAGAGGACACAGGAGAATGAGATTTTAGGAAAATTAGATTGGAAGAAGTGCTAAAATCAATCTGGAGTTTTGTTTCAGAGTCCCATGAGGTATTCAAATACAGATGCCCATGAGCCACTTAAGTCATCAGCATCTGGAAAAGGATTTTCTAACACTCTTTATGCTATTGGAAGCCTGGGAAGCCTATGACCTTTTCTCAGCATAATATTTTTAAATGGATCAAGGAAAATGAATCAGATTACAAAGAAAAGAAGTTACACTGAGATACAGTTATCTAATAAAGATATTATTATGTAAGAACACATGTAATTATTAATCTGTTAAATGATCGGATGGTGAATGTAACAATGCCTATAAGCTTAAATAATGCTAAGTATCAATAATATTCTGATGTATCAGTAAGAACCATGATTTATGAAAATATTTGTGATTTCTATCAATGATAAAAATCATGCATATTGGCTTGTTATCTATATTAATAATTAGAAGAAATATTAAATGTTCACTAGAGATTACTAAATGTAAAAAGTTAACCTTTTCAGCCTGAGGAGAGAAGTCACAATACGTGCCTTGAAGCATAAGCATGAAGACCTACTTTAGATCCCTAGCACCTTGTAAACAAGACCTGAGAATGGTGGATTTATAATCCCAGTGTTGAAGAGGTAGGGACCAGTAGATCTCGGAGTCTAGCCAGCCTAGTCTAATTGGTGAGTTCCAGGCCACTGAGAGACCCTGCTTCAATAAACCAGCTGGATAGCACTTGAAGAAAATCAACTGTTCCCTCTGGCCTTCACATACATGCTTGTAATGTGTATCCACAAGCATGTACCTATACACTTACAAAAACTCACAAAATTATGGGTTCTGTTTGTTTGTTTTGTGGTTTTTATTTATTTATTTATTTATTGAGACAGGGTTTCTCTGTGTTGCCATGGCCATCCTGGAACTTGACCTGTAGACCAGGCTGGCCTTGAACTAAGAGTTCCACCTGCCTCTTCCTCTTGAGTGCTGGGATTAGAGGTGTGCACCACCACTGCCTAATCAAAATTTATGTTTTTATCTACTTTTGTTTACATCCAAATCCTATTCTTGGTTCTGTGTCACAAACCCAATCTAGATGCCAAGTCTAGCTAGTAAAAGTGGATATGAAGAACCCAGGGAGAGAAGGTAAAGGAGAATGCCCAAGTCAAATTATGAGGGATTCCTTTGTTTAGCATTCCTTTGTTTAGGATTTGGGTAAAAGAGGCTGATCCAGCAAAGCAAATGGAGTGCCAGAGATACTCAGTGGAACAGTGGAGGCAGAAATCAGGTCTCAATGGGCTGCAGAGTAATCAAGAGTTGAGAAAGAGGTATTGGCTTGTTTGTTAGTTATTGCTGTGATAAAATACCAAAAGCAACTTAAGAGATGAATTTTCTCTTATGATTCCAGAAGGAGAGGCTATAGTGCATGTAAGTAGGCAGCTGGAGCTGGAATCTGAGAGACCACATCTTCAATTGCAAACATGAAGCAAAGAGAAGAAACTGGAAGTAGGGCATGGATATTAACTCTCAAAACCCACCTCTACTGATACACTTCCTCTAGAAAAACTCCATCTCTTAAGGGTTCCATAATACCCTCCAAAAAGCACCATCTACTAGGGACCTTAGCCTTTGGGAGACATTTCCCATTTAAACCACCACAGCTGGTAGATATAATTGCTTTCCAGTTTGACTGTAAACAGTGGCAAGATCAAATTGCTGGTTTGGACAGGGTCTGTCTTAGTTGGTTTGAAATGCCATGCCAAAGGGAAAGCACAGTAGGGCTTCCTAAATAACAGATATAGAGATATCAGTTATAGAGATTGGTTTTTTACTTTGCTTCTCTACCGCTGTAATAAAATATCGGTCAAAAGAAATTTGGGGGAGGAAAGGGTTTATTTGAACTCACAAGGTACACTCCAACAAAGCCAAGGCAGGAACTCAAGGTGCGAACCTAGAGGCAGGAACTGAAGCAAAGACCATGGAGGAACGTTGCTTACTTGTTTGTTCCCCATGACTTATGGGCTTGCTCTTTCATATGACCTAAGACCATAAGCTCAAGAAAGTTCATTATCATGTAAGCATATGATGTACTTAGGAAATATAACCCTCCCACCCCCTAGCTATACCACGGCTAGGGATTTACTTGAAGGATCCCAAGATCACCGTATTGTAGAGATAGCTTCACAACAGTCTTGATTGCAACACTTTTTCCACAACAGCTGTGTAATGGAACCAACCTTGGGATCCAACAACAGAGAAATGGATAAAGAAAATGTCATATATGTGCACAGTGGAATCGTGCGATGGAAAAGTACAAACTATTTTTAAAGGAGGTAGGGCAAAGATCTGAGGACAGCAAGGAAGGCTGCTCAGATGCTGCAGGGAATGGAGAGACAAAGAAACTATCAGATGTGCTAACAGTTGGCAATTGTGCCTTTCTCTGCATAATGGGAAAATTATTTTCTTTAATGACAAAGCTATTTCTATGGTAGGTGATAGGTTCATTAAGTTAATAAATTAATCACCATAATTAATCTTACATGGGAAATAGACGTTAATCAGAACTGCTGTATAAGAGAGCATTCAATTTGCTGAGGAGTTTTCCCTGACAACCACATTCTGTCAGTATATGACTAATGGACCAGCATATACTATTCAAAGAGCTGACTCATCCTCAGGGCTCCCTAGGCTCCTAAAACAGACACACCAGGAGATGCCTTGCTTAAGAACATGTCCTGGTCTCTTTGTTTAGCCTATTTTTGCCTGCCCTGGTTTCTGTTTCAGCATACAGACAAGAAGGGTCTCTATGGAAGACATTTCTCTTAGAGAGGTGTATATGAATCACAGATAGGTGGCAGTGGGAAAACAGACTGCGTTCCAACAAATGGATTTGCTCTTGAAATTTTGTGTTGTTTCACCATGAATTGGCAGTATTCAACTCCCAAGTGGGGCTTCTTCTGTGTTGTGGAGGCTTCAGTGGTAGAGAGAATTGTGTGTGGGGGAAACATTAAAGAAAATTACTTGTGTGCTAGTAGAACTGAGAATAACAGATGTGATTTCATTAAGGAAGTCTAGGGCCAGTGACACTGGAGAAACAGTACAGGAGCTGAATCATGGGAAACAAGAGTCTATGAGAAAATGAAAGAGAAGGTTATCTTAGTGAAGGAGGCAGGCACACTTGCAAAAGCACTGTGGCAAATTGGAAAACTCAAATAAAAATATACACGGTTAAAAGAAAGAGTGTGAGCTTCTTCCCACTTCACAGGCCTGGCTCTTCCCTTCTCTATGCTGTCAAATAGGTCACCCTACCTCACAGGTAGCTGGAATCCTCTGAGACATCCCTTCCCTACACAGCAGGTTACCTATGCTCCTTTACTTTCCACACCATATGCCATCTGGTTGTTTGTTTATTTTTCTTCTATGATTTCATTTCCATGAAATGCTGGGTGGGCATTCCTCTGTCTCACCCTGTAGGCCTCTCAGTTTCTCTGGGATTTTGCTTCTGTGTGCTGCCAGGCTACTAGACTCCTCTGGGATCTTTCATACCTTAGGCTAGGCCCACTTGTTCCAATCTTACATACTTTACACACTGCTTACTCCTCTGGGTTCTTGCTTCCCAGGGCTCCCAGGTCGGCCCTGACCCTCCAACACATTAGGCCTCCCTGTTACACACCCATCATACCAAGACATCCGCAATCACCAATAGATGGGAACTTATTAAGTACATTATTGCTTTTCTATTGTTGTGATAAGACACCATGGGCCAAGGTAACATATGGAAGGAAAGGTTTAGTTGGAGTTTACATTTCCAGAGCATAGGAGTCTATCACTATAATGGTTGGGAGCATGGCAGCACGCAGGTAGAACATTGGAGCAGAATTGGAGAGCTCACATTCTGATCCACAAACAGAAAGCAGAGAGTTCACTGGGGATGGCAGGAGGCATTTGAAGCCTTAAAGACCACCCCTATGACATACATCCTCCAACAGGCCATAACTTCTAACTTTTTCCAAACAGTTCCATCAACTGGTGACCAAGTGTTTGAACATAAGAGAGCCATCCTCCACATCACAGTAGGACAACCAAGTGTGGAGAACCACACCAGAACTCATCTAGGAGAGGAACAGCAAGAGGTATACTGATTTTGGACAGTGTCTGTTCTCAGGAACCATAGCAGACTTGTAAAGACAAGGGATATAACTCGAAACTCCTATTACCAGTGCCGCATGTCTTCTACATGATCCTTTTTCGTGGAGATAATTTCCATTGCTTTTTAAAATCTGGTTCATTAAGGTTTTAATTTCCAGCATCTTTTTCAATTTGAATTTTCTTCATGAATTCTTTGTTAAATTATATTCTATTTTGCACTTATATCCCCATTCTATTCCCCTCTTTGTTTTTATATATATCTTCCCAAATTGTTTGAATATAGGTGTTGTAGGAGACTACTTCTTTATTCCTGGCTGCTCAAACCCAAAATAACCACACAGAAACTATACTATTTGCAATATTGTTTGAATAGCTTAAGCATATTTCTGGCTAACTCATGCATCTTAATTTAACCCACTTCTATTAAACAGTGTATTGCCAGGTGGCTGTGGCTTATGGGTTAAAGTTCTGGCATCTGTCTCCGGCTGCTCTACACGGCTTCTCTCTGACTCTGCCTTCTTTCTCCCAGCATTTAGTTTAGTTTTCCCATGTCTACCTAAGTTCTGCCTTGTGTAGGCTTAAGATAATTTCTTTATTAGCCAATGGTATTCACAGCATACAGTGGGGAATCCCATATCATATAGGTATAATTGTTCTCTTGAATTTGTTGTCTAGAAAAATCTTTTCGGGGAATTTTTTTTTTTGATTTTCGAGACAGGGTTTCTCTGTAGCTTTGGTGCCTATCCTGGAACTCACTATGTAGACCAGGCTGGCCTTGAGCTCACAGAGATCCTCCTGCCTCTGCCTTCTGAGTACTTGGATTAAAGGTGTGTGCCAGCACCACCTGACTAAGTAATTCTTATTGGGATTAAAGGAATGAGACTCCACACCTGGATTTAAAACACTTTTTTAAGGGTAGTTATATACAATGTTCATAAGAGATTCCATTGTGAGATGGTTGATACATTACTTTCCTCTGTGGAACTGATAATGGGAGTTTCGAGTTATATCCCTTGTCTTTACAAGTCTGCTATGGTTCCTGAGAACAGACACTGTCCAAAATCAGCATACCTCTTGCTGTTCCTCTCCTAAGATGAGTTCTGGTGTGGTTCTCCACACTTGGTTGTCCTACTGTGATGTGGAGGATTGAAGAGATAAAAGGCAAGGTAGATGAGCTCATCATTCAGTAAAAGTTGTATCTGTTTTTTTGTGCCTTTTCCTGGACTCTCTTCTGTAGTTGTGTTTGTGTTTTAACAAATAAAGCTTGCCTGAAGATCAGAGTGCAGAGCTAAAGCACTAGAGGCCAGGCAGTGGTGACACACACCTTTAATCCCAGGACTTGGGCGACAGAGGCCCATGGATCTCTGTGAGTCCAAGGCCACCCTGGGCTACGCGAGACTAAATCTTACTAAAAGAATAACAGAACTCACACAAAGGTGATCCTAGCACTTGGGATCTCACAGCTTTAGTCCAAACACTAGGGGAGGTGGAGACAGGAGTGATATGGCTGGATGGAGAGAGGAATATAAGGTGGGAGGAAACAGGAGCTCATTGCAGTCTGATGATTGCCCCTGCAGTCTGAAGCAGTCAGTCTGAGGCAGTCAGTCTGAGGAGCTCTCTGAGCAAGCAGTCTGAGCAGCAGTCAGTCTGAGGACACAGTCTGAAGAGGAGGTCTGAGGACAGGATTACACATTCGGTCTGAGCACTGATAGATGTGAGAACTCTAATGATGGTCACACTACTTCTCTGATCTTTTAGCTTTCACTCCCTGATAGCCGACTCCAAGTTTTTATTGTTAAGTAGGATTAGAATCCTGCTATACTTTTCCTTCCGATTGTTTGTTTTGTCCTATTCCAACATGCTAACTTTTGTTTAATTTTTTATTTTCCCTAAGATGCCAGTATGTTTTCTAATGTGCAACAGAAAGGAGGTGGATTCGGATGGGTGAGGAGGTGGGGAGAAACTGGGAGGAGTACAAAGGGGGAAAAGCATAACTAGGATATATTATGTGAGAAAAATATGTTTTCAATAAAAGGAAAAAAGATTGAAGGAGAAATAAAAACTTTCCATGATAAAAGCAGATTAAAGGGATTTACGACTTCTAGGCCAGCTTTGGCTGAACTGGAATTAGCTATGTAGACCAGGCTGGCTTTGAACTCACGGAGATTCTCCTGTAAGTTATTGGCCAGAGAGGCCCTAGAGGCATCCCAATACAATACAGATTTTTGGTATTGCTCTTGATTGTCCATCATAACTAGATGGTAAGGCCCCACTGCTGAAGACACTACATATTTTGCTTGAAGAACACAAAAAATAAATCTTAGAGGGTTGAAGGGGAGGGGAGAGGCAGGGAGGTGAGCAGAGAAAAATGTAGGGCTCAATAAAAAGAAAGTCTTAAATTGAGCAGGAAACACCCTCGTGACTATCTTTTATTGTGTATGAATATGCTTTGCAGGCAGGCTGTTGTGGGGGGAACAACATCAGTAGTCGTATTCAGTGCTTGACCCTGCATGCTACACTACTGACCTTCTAGGCATGATGTGCCTACTGGTGCAATAATAGTTTATTGAAGTAACCTACAGCTCTCTTAATTTGGTTTCAGGTCTGTTCTATAAGAGGAATTCATGCCTGATAGTATGAACATGGTCAAAATACTTGGCTAATGAGGTCATAGGCCCTAGGGGAGGTCTTGTTGATGGTTTTCTAAATTGTCATATTGTCAAACTGCCTTCTAAATATTTTCGCTTATATCCATACATTAGGCTGCTCCCAACTTTAGTCACAAGAGATTCCTATTACAGTGGTGGCGTGTAGCAGTTTCCTCAGAGATTAAAACAGTCCATCCTTCAGGAAAGCTCCCTAATCTAAGACGGAATCAACTCAAAATAGCTCAGGAAATCCCTAAAACTGACCAAATTTACTAGGCCCTGCCCTTTCAAGTATGAACAATAAAGAGTGCTAAGAGTTACTTTTAGACAAGCCAAGCTACAAAGAAGAACCCAAGACTAGACCAGCTAACTGCCTGGAAGAGGTTTAGACCAACTGAGGCACCTGGAAAGGACACTCTCCAACTTGTTGAGCTGCCTGCAGGCTGTGCAGTGTGCACCAGGTCCCCAGCTTTGTGAGCTGTCACCCGTGCTCGGGTGGGCTTTAGTGATGCAGCTGTCTTTGAGTCATTTCTGCTCTTGTAAGTAGCTCCTCGTCCATCCCTGTCAGTAACCCAAGTAAAATTCACTGGCTCACCAAACTGGGCTTCAGTGGTACCTGTACTTTGGGCTTCGTGTGCTCCCCCCCATCTGGAACGAGTACACATGCATGTTGTGTCTCCACAGAAAATGTCTTGTCACACAGGTGTGTACTAGTGAATGCAGAGACATTTTCATTTACAGTGCTACGAAGAAGGGACTATGGGTGCTCAGTCATAGATAACACGAATTCCCTTCAAGACCTTAGGGAGCACTGCAGAAGAGGAGATGGAAAAACATAAGAGCTGCACGATGGGCAGAGTGCTGCGAAATGCTGACATCTGAATGTTAAACTACTGTTGTGCACCTGAGTCAGAGCAGCAGTGGTTATCAATGGAAGAACTAGCTAGTTAAAAGTTCCACCATGTTGCGAAGACACTCCGAAAGTCCACCCCTAGCTGAATGTGACTGCTAGGGGAGGGAGATGCAAATTTCTTTGAGGGTCTGGCCACTGGAAGCTTGTCTATGTCCCAGTGGATAAGCCCACACCCATGTATATTGGTAGCACTAATTGGATTCAGGGGGTTAAAATAAACGAACAAATTAAATAAGTAATGAAGGGCACGGAGTTGAGAAAGGGATGGTTCGGAGGTCACGGGGCAATTGGAGAGGGTATTAAGATATGGATATGATCAAGATACATGTGTGTGAAATTTTCAAATGATTACTAGAAATTTTTTAAAGAATTGAGAAATGACGAAAGAACATGTCAAGTTAATATAGAATACAAGTCGTTGAAATTATGCACTTAAGGCCATTAGAACGGAACAAAACTAAATATTCAGTGGAAAATAGAACCCACCTTTTTTGAAGCATTTAAGAAATATTTGTTATTTACAAAATCAATTTGCAACATTTACAAAATAATATTACAAAGTACTGAGTTTCCATCAGATGTCTTTATACATCTTCTGCCAGTTAAGAAAACAATGCTGGGCTGGAGAGGGGGCTCAGCCTTTAAAAGCCTTCACTGCTCTGACAGAGGACCCAAATTCGGGTCCCAGGACCTACATAGTGGCTCACAAACAGCAGTTCAGCAGATCTGACACTCTCTTCTCACCTCTATGGACACCAGGCATGCACATGTACACACATATACATGCGGTTAAAACACCTGTGATGCCTATTATTGGTGTCAATCTGACTACATCTGGAATTAACTGAAAACCCAAGTCACTGAGCAGGCACACCTGTAAAGAAGTCTTAGTTAACTGGATCTTTCTTTTTCTTTTTTTAAAATTGTTTTTATTGAGCTATATATTTTTCTCCTCTCTCCTCCCTTCCTTCCCCCGTTTCCTCCTACCCTCTCTCATGATCCCCACGCTCCCAATTTACTCAGGAGATGTCTTTTTCTCCTTCCTATGTAGATTAGATCCATGCATGTCTCTCCTACAGTCCTTTTGTTGTCTAGGTTCTCTGGGATTGTGAATTGTAGGCTGGTTTTTCTTTGCTTTGTGTCTAAAAGCCACTTATGAATGAGTACATTTGATATTTGTCTTTCTGGGTCTGGGTTACCTCACTCAATATGATGTTTTCTTTATCTTGAAACTTTTAATAATCCTGTTCCACAAATAACTTTTAAGTGAAAGTAGTTGTGTGATTTCGAATATTTATTTTATTTTTTTTACACTTATTTTATTGCTTGTGTGTGTCAAGGAGGAGAGGAGAGCTTCCAAAAGTGGTTCTTACCTTATCATGTAGAGTCTAGGGATTAAATTCTCAGGCTTGGCAGTTAGTACTTTCTTGAACCATCTTGTTGGCTTCCTAACCTACTTCCTCAAATTTTCTGGTGCATGTAGAATGCAAGAATGCACCTGTCAACTGTTCATTCATTCATCCATCCATTGAGACAGAGTCTCACTATGTAGCCCACACATATCTGGAACTCACTATGCAGACCAGACTGATCTTGAAAGCATAGATCTGCTGGCTTCTGCTTTCTGAGTGCTGGGTTTAGAGGTGGGTACCACCATGCCCAGCTCTTTTTTTTTCTTTTTTTTCTTTCTTTCTTTCTTTCTTTTTTTTTTTTACTATTAAAGACAGCCTTTCACAAATAACTTCCAAATTAACTGGACCCCAAATATCTCACGTTCACAAGGGGTACAGAAACGATTTACTTTTTTGCTTTAACATAGATTTATATAATTTTATTTCATCTGCAGGTTCGCATAACTAATTTTTAAAAATCACTCATTTCAACTTCAGAAATACTGGGATAAAGTTAAAGTTTTTGATTAAACTTGTGCACAAGTTATTTTTTACATGCATGAGATGTATTTTTTATTTTTTATTTTTTTATGAGATGTATTTTTATCTACGTTTTGGGATTTTTTTCTTTCTATTCTTTTTTGAGAGATGATGTGATTCTGTAGCATAAACTGACCTGGAACTCACTTTGTAGTCGGGGCTGGCCTCAAATTCCTGCTGATCCTCCGTCTCAACCTCTTAAATGCAAGAATTACTTACATGAATCACCACATCTGCTAACAGATACATTTTATATCTCCAGGTCTTGCTTTATATTGTCTGTTTTTATTTTACTGTTACCAGGATTAGGTTTAGGCCCAGTGAGATGCTTAACTATTTATTACATCTAATTTAAGGGATGGCTTACAAACTGGTTTATGAAGACAAATGATATTTTTATACAGTATTCTAAAATAAAAATTGGTGCAAAAATTCCAGGAATATCAAAAATTAAAAATAAATTGTGTGTGTGTGTGTGTGTGTGTGTGTGTGTGTGCGAGTGCACGAGGCCAGAATAGGGCCTAGGATCCCCTGGGGCTTGAGTTATAGGCAGTTGTGAGCCACCATGTATGTGCTGGGAATCAAACTCTGGTTCTCTGGAAGAGCAGCAAGCACTGTTAACTGCCGAGCCATCCACCCAGCACCGTATCAGACATTTAAAGATAGACTCAAACCTGCACTTCCCCTAAGCCTAGCCACACATCTTCAGTCTGTAGGGTATTTTCACTATAACAAGTAAAGGTGCAGGATTCGATGGCTCAGCTGGATGTTTCTAAGTAGGCCCACAGCCCCCAGACACCTAAGAATCTTTCAAGGTCATCTGACCCAGAGTGCTGCTCTCTTGGGTCACTGTGGAATTATTCTCAGCAAAGAGTGCTTGCTGCAGATTTCTCTCCCCTAGCTCTCCAGAGCTGAGCACTTGCTGATGTTCTAATTTCCTCTGTTATATCTGATTGTCTTGTTTCCAGTGTCTTGCCAGCACCTTTAGCCTGAAAATAACAGTACCTCTACCCTGAAAATTTGAAGTTCTGCCTTAATCGCTTGTCTGTTTATGCAGATTTATGGCTCTCTACTGCCCCCATCTGGTAGGCAATTGACATTGCAATGTTACATAGACCTTTTAAAGCTTTTCTTACTAGATTTTTGTTTGTTTGTTTGTTTGAGACAAGGTTTTGCTAATGTAATCTGGGTTTTCTGGAACTTTCTATTGACTACCACTCCAGGCTGACTGTGTTTGTTTGAAAAAGGGTCTCATTATATAGTACAGGTTGATTTTGAACACACTATGCAGCCCAGGGTGATCTCTTACTTTCAGTTCTCTTCCCACAGATTCTTTTCAACTCATATACTGATTTCCAGTTTCTTGTGCCTCTTGTGTTCTTCTGATCTCTTGAAAAATTCTTTATATATGTTTTACTCTCAGGATGCTAGAAATTTTCATTATTATTTTTCATTGCATTTTAAAATTCCTTAAAATATTTTTCAGGAACAATACTAAAGCATAGTAATAATAAAATTTACAGACTCACTTCCACCCCCACTCTATTCTCATTCTAGAGACAATGACTCAAATATTTGATGTACATCTGTTGCCTCACTTTTTAAAGATGTTTATGTTATGTGTATGAGTGTATGGGGGTATGCGCATGCGAATGCAAGTTTGTGAGCCACCCAGTGGAGCTGCTGGGGACCAAACTCAGGAGCTCTCCACAACAGAAACATGTGCTCTGAACTACTGCGCCATATCTCCAGCCCCTCAAGTCACTTTTGACATTCTAACTTGCATATCTATGCACATGATGAACACACACATACATGATACATATAATTGGGGTCTTTGTGTAGTATTATTTTTCAGTATAGTTTTTTTACTCACAACTATTCATACTCTGATGTTCAAGGTAGCTTTTCTCGTAATAGCCGAAAGATACTGAAGCTCCAATAAATGGTTACCAGCGGTTAGATGGATAAATGAATAGGGTACATTCATTCACTCATTAGAACATTATCCAACCTTAAAGAGGAATGAAATTTCAATATAATGTTAATGAACCTTAAAGACATTATGCTAACAGAAAAGTACTATACTGCGATTCCACTCATATCATCTTCTCACAGTGATCAAATTCACAGAGACAGAAGCAGAATCCTAGTAGCTGTTGGCAGTGTGGAAAATAGGAAATTATTTTTGAGTGATGGCAGCATTTCACTTTGAGATCAAGAAATTTTCTGAAGACAGATATTGTGATGGTTGTATGACAACATTTTTGAGCTAGGTGACTTTTGAGGAACTTAATGTTTCTGTATTTTATGCTGTCATCTTTTAAAAGTAGAAAAATAATAAAAGCTTCCAAATGAAAACATAAGACTAAGTTAAACAATTTATGTATGGTACTTAGCATGGTACCTATCACACAAGAAATTCCACAGAAAAATGTTAAATTTGGGACTGGGGATGTGGGTCAGAGATAGGGTATTTGTCTAGTATGCACAGACTATGTATGTCACAGAAATAGCTGTTGTTGTTGGGTATAGTGACATACTCAGCCATCTTAGAGTCGTCACCTAGAAAGGATAAAAGGATAATGAGATGCTATTTCTGATCTTTATATAAGGAAATCTAGCCACGACATATGACAATAAAGGCAGGAATCAGGGACTGAAAGGAATTTGTGGATGGGGTCCAGAAAAGAATGACAAAAGAACCCAAGAAATAAAGTCAGTTGTGGCCAATCAATTCTAATATTAACCTTTATGAAACAAACAGTTGAGATTTAGGAACCTATTGATGCACAGCTGTAGGGAACGAGTGAAGCCCTGAGTGAATATATGTTGTTGACATGGGCATGGCCATGTCAAGGACCAACGTCTTAGCCCTGTTCAGCTGTATATAATAACTCTATCCTTTTCTTTATATGTTTGTAATAACCCCACCTCTTGTTTAGCTGCATGGAATAGCCTTGCTTCCCTTTTTAACGTCATGTAATAAATGCACTAAGCTCCCAAGGTATTGCAGCTTCTTCATCGAAGACTTTAGTCCATCTGCTCCCTGCGTTCCTTTGTCTGTGTGCCTTCCTTTACCATCCCAGTTAGGTTGGTCCCGGGTGCCATTCAAAACAAGTCACATAGCTTCATATAACTAACTTTCAGTGAAATACAAATAGAAGAATAGACACAAATTATTAAGATTACAGAGACTATAAGAACACAATCAATTACTTGATAACTTAAAAGTATAGATATTTATATAGGGAACCTTATGCCACCCCCTTTTACGGACATCTTATTTTTATCTGATTAGAACAGGAAATCTACTATTTTGAAAAATGACCTTTTTTTTTTTTTAAATCAAAATGTAAAGAACTAACAATTACAGTATATTCCCTTTCTGGCCACAAGGGTGGGCAGGTGGCTCAGGCTAGCTCACTAACAGTTATTTCCTGTACCTGACCATGAGACTCTCTCTCTTTCTCTCCCTCTCTCTCGGGTGAGAACCTATAGGGAATATCTACAGTGCTAGAAATTATGTTTTATTATGTGCCTGCTAATGTGTTCTAGTTATTATATGAAGAGTGAAAATCAAGTTTAATCTGAATTTTTAGTTCAATCTCAATTTATTCAGTGGCTGACATTAATGAAATGGTAACAGGTTGATTTCTATAAGGTTTTCTTGACTCATAAAAAGGAGTTGTTGACAGGCCAGTTTCCATTTCACAACTCTTTGCCTGTTCTGCCATCATGTGGACAAGGAGCATAAACATCAAGAAAATAATCACATAAGGTTTCATTTTAAAAGGGCTTTAAGAGCCTTGAGTAGTGGCACATTCCTTTAATCCCAGCAAAGGCAGGAGGATCTCTGTGAGTTCAAAACTTTCTATACTTAGTGAGCTCCAGGACAGTCAGGCTCACATAGAGAGATCCTGTGTTAGAGGGGTGGGCTTTAAAAATAAAAGGAATTTTTTTCCTTGCAGGGGTAGAGGAGAAAGGAAAGGACATAGAAAACATGAATCTGAAATCAAGAATGACAGGGTAGGGCTGGGGCTATAGCTCAATTGGTAGCATGTTGGCCTAGTATGCACAAAACCCTGGGTTCAGTGACTCAGCACCCTATAAAGTGGGCTTGGTAGTACAGACCTGCAATCCAATCCTAGCAATCAGGAGGGTCCAAGGAAGGAAAATAGTTCAGATCTGGGTAAACTGGGAGCGGGTAGAAGGAAGGTGATGGGGGATGGGGACATGCGGTGGGATCAAAGAGACTGAATGGGGGCGGGACAGAGGGAGGGAGCAATGAAAGAGATATCCTGATAGAGGGAACCATTATGGGGAGGGACAGAGGGAGGGAGCAATGAAAGAGATATCCTGA
>NC_022026.1:16360900-16363700 GCF_000317375.1 Microtus ochrogaster
AGAGGGAACCATTATGGGGTTAGGGAAAAACCTGATGTTAGAGAAATTCTCTGGAATCCACAAGGATGAGCCCAGCTAAGACTCCTAGCAATAGTGGAGAGGATATTTCAAAGGGCCTCCCCCTTTAACCAGATTAGTGACTACCCCAATTTTCATCACAGAACCTACATCAAGTAACTGATGGAAGCAGATGCAGTGATCCACAGCCAAGCACTGGGCTGAGATCCTGGAGTTCAGCTGAAGAGAGGAAGGAGGGAGCATATGAACAAAGGGGTCAATATCGTGATGGGGGAAACCACAGAGACAGCTGACCCAAGCTAGTGGAAGCTCACAGACTAGGAATGAACAGCTGGGGAACCTGCATGGGACTGAACTAGACCCTCTGAATATGGGTGACAGTAATGTGCTTTATTTGTTGGTGGGTCCCCTGGCAGTGGCAGCAGGACCTATTCCAGGTGCATGAACTGGCTTTTTGAAGCCCATTCGCTATGGTGGGATACTTTGCTCAGTCTTGATTGAGGGAGAGGAGCTTTGTCCTGCCTCAAGTTGATATGCCAGACCTTGTTGACTCCCCAAGGAAGGTCTTAACCCCTCTGAGGAGTGGATGGGGGGTGGGAAGAGGGGGTGGTACAAGGTGAGGTTAGGGGGAACTGGAGTTGGCATGTAAAATGAAAAGTACATTTTTAATAAAAATTATAGAATGAAAAATTATAAAGTTAATTTCAACAAATCAAATCCAAAAATAAATAAGACTAATAATCATGAATACATTTTCTCTAAGAATATGTTGTTGGTTTAACATTTAGAAACACTGTAATTTGTCATTATAGTTCATGCAATGATGCACTGAAAAAAATTAACACATCAACAGACATTTAAAAAGACATTTTTAAAATGCAGTGTCTGGGGCTAGAGAGATGGCTCAGTGATTAGGAGCACTTACTGCTCTTTCAGAGGTCCTGAGGGTGGTTTCCAGCACCCATGTTAGGCAGCTCACAAATGCTTCTAACTCTATCTGCAGGGGAGCCAATACCTTCTTCTGCCTTGCACACATACATAAATAAAATAAATCTTTGAAAGAATTCAAGGCCAAGGCCAGCCTAAATTATAAAACACCTTGTCTTAAAACAAACAAATAATAGCAGCAAACATCAACAGATTTTCCCCCACTTTTCCCCACCAGTTCAGGCTGTAGGATTTACTCATCCAAATGCAATGCACACGGGAGAAACTAGCAGTTACTTAGCACCGGTACATGCCAGGCAGGAGAGTCTCCCAGTCCTTGCCAAATCCATAGTGTTTGTAAATGGCAGAGTTAGGAGATGTGAAACTAAACGACAAGTGTAAACTAGAAATATAAAATAAAAATTTCATTAGTAAATTACGTATGAAAGAATATAAGTATGTATGCATGCATACTTATATATATATATACTTATGAAGTCCAGTAATAAAATGAATATTTGTGAACCCTTCAACTAACTTAATGCCAGCATTTCATGGAGTTTACTTGTGTGCTCCTGACATAATACTTTCTTTACCTTGGCCTGAGTTAACCCTTCTCCTGACTTGCTTTCTCATTCACTTGATTCCTTCCCTTCCTCTCCTCTTCCCTCCCCTCTTCCCCTCCTCCCCTCCTCCCCCTCTCCTCCTCCCCTCCTCTCCGCTCCTTCCCTCCTCTCTCCTCTCCCCTCCATCCTTTCTTTCAAAAGATTCTCCCGTTTCTCTGTCTGTCCTTGAACTCTTGTCTTTCCTCTTCCTCCTCCTGCGGGCAGGCAGGAATTATGTGTGTGCCACCATACCTGACCCAGTCTCTTGATTCCCTTAAGGTTTCTCTTGAAGCAGGTGTCCCTAGTTTTTCTTGACTCTGAAAAAATAAGAATGGAGAGGTGTAAGTGTAGCATGTAACAGAGTTCTAAGGTTTACCATGTGCGAGGACTTGGGTCCCATTCCTTGCTTAGAAAAAGGGGAAAGAACAAGGGGAGATGCTTCTATGTCTCTCCTAACACTTGCTTTATCCTTGTTATATATAATGCAATTCTTCTTACTGACACACAGAATGCTATTACATGAACGTGCCTACCCTTTCTTCCATGAATGGACACTGTTACATACAGTGCTGTTCTTAATGTACATGACTTGTGGTAGTTGTGTATAAGAGTTTCTCTGGGGAATTTCTCCCTCCCCAGAGAATGGATATATTACAAGGAGTAACAAATATCTCGGTTTTATAAGAAAAACTAGTATCCTTCCCCAAAGAGGTTGTCCCAGCTTATATTCCTATAGAGGATATGAACTCCCACTGGCTCCCAGGCTTGTGGTCTTTTAAAGTTGCTAAACCTTTACATTTTACTCAAATTAGTGGCTGAAAAATGGTATTACAGCCACTGCAGTTTTTCAGGAGTTTGTCAAAAGTATGTTTTCAAATTTAGTGGCTTTGTCATTTCCTGTGATGGGGCTGAGGGAGAGAATTCCAGGTGGGATAAACAGAGTAGTAAGTTTTAGGATTGTTATGCAATGATAGAGAACCAACATCTAAAAATAATAAAGAAATAACAGCTAAATGTAAGTGGCATACAATTCTACTTTCAGTAATTGGGAGATTAAAGAAGAAAGATCATGAATTCAGGGTTAACTGGGCTACATTACAACACACTGTAATAAAGCAAAATAAATGAAATAAAATATATTCGAGGTATGGTGGCTCAGAATTTCAATCCCATTACCCAGAGGCAGTCTGGGATACCTGATGAAACTATATGAGAGAGAGAATGTGTGTGTGTGTGTGTGTGTGTGTGTG
>NC_022026.1:16363845-16372129 GCF_000317375.1 Microtus ochrogaster
GAGAGAGAGAGAGAGAGAGGATAGATAGATAGATAGATAGATAGATAGATAGATAGATAGATAGACAGACAGACAGACAGACAGATAAATGGGTAGGTAAAAGGCAGTGCTGCAATAAGAAAAAATTTGCAAGATACTGTGCTGGCTGATTTTCTATCAACTTGACACAAGCTATAGTCATGTGAGAGGAGGGAATCACAGTTGAGAAATGCATTTAGGCAAACCGTCTGCAATCAGATGAGCCTGTAAGACATTTTCTTGGTTACAGATTAATAGGGGCAGGCCAAACCATTGTAGGTGGGGCTATCTCTAGGCTGGTGGTCCTGTGTTATGCAAGGAAGCAGGCT
The DNA here is from genome assembly GCF_000317375.1 of Microtus ochrogaster. Taxonomy (NCBI): domain Eukaryota; kingdom Metazoa; phylum Chordata; class Mammalia; order Rodentia; family Cricetidae; genus Microtus; species Microtus ochrogaster. Next base: position 16,364,193 of record NC_022026.1, read on the forward strand.
GAGAAATCCATGATGAGCAAGTCAGTAAGTAGTACCCCTCCATGGCTTCTGCATCAGCTCCTGCCTCCAGGTTCTACTCTTGCTGCTTTTAATAATGAATGCGGAAGTGTGAGTGAAATAAACCCTTTCTTCCCCAAGTTACTTTTGGCCATGGTTTTTCACTACAGCAACAGCAACTCTAACTAAGATAGACATGGTATTGGGTAAAGCTGGAACGGCTTTGTAGAAACTATTAGAAAAGGCTGGAAGGGACTGGCATAATGTCACATGCTTTTAGTCACAGCAGAGGCCAGGGGAATCTCTCTGGGTTCAAGGATAGTCTGGTCTACATAGCGAGTTTCAGGACAAACAGGCTTACATAGAGAGATCCTGACTCAAAAGGTAAAACAACTGGAAAAACAACGAAGAGAAAAAGAAGGAAGGAAGGAAGGAAGGAAGAAGAAGAGGAAGAGGAAGAGGAAGAGGAAGAAGAAGAAGAAGAAGAAGAAGAAGAAGAAGAAGAAGAAGAAGAAGAAGAAGAAGAAGAAGGGCATATTCACTTTTGGCAACTCTTTTCAACCGTGCAAGGCTTCCTGCTATGGAGTGGCCTTGAACTACAATGAGGACAAAGGCTCAGCCTTCTCAGCACCCCACTTAGGCCTCCAGATGAGTCAACCCCATTGCTATCTTAGACTCTAATGACAGCTTCCTAAGGAACTGTCATAAGGAGCTTCATAAGGAGCTTTGGAGCTTTCTGAGACAAGGGCAGCCAGAGAACATATGATGTGGTAAAATACCCTCTCTTCAAGCTGTTAAGATTAGGCTAGAGTTTGTTACCCAGAGCAGGTAAACACCTTTTCTACCTCAGTCCATCATTATTCATAATTTCTGGACCCAAAATGGCCACCTGCTACCCTGTTTAGATTCAGAAATGTGGGGTATAGAATCTCATGAAAATAGACTTTCACTTTCCTGTGGCACAGATGGCCATTGAAGCCTTGAGTTTGTAATCACATGGCTCTTAGGTCAAATTCCTCTTGTTTGTTAGCACTATAAACTTTTGGTAGGCAGTTTAAGCATTTGGAGCTTTAATCTGTCAAATAGGGCAAATGGTACTTATCTCCTTCCAACACTTGTTATGGGGATAAACATATTCAATACTTCAAAGCTACAGATCCTGTTGTAGAACACAGACTTCTGAGTAGAACAGCCATTATCTTTGTAAAATCAGCTGTGCCTGCTTCCAAGAGCCCAACATGATAAGGTCAATGAACTGCTGACATTTCCTCATAGGAGGGCATAGGGACTGTCATTGAACCCTCGCCTGACTTTCCAGCCATTCTTCCTAGCCATTAGTGTGCAATTCTGACCTAATTGTGGCCTATGGGGTCTTAGAAGGTACTGGGGACGGTGAACAGAAGAAGCCTCCATCTGTGTAGTTGCAGGGAACACACCAGCATGCTGATGAAGACTTTGCAGTGTGGCTGCTTTGGGGTCACCCACACTAATACAAACAACTGTTTATCCGTGCTCTGTAAGAATGTGCAGCAAACTCTTTGGTCCCTAGCTTGAACTTTGGAGGAATCATACCTTGGATTGTTGTTGTGACCTTCTAAGGAGCTGGTAGACATTTTTTAATGTCTTCTCAAGGAAATAATTCTTTGCAACAGTGATAGAGTTGCTTTGTTGTTGTTGTTGTTATTTTAATCAGATAACCAGGAATTAACTCTACTAGCCCACTGAAATCTGCAAGTTAGTCAAAACGCTCTCTTCCACCGAATCCCAGTTTTACACCTACAGAAATGCTGGCTGACCATTGTCTAGTCTACAATAAGTAGGTTATCGTCTGAAAACTCACTCCTCACTTGGGTTACTATTCTAAGTCTATTCTCCTTCAGTCCTTGGTTATGGTATCTCAGATACTGTATGCCTCTTGGGTACTTGCTTCGTGAGCAGTTCCAAGGCATTGCTTTGAAATTCTGTCACACAATCTTGGCTGATGCATTGATCATCAGTTTATCCATCCCCACCCCAGATATATGACAAACATCAAGGAACTCTCCAATTGTAACTTCATTCTGAAACCAAGCCAGCTCCCTGAATAAACTCTAACAGCCTATCCTAAGTACAAAAAATTCATACACAGCACAAGGGTCACAGTAGGGAGTGAGAGGGTGGTTCATTGAGGAGTGAATGCTTAGCTTGAGGGCGGGATCCATCCCCAATGTGCCTATGTGCAAACACACACACATGCCTTCTTCCGGTCTTTGGAGTCTAAGTAAGATGAAGTGAAATCATATACTATTTTATGTTAAATAATGTGAAAAATAATAGACAAAATATTGGAAATAGCAATTTCAAGGTCCAAGACATCAGGAATGCAGGGGCAGTGATCCTTGGAGAGAAAAAATAAGCAAGTGAATACTACAGTGTGTATCGTTACCATTGAGGGAGAGTTCTTATGTCACAACATGTGAAGGAGTAACCCAGAGAAAGACAGGTAGAGTTTCTGTGGGTTTATAATCCATGTAGAAGAATGATTTATGGTGGTAAGAGCAAGGACAGGAGAGATGAGGCAAAAGGTGGTTATTACATAGATCTTATATGTGCAATGGCCAACAACTGGAGGCATAGTCTTATAATATGAAGATGTGTCCAGTAAACTCAACTAATTGCTAAGATACAGATATGGTGAGTAAGTTAGAAAAGGAAATAAAATTGCATCATAAATGGATACTCCAAAATAAGGAGGAAAATTGATGAAAACTGGAATTTCTTAGCTGCATTGCTGTATACAAAAATTGAGTGGCTGTTTCCCACAACTTCTCAGAGGAGAAGTAATTAGTAGTAATCTAGATTCATAAAGGAAAAGCTAATTCACTTCACATTGTATGTGGTGATTTCAATAAGAATGGCCCCCAAAGGCTCATAAATTTAGATTTTTAGTTATGAGGGAGTGACACTACTTGAGAAGGATTAGGAGGTGTGGCCTTGTTGGAGTAGGTGTGACCTTGTTGGCAGAAGTATGTCACTGGGGATATGCTTTGAGGTTTCAAGAGCCCAGACCCAGTGTCTTTCTCTCTTCCTGCTGCCTGTGGATCCAGATGTAGAACTCTCAGCTTCTTCTTCAGCACTGTGTCTGGCTGCATGCCGCTATGCTTCCTGCCATGCTGGTAACAGACTAAACTGAACTATAATCCAGCCCCAGTTAAGTGTTTTCCTTATTAAGAGTTGCCATGGTCATGGCGTCTCTTCACAGCTATAGAACACTAAGATGGGTAGATGCCTGTAGGCATCAGGGCTTAATTCCTTTGGAGAACTTAAGTGGTAAATGTTGCTTATACACAGAAATATGATATCACCCACCCACCTCACAGGGATGCTTCAGGGCTTATCAAGATAATGTCTGTTAAGCCCTTAGAAGAAACACTCAATTCAGTAACCTAAGAAAATGCCAAGTTTCTGATTTATCATGATTAGATTTAAAGTTTATGAAATGCTTATTTTGTTTAAAATAAAAAAAATGTCACTTTAAACATCTGAAGTGAAAAAATTCAGAAATAAGCCACATAGAGCCAAATTAACATTTAGGACACATTCATCCTTTGTTTTTTAGTACACACAGCCTTGAAAACAAGTGATATGTAGAAGTTTAAACCTCTGTTTTTTTCAAGGTAAGATCTTGCCATGTAGCCTAGGCTGGTCTGCTTTGTACTGTGTCTCCCAAGCAAGCCATAAACTTACAAAACTTCTGCTTCAGCCTCCTGAGTGCTGGGATTCCAGGCACACACCACCATGCCCAGCTTGAAGCTTAAAACTTAACAAATAGCTTTTTCTCTGACATTGGTGAACACATAAGCTTTTTATGTTGAAAGGGAGTTGTAGGGACATACTGAGACCCAAAAACTAGAAATGATTTGATGGGTACAGGGCAGAATCAAGGATTGAAGACAGCTGTATAATTAAATATCTTAGTTTTCCCTGCACCTGTGATGTCCATCTTGAAAATATTTTAGTTTTGGGTTGAATAAACTCTCCTTTCTTTTAAACTAACTTTTCCTACTTAAGAAAAATTGGCTAGAATACTGGGGGACACAGAAACATGGCTAACACACTTTAAAGTCAAATCATGCTGTTATTAATTCATTCAAAAAAAAAAAAACAACTTGTGAGAACCTGGCTAGATATGTTCTCAGGCTAAACAATTTCTTTTACTTTATTTATTTATTTTTTTTAGAAAATTGGATTTGCAAATCAGACATAGTTACCATAGGCCCAATTGCTTTTTAACATGTTTTTAATTTAATGTTCCACAAAGCCAGTTATTATTACACATGCAATTCAGTAAACAAAGTTGATTGTTGGGCAACATAAAACCTGCAAGGTAATTGCTGCCTGATGTCCTAAGCATATTCTAATGGAATTTGAGATACCCTTTAAATTCTATACAAGTTTTACTGGAAGAGCTGTTTTGAAACAATTTGAAGTGATCTGTAAACAATTTTAGATAGCTTGTAGATTATGACCGACATCTCGAAGCACATCTCTAAATGCTGCCCATAGTCAACAGGTGCAAAGGATCAGGTTCAAAAATTGCTGCAAGAGCACAGAAAGTAGGGCAAAGTGGAATGGTGTGAAAGGATCGCCTGGAAGACGTTCTTGTCCAACATCCTCTTTTTCCATCAGATCACGTGTGTGAAATCATTTCACTATAAATTGGAGTCATGCAACTGAGATTATAGCGGAGATCCATTTAGGAAACCGAATGGAGGAGACCAGGAAGGGAACAATTGCTGTGCAAGGCAGGTGGTTTTGCCGGGTGGTCAGCCCTTGTCCTTCCCATCTATTTAGAGACAAAGGTATGGACGCTTTTGTCTAAAGCTCATTTTCTTTAACTGGAGTTACTTCTAAAGTAAGTTATCATTTTTTTTAGTAGAAGTATGCTTTGTTTAACCTGTGGTGCTCATGAGTATGTAAAACTTTTGTCGTTTGCAACTAAAAATTGGCCAAATATACCATTCTGTCAGTTTAACTTTTATTTGTTTACTTGAAATAGGGATTATTTAATTATTTCAAAGCAAATGAATTTTAATAAAAGTATTCTGTTCCTATCCCAGTGATTATATTGAAAGGCTTAATTTATCCACCTTAATCCTTGAATTATCTGAACAAATTGTATGAGGAATGAAGTAGACCAAGGTCATTGTCTAGAGGATTATGATTTGACCTGTGGTCTGTTCTAGAGCATTTTATAGAGCGTCCTTCTTTTTTCTTTCTTTTTTTTTTTGGAACTCAAGAGTCAGTGTTTTATTCATCTGAAATTGTTCTGGATTGTTCTGTATAATACGGTGAGGAGAAAAAAACATTTTACCAATGGAACGCTAAATCTGGTTTTAACTGGGCTATTGAAGTATGATCAATATATAAATACTGTTCCATTTTTAAAGTTACAATTAAAATGTTTCTTATTCAAAACAGCTAATATAAAAGTCTAAAATTTTTAAGGTGGTAGTAATCTGGCAAGTTTCTCACCATCAAGTCTACATCTCTACTCCATTTGTCATTTATGTTCTTCATGTAGAGGGGTTGCTTTCTGTTTGTATTATCTCCAGGATTGCCCAGGAGAGGTTCACAGTCTAGTTATAGAGAGGGACAATATATATACTAAATACTGTAAATTATGAATTCTAAGGAAATACATGTAAAACAAGCAAGCATACTGTAAAGCAATGACTAGGAGTGGGGTAATGCAAAATGCAGTTAAAAATCATGGTCATGGTCATGATGGCTTTTTGGATAAAATGAAGTATGAACAAAGACTCAAGGAAATCAAGAGACTGATTGGCGTGCGATATTGAAGGAAAGTGTGTACTAGGCAGCATTAAGGTATTAAGGCGAGCCTGTCTAATGGGTTTGAAAATTTGCAGAACAGCTGGACTGACTGAAGCTGTGTGATGGAGAGGAAGAAGAGTAGGAAAGAAGGGCCTGAAAAGGAGCAAGCGGCTAGTCAAATCGGGTACTGTAGGCTACAGTTATCACTTTGAACTCAGAGGAAAGCAGTGAGCCTTTGTAAAGCAATGAGCAGATATATTAGCATATATCTATCCATATATCTATCTCCTGTTGTGTTTGGAGAAGACCACAGTACAGCAAGAGAAGAAGCGAGGTGTCCTTTAAATGCTAAAGCCATCATCAAAGCAAGAGAAGACAGTGGCTGGCAATGAAGAATCAGCCATGGAGAGGATGAGGATCTGACTCTGGGTATATTCTGCAAGTAGAAACCCCAAGCATTTGGAAGATTTGGATATGAGTTGAACTAGTAAGAATGGGGAACGTGGGCAGCTCTATGCTAGCCAGAGGAAGTTGTGTTGGAAGTGGTTTGGAAAAGCTGGCGTCATCTCTCTCCCTGTCCCCTTCTTTGCTTCTTCTCCTCACCTACTCCCCTTCTCCCCTCCCTTTTGGTACTCTTCCCTCTATCTGTTTCCTTGTTTACTTCTTTTTTCCCCCAGACATTTTTGAAAACGTCCTTATTTTTTTTCATCCGGCCTTAATAGTTTCTGAGAATGTTAAGACATGGATTTAAATGACTCATTAGAAATATATTGAGTTACAGTATAGGTATGTTACAAATTCATGCTAGTATGTATCTAAAGTAGACATGAAGATAGGCAGAAGGAACCACTTTAAAGAAAAGAACAAACCTGGCCGGGCAGTGGTGGCCCACGCCTTTAATCCCAGCACTTGGGAGGCAGAGGCAGACGGATCTCTGTGAATTCGAGACCAGCCTGGTCTACAGGGTTAGTTCCAGGACAGGCTCCAAAGCCACAGAGAAACCCTGTCTCGAAAAACCAAAAAAGAAAAGAAAAGAAAAGAAAAGAAAAGAAAAGAAAAGGAAAGGAAAGGAAAGGAAAGGAAAGGAAAAGAAAGGAAAAGAAAGGAAAAGAAAGGAAAAGAAAAGAAAAGAACAAACCTAAGAGTACTGCTGCCAGGCACACATAGAACACAGGCTTACAATCCCCTTGGCATATTTTGCCACACTAGCCATTATTGTATTTCTATATTGTTTTGTACAACTTGGTAAGACTGTTGATAACTTTTTCTGCCAGCAACCTGTGGGTTACCATCCAGTATTATGAAAGCTAGTCAAGAAAGAGGACATGTTCTGTGATCTGTGTGTCATGTCTGATTTTGCATGAGTATAAAATGTTTGTGGTTTGAATTTACATTTACCTAATGGCCAGTGATGTTGAACATTGTTTCACGTGTTTATTGGCCATTTATGTATTTCACTGGAGAATATTCATATCCTTTGTCTATGCGCAAAACCCGCAGAATTCAAAGCTGCTACTGCAGTTTATACCCCACCACTCATAGCCACGCCCTGATATTCTAGTAGCCCTGCCCACTTAGGTTACTACTTGTATCCTTCTGACTTTTCCCATAACCCTGCCCATTCCAGAGTTCCCACACCCAGCCCTGCTTGCAAGTCCCACCTCACCACAACAGCACCGGACAGTTCTGCCTTCTTCCTCCAACTGCCTGGCTTCTCACAGGGGAAGGCTTTGACGTTCCGCCCACATTGCAAACGTCACAATTCAGTTGCACTCTAGAATCCTGTGTTCGCACCCACCTGGTCGGGATCCGTAGTTTTGGCCCAAACTCTTCCTCACTGCTCACGCTCACCCTGGTATTCCAGTGGAATGAGTACTCAGCCCTGCCCTGCTGCCCAATAGACTTTGTATGCCCCCATTTACATCCCCAACTCTCATTACATACGCACAGCCTAACTAGGCCCTTCCTCAGTCCAGTTCCATCAATGCTTAGTTTCAAGACTTGCAGATCTGCCCAGGACTTTTTCCAGACATGCCCACACCAAGCCTCCATTCTTTTTTTTTTTTTATTGAGAAAAAAAAATTTCTGCCTCCTCCCAGCCTCCCGCTCCTCCCCCCCTCCCCCCC
>NC_022026.1:16372666-16382769 GCF_000317375.1 Microtus ochrogaster
ATCACCATAGAACCTTCATCTGGCGATGGATGGAGATAGAGACAGAGACCCACACTGGAACACTGGACTGAGCTCCCAAAGTACCAAGCCTCCATTCTTAAAGTAGCACTATACTCCAATAGCATGCACTTACAGCATTAAGATTCAAAGCTACACCCCATTTTCCTTGTCACCACACGGGGCCTCACTCCCTGTTGCCCTCTAAGCTCCCCTTCCTCCCTCCATTTTCACCCCAACACTCATTCCGGACCTCTGGTTCCTTTTCTCACTTGTTTCCCTTTCTGGTCACCTCTTTCCAGACCCTGCTTCTGTTCTTATCTGTCAGAACTCCTGAAGGCCTAGTAAGTTCAACAGTGTCTCTTAGCATCTGTCCTGCTTAGTGAATAATTACAAAAGTGAGAGGCTTGATGGTTGATTCTGTCTGTGGACTTGATTGGCTGCTTATTTTTAGGCTATGCATCTTTAATGCAGGTACAGACTACAGGTCTGCAAAGTCTCTTGAAAAAGTGGTGTTAGAGGTTTGGGGAAGGTATCAGAGTTAATGCTTCCAAATGCCTTCAAGCAGCATCACCATGAGCAGGTAATGCAGACTCTGTTCTCCACAACATTCCATAGACCCTGACCTGGGTATGGATGCCATTCATCCTGGACCTGGAGGCCTGGCCAGGGCATGGGGAGGTAGAGGACTGTGCTGCCTGATGGCCATAGGCTCCAACCACCAAGTGACCCTGATTCTTATGGCCTTTGAACGATAGCAGAAGTGTTCCTGAAAATTTTAGGAATGGACTCCTTCTTGCCCACATTGAGATCCCATACTGGGAGGGATACAGGCTTGTGTGTGTGTGTGTGTGTGTGTGTGTGTGTGTGTGTATTATTATTTACATTAATACTTCCATTATAAAAGCAGCTTATGGGCATGTATCAAGAAGATCGTGCTTAAGATCTATGCATCTATATTATATATATACAATTTGGCATAAGTGATACATAATTAATATTGTATAGCATACATAATATACACAAATGAGTCTTCCTTCTAGTCCTCATTAATTCCTAACTTTTAAACTACACAGTGTTGTTTATATGTTCTTTTTAAAGACATTTTTGTGAAAAAAAATAAAAATAAAAAAAATTGTGGTGAGCTTGTTCATGTGTGTGTGCGCATACAGGTTTGCAAATGTGTATTGGAGACCAGGGGTTGCTGTTGAGTGTTTTCTTTTATTATATTCCACATTATTTTTTGGAGACAGAGTCTTGTACTGAATGTGATGCTCACTAATTTTTCAAGACCAGTATAATCCAGGAATTCTACTGTTTTCTCCTCCCCAGTGCTAGGATTACAGACATATGCCACTATGCTGGGCTTTTTACTTGGTGCTAGGGATCAGAACTCAAGTCCTCATGATTCTGTAGCAAACACTTTACTGACTGACCCAACTCCTTATCCCCTTTTGTTTCTTTTGATTAGCCTGCAAAATAATGGGCTTCATTATTGCATTTTTGTTCATTTTGTTGATTATCTTTTTGTCTCTGTCTCTGTCTTTATCTCTCTCTCTTTCTCTTGTGGAAGTGAAACCAGAACTTTGTGCATGTTAGATAAGAGTTCTTCACTAAGTTCCTCCCTCAGCTATACCCTTTAACATATGACTAGAAAAAAAAAATAAACAAAAAATATTAGTTAAAACAGTTAACTGCGTGTAGTTATTTTTAGTCATTTTCTGTGTGTCTGAAAAGTAATTAAAATCTATATCTAACATCCATAGAATGTGCTTTCTGAACTAGAAAACATTCTACAAATGTTAGGCTATTATCATTATTTATATTAATACTGCCATTTTAAAGGCAGCATGTGGCCATGTATTGAGAAGATAACACTTAAGTTGGGAAATAGCCAAGATGTAATTCTAGTAGTTAGTTCTAACATTCTAAATTTCAGTTAGATTTTTTTTTATTTACACACGAATAAGGGAGGGGATTGGTTACAATGGTCCCAGTCTCTAAAAATGGGAAAGAAGAAATCAGAAAGAAAATATGAGAACACCATGCATGATTAAATTTTACAGGAGCACAGGAGAGTAGGTGGGATGGAAGGGGATAGATCAAAGGAGGGTTCACAGCAGAGACAGTTCATTTAGTCTTTGAGGATGGGAAGTTGTTTTGATGATTGGCCTTCAAGTTTCTCCGTTACTAAATTTACTACATTCCATAGTAATATACAAGTTACTTACATTTTTTCTTACTGCTGGACTATAAGACAAGGGGGAGGATTGTCTATTTTACCTGCCACATCCCATGTTGACAATAGCTCATGCTTAAACTTTGTTATTATTATTTTCTTCATACTGTTCTGAGGGATCAAAGTCAGGGCTTTGTGCATGCTATGTAGATACTATCACTGAGTGAATCATCAACCTTCCTTTCTTTTTTTTCCATTATTTTTTATTTATTTTACATACCAACCACAGTTTCCCCAAACTTCCACTCCTCCCGCTCCCTCCCTCTGTCTCCCCTTTACCACCCACCCACTCTCCCTCCTTCTCCACTTAGATGGGGTAAGGCCTCCCATGGGAATCAACAAAGCATGGCTCATCAAGCTGAGGCAGGACCAAGCCCCACCCCCACCCCGCATCAAGGCTGAGTAAGGCATCCCACCATAGGGAATAGGTTCCAAAGAGTCAGCTCATGCATCAGGAACAGGTTCTGGTGCCACTACTAGGGGCCCCACAAAAGACCAAGATACACAGTTGTCATTAAGATGCACAGAGCCTAGGATGGTCCCATGCTAACTCCCTAGCTGTCAGTCCAGAGTCTGTGAACTCCCACCAGCTCAGGTCACCTGTCTCTGTGGATTTCCCCTTCATAGTCTTGACCCCCCTTGCACATACAATCCCTCCACTCCTTCAACTGGACTCCTGGAGGTTGGCCTGGTGCTTGGCTATGGATTTCTGCCTCTGCTTACAGCAGGTACTGGATGAAGGCTCTGTGATGACAACTATGGCAGTCACCAATCTGAACACAGGGCAAGGCCAGTTCAGGTACCCTCTCAACTATTGCTAGGAGTCTTAGTTGGGGTCATCCGTGTGGGTTCCTGGGAATTTCCCTGGCATCAGGTTTTTCACTAACCGCACAATGACCCCTTCTACCAAGATACCTCCCCCATCACTCTCCTGCTCCATCCTGCCCACAACTTGACCGTCCTGACCCCTGCTCCTATTCCCCTGTCCCCTTCCCTCTACTCTCCCGCTCCCAGTTTACTCAGGACATCCCATCTACTTCATCTTCCCAAGGAGATGGGTGCGTCCCTCTTAGGGTACTCCTTGTTGAAGACGGACGCTAAAAAGAAATCCCACACTACCTCAAAAATGAGTATAACAGAGGGTTATTTATTTAGGGATAGACTCACAGATCACAGTCTGCTGCTTGAAAAGGGAACAACAACCAAATCCCGCAGCTGGAAGAGAGTGATTTTCTTCAGCATTTAAAGTATGAGGCCATGCCCAAATGGGCAGGTAACTTAAAGACTACTGGCTGTAGAATTTCCTATAGCAACTTATTATATAGTTTATCTGGTTTTGTGGATTGTAGCTTTGTTATCCTTTGCTTTATATCTAATATTCAGTTATGAGTGAATACATAACATGTTTGTCTTTCTGGGTCTTGGTTACCTCACTCAGGATGGTCTTTTCTAGTTCTATCCATTTGCATGCAAATTTAAACTGTCATTGTTTATTGCCACTGAGTAGTACTCCATTGTGTAAATATACTACATTTTCTTCATTCATTCTTCAGTTGAGGGGCATCTAAGTTGTTTCCAGGTTCTGGCTACTACAAATAATGCTGCTATGCACTTAGTTGAGCAAATGTCCTTGTGGTATGATTGTGTATCCTTTGGGTATATGTCCATGACTGGTATTACTGGGTCTTGAGGTAGATTGATTCCCAATTTTCTGAGAAACCACCATACTGATTTCCTAAGTGGCTGTGTAAGTTTGCATTCCCACCAGCAATGGAGGACTGTTCTTGTTACTCCACATCCTCTCCAGCATTGTTGTCATCAGTGTTTTTGATCTTAGCCATTCTGACAGGTGTAATTTCAGAGTCATTTTAGATTACATTTCTCTGATAGCTAAGGATGCTGAGCAATTCCTTAAATGTCTTTTGGCCATTTGATTTACTTCTGTTGAGAATTCTGTTTAGATGCGCAACCATTCTTTAATTGGATTATTTGGTATTTCCGTGTTTAGTTTCTTGAATTCTTTATATATATTGGAGATCAGCCCTCTGTCAGATGTAGGGTTGATGAAGACCTTTTCCCATTCTGTAGGCTGCCATTTTTTATTATTGATCATATTCTTTGTTTTACAGAAGCTTCTCAGTTTCAGGAGGTCCCATTTATTGATTATTGGTCTCAGAGTCTGTGCTACTGGTGTTATATTTAGGAAGTGTTCTCTTGTGCCAATGTGTTCAAGGGTACTTCACACTTTCTCTTCTGTAACAGGAGGGCCTGCTTGTTGGGGTTTCAATCCTGCCCAGTTCCCACTGCCGGTAAGCCCCAAAGAAATTACACAGAGGTCTATATTAATGAAAACTGATTGGCCCATTATCTCAGGCTTCTTATTAACTCTTATAACTTATATTAACCCATTATTCTTTTCTATGTTAACCACATGGCTCAGTACCTTTTTCAGTGGGGTAGGTCACATCCTACTTCTTCTGTGTCTGGACAGGACTGGGGAGGAATGGGCTTCCTCCTTCCCAGAATTCTTCTGTTCTCTTTGACCTGCCTCTATTTCCTGCCTGGTTGTCCTGCCTATACTTCCTGCATGGCTACTGGCCAATCGCTATTTATTTAAAACATAATTGACAGAATACAGAATTGTCCCACACCACTCTTCTATCAGCTTCAGTGTAAATGGGGTTTATGTTGAAGTCTTTGATCACTTCGACTTGAGTTTTGTGCATGGGGACAGATATGGATATATATGCATTCTTTTACATGTTGATATCCAGTTATGTCAGCATCATTTGTTGAAGAAACTTTCTTTTTTCCATTGTATGCTATTGGATTCTTCGTCAAAAATCAGGTATTCAGGGGTGTGTGGGTTTATGTCAGGATCTTCAATTCAATTCCATTGATCCACATGCCCATTTTTATGTCAGTACCAAATTGTTTTTATTACCATAGCTCTATAGTAGAACTTGAAGTCAGGGATGGTGATATCTCCAGAAGTTTCTTTAATGTACAAGATTGTTTTAGCTATGCTGTTTTTTTGATTTTTTCATATGAAGTTGAGTATTTTTCTTTTGAGCTCTGTGAAGAATTGTATTGGGATTTTGATGGGGATTGTATTGTATCTGTAGATTGCTTTTGGTAAGATTGCCACTTTTACAAGTACTATATTGAATAGATTAAGAGAGTGGACACCCTTGTCCCTGATTTTAGTGAGATTGCTTTTAGTTTCTCTCCATTTAATTTGATGTTGGCTATTGGCTTGCTGTAAATTGCCTTTATTATGTTTAGGTGCTTTCCTTGTATTTCTGATCTCTCCAAGATCTTTATTAGAAAGGGGTGTTGGATTTTGCCAAAGGTTTTTTTCAACACCTGATAAGATGATCATGTTTTTTTTCTTTCAGTTTGTCTATATGTGGATTACATTGACAGATTTTTGTATGTTGAGCCATTCCTACATCTCTGGGATGAAGCCTACTTGATCACGGTGGATGATTTTTTTTAATGTGCTCTTGGTTTTGGTTGTCAGTATTTTGTTGAGTATTTTGTATCAATGTTCATTAAGAATATTGGTCTGTAATTATCTTTGTTGCATCTTTGTTTGGTTTGAGTATCAGGGTAACTGTGGCCTCATAAAAAGAATTTGTCAGTATTTCTTCTGTTTTTATAGTGCGGAACATTTTGAGGAGTATTGGTATTAGCTCTTCTTTGAAATTCTTATAGAATTCTAACTTGAAATCATTTGGCCCTGGGCTGGTTTTGGTTGGGAAATTTTTAATAACTGTTTCTACTTCATTAGCAGTTATATATCTGTTTAAATTGTTTATCTGGTCTTGGTTTAATTTTGGTATGTGGTATCTATCAAGAAAGTTGTCCATCTCTTTTAGATTTTCTGATTTCGTGGAGTACAGATTTTTGAAGTATGACATAATGATTCTATGTATTTCCTCAGAGTCTGTTGTTATGTCCCCCTTTTGTTTCAGATTTTCTTAATTTAGATATTCTTTTTCTTCCTTTTCATTAGCTTGGATATAGGTTTGTCTATCATTTTTATTTTCCCAAAGAACCAACTCTTTGTTTCATTGATTTTTTTGTATTGTTCTGTTTCTATTTTATTGATTTCAGTACTGAGTTTGATTATTTTCTGCCATCTACTCCTCTTGGGTGAGTTTGCTTCTTTTTATTCTAGATCTTTCAGGTGTGCTGTCAAGTTACTTGTGTGAGGTTTTACCATTTCTTCATGTTCTTTATGTAGGCACTTAGTACTATTAGCACTGTTTTCATTGTGTCCCATAAGTTTGAGTATGTTGTGGATTCATTTTTATTGAGTTTTTGGAAGTCTTTCATTTCTTTATTTCTTCCTTAACCCAGAGGTGGTTCAGTTGAGAATTGTTCTGTTTTCATGCATTTGTAAGCATTCTGTAGTTTGTTTGTTGTTGAACTCTTAACTGTAGCCCATGGTGGTCTAATAAGATCCAAGGCTTTATTCAATTTTTTTAAATATCTGTTGAGATTTGCTTTATGACTGAGTGTGTGATCAGTTTTAGAGAAGTTTCCATAAGGTGTTGAGAAGGTGTATTCTGTGTTTGGGTGAAATGTTCTATAGATGTCTATTAAGTTCATTTGAGTCACAACATGTTAGTTGCCTTGTTTCTATGTTAAGTTTCTGTCTGGAAGGTCTGTCCACTGGTGAGAGTGGGTGTTAAAGTCTCCCACTTCTGTGGGGTTTGATGTGTGATTTAAGGTTTAGTAATGTTTCTTTTATAAATGTGGGTCCCCTTGTATTTGGAGCTTTGATTTTCAGAATTGAGGCTTTATCTTGATGGATTTCTCCTGTAATCAATATGAATTGTTGATATACTTATCCATCTCTTTTGAATAATTTTAGTTTGAAATCTATTTTGTCAGCTATTAGGACAGCTACACCAACTTGCTTCTTATATCCATTTGATTGGAAAATCTTTTCTCAACCCTTTACTCTGAGGTAATATCTGTCTTTGAAGTTGAGGTGTGTTTTTTGTATGCAGCAAAAGGATGCATCCTGTTTTTATATCCATTATGTTAGCCTGTGTATTTTTTTCCTTTTTTATAAATTTATTTATTTATTAAGGATTTTTGCCTCCTCCCCGCCACCGGCTCCCATTTCCCTCCCCCGATCAAGTCCCTCTCCCTCATCAGCTTGAAGAGCAATCAGGGTTCCCTGACCTGTGGGAAGTCCAAGGAACCCCCACCTCCATCCAGGTTTAGTAAGTTGAGCATCCAAACTGCCTAGGCTCCCCCAAAGCCAGTATGTGCAGTAGGATCAAAAACCCATTGCCATTGTTCTTGAGTTCTCAGTAGTCCTCATTGTCTGCTATGTAAGTCCGGTTTTATCCCATGCTATCCTGAGTGAGGTAAGCCAGACCCAAAAAGAGGAACATGGGATGTACTCACTCATATTTGGTTTCTAGCCATAAATAAAGGACAGTGAGCTTATAATTCACGATCCTAGAGAAGCTAAATTAGAAGGTGAATCCAAAGACAAACATATAGGCATCCTCCTGAATATTAACCTTCATCAGGCGATGAAAGGAGACAGAGACCCACATTGGAGCACTGGACAGAAATCTCAAGGTCCAAATCAGGAGCAGAAGGAGGGGGAGCACAAACAAGGAACTCAGGACCGCAAGGGGTACACCCACACACTGAGACAATGGGGATGATCTTTCGGGAATTCACCAAGACCAGCTAGCCTGGGTCTGAAATAGCCTGTGTATTTTTATTGATGAATTGAGTCAATTGCTATTAAGAGATGTTATTGATCAGTGATTGTTAATTCCTGTTATTTTGGTTTTGATGGTTGTGATGGTAGTGTGTTTGTTTCCCTTCTTTGGATTTTGTTGGTGTGAGATTATCTTTTGCCTATTTTTTTGGATTTGTCTGAATCCCTTGGGTTGTTGTTTTCCTTTTAGTATTTTCTATAACCCTAAATTTGTAGATAGGTATTGTTTAAATAAGGTTTTGTAATGAAATACCTTGTTTTGTCCATCTATAGTGATTAAAAGTTTTGCTGGGTTTAGTAGTGTGGGCTGGCATCCATGATCCCTTAGTGTAGGTAAAATGTCTGTCCAGGACTTTCTGTCTTTTAGAGTCTCCATGGAGAAGCCAGGTGTAATTATGATAAATCTGCCTATATATGTTACTTGATGTTTTTCCTTTGCAGCTCTTAAAATTCTTTTTTTATTCCATATGTTTAGTGGTTTGATTATTATGTGGTGAGGGTACGTTTTTTTAGTCCAGCCTATTTGGTGTTCTGTAAGCTTCTTGTACCTTTATTGGCATGTCCTTCTTTATGTTGGGGAAGTTTTCTTCTATGATTTTGTTGAAAATGTTTTCTGTGCATTTGAGCTGTTATTCTTTTCCTTCTTCCATCCCTATTCTTCTTGGATTTGACCTTTTTATGGTGTTCCAGATTTCCTGGATGTTTTGTCTTAGGAATTTATTGGATATAACATTTTCTTTGACTGGTGAATCTAATCCTCTATCATATCTTCAATGCCTGAGATTCTCTCTTCCAACTCTTGTACTCGGTTGGTGATGTTTGCATCTGTAGTTCCTCTTCATTTACCCAGATTTTCCATTTCTAGAATTCCCTTGGTTTGTGTTTTCTTTATTGTTTTTCTATTTCAGTCTTCAAATCTTAAACCATTTCCTTCACCTGTTTGATTTTTCTTGGCTTTCTTTCTTTAAGGGATTTAATGATGTCTTCCAAGTTTTTGTTTGTCTCTTCCTCAAATTCTGTAATGGAATTTTTCATTTTCTCTTTACGAGCCTTTACCATCTTCATAAAGTAGTTTTTAAGTTCATTCTCTTGTGTTTCTGCTGCATTGGCATGTTCAGGTTTTGCTGTTGTAGGATCACTGGTTCTGGTGGTGCCATATTGCTCTTTTGGTTGTTGAATATATTCTTACAATGGCGTATACTCATCTTTTCTTTGTGTGCTTTCTGCTTGTGCCTATGTAGTCTCTGCTGGAGTTGTGTGTGTGTGGGAGGACTGGCCATGGAGAGGATGTTCAGGTGTGTGTGGTGCGGTGGGCAGAGTGGGTCTTGCCGGGACAGTGTCTTGTGTGTAGCAGGGGTTGGGGCACAGCTTGGAGGCAGGTCTCTCACTTGCAGGTTGGTGGGGACTGCACCAGAGCAGTGGAGTTCCACCAGAGATGGGGGCAGGGTTCAGCTGCCTTGCTGAAACTGTAGTGGGAAGGGGACACAGGATATGCCCTAGGGTTCAGTTAGAGTCTGTACTTAGGGGCAGTCTAGCTGTGAGGCCAGTCACTCACCTGATTTTCCAACTGGTATGATTTGATCTCGTGCCTATGTAGTCTGTTGGGGTTACAGGGGAGGGCTGGCCATGGGGAGGATGTTCAGGTGTGTGGGGTTGGGAGTAGAGTGGATCTTTTCAGCACAGCATCCAGTGGGTAACAGGAACCCTTCTTTCTTCTTAAATTATTTTATTATGTGGGTGTTTTACCTGCATGTATGTCTCTGTACCCATGTGTGTATGATGCCCACAGAAGCCAGAAGAGAGCAACGGAAATGGGATGGTTGTAAGCCACCATGTGGGTGCTGGGAATTGGATTTTGGGCCTCTGAAAGAGCAGCCAATACTCTTAACTGCTCAGTCATATCTGTTAGGAATATTTCCTAACATGAGCTCCCTGATGACACAAAATTCCCAATCAAGCCAAATCAAAACAAGCCAAATTAAGAAATATCCAGGTTTATGGAGGTGGGGGTTCCTTGGACTTCCCACAGGGCAGGGAACCCTGATTGCTCTTCGGACTGAGGAGGGAGGGGGACTTGATTGGGGGAGGGGGAGGGAAATGGGAGGCGGTGGC
>NC_022026.1:16383004-16387479 GCF_000317375.1 Microtus ochrogaster
AGGACCTGGCCTGCTGGGATTTGGAGTCCAGACCAGGCCTGGGGGCTGGGATAGATGCGAGGGGCAGGGGCCTAGGCTCCCAACTTGACATTCCAGACTCTTTGGAAATAGGGGCAACATAAAACTGGAATGGTAATTATGACAAACACTTAGGCTCCCTTTGGGAACAAAGGGGTAGACTCAAATCTGGCTACCTCCTGCAGGCATGGGGCGGTGTGGAGAAGGGGAGAGCCAGGTGTCCACGTTTAGTGAGAGGTGTGGCTGGAAATGTATCCCATGAACTGTCATCCTGGAGAAGGCAGGCATCTGTTCCTTGGGGGAGATGAGAAGGCTGGAAAAAAAATGTTATCACTAAAGATGAGTGTGCCAGGATGAGGAGCATGTAGGCTCTTCATTGTAGCATCCTGGAAAACCAGAGGGTGGAAGGTCTTGTCTGCTGGACAGACCAAGTGTCTTGAGTAGGTGCTGGCTTGAGCCTGGAGAGATGGTACCAGCATGGGTGTCCCAAGAGCTTGGCAGCCGAGGGTGTGGTGAGGATTACTGTGTGAGGTACTGTTCACTGAGGTTCAAGAGACCTAAGAATTAACTGTTTGAGGAGTACTCTGTTCCCTGGGGAGAGCGGGGCAGGTTTAGGGGCATTAGGGTCCACTGGTGTGGTGGCAGGAAGACAACTGTCAGCGTGTAAACGGAGAAGGGACCTTAAGAGGGAGAGGTAGGGTAGGTACCCTGCCAGTGGAGGAGTTTGAACTGGGAGGTGATGTTTAAGGAGAAAGGGCCTGCCACAAAGCAACTCAAAAGGGCTTAGGCCCATAGGGGAACGTGGGGTGGCCCTGAGATGACTCAGGGCAATGGGAAGAAGGGAGGGCCAAGATAACCTGAGTTCAATGGAGAGCTTCATTAGCTGTTGCTTGATGAGTCCCATTGTCCAGATGTTGAGAGCTTCTGACATAAGCTCCAAACACCCGCTGTTTCCCTGGAGACTGGAAATGCTTCTATCCATCCTGTAAAAGTGTCCACAAGTGTTAAGAGATAACAGAGTTTTTTTTTTATGAGTAGGCATATGGGTAAAATTAACCTGTCAATCTTTGCCCGGTTGGTGTCCATGAAGCTGATGTATGTGGAGAGCTCCTTGTGGGTTGGCCTGGGCACACGTCTGGCAGGAGAAGTGAACCTGTAAAATAGAATCTTAGAGATGTGTGGGGTTAAAGGGGGGCTCCAAGAAGCAAAACAAAGCTTTGGGAAAGCAGCTAAGGATTTCTCCACCCAGTAAATGTGCTGGGCAAGCCGGTATCGCTAAGAAAGAATGAGAAAAAAATGTCCTGCAAGATGGTAGGGCAGTGGTAAAGTTTTAAGTGGGAAGGAATGGGTCCTGTATATCCCCCATAGCTGAAATTGGTGAGGGAAACTTAAGGCCCAAGTGAGAATAAAAGTAATGGAGTTACCTGCCACTTGTAGCATGACCCTAGGCTAGGAGAGGGCTCTGGGATAAACCAAGTTTGGGCAGTGTCAACTCTCTGCAAGGCTGAGAAGTTTGAAGGCTGGCACAGTTTCACTTGCCGGTGGTGATGAGGTTGGACCTCTGTGGCCTGGCAAAGAGGACAAGCCCACATGTGGGCATTGTGATTTCCAGTGTCCAGGTTGTTGGCAGATAGGGCACAACCTCGGAGTAGGTGTAGTGCAATATTGTGCCATGTTACCATTTAGGCCACATTTGAAGCAATTTGTCTGTGAGGTTGACTTATCCTGGGCTCCACCATCATAGAGCCTTGTGTTTGGCTTCCCTTGTCCTCCTTCCTGTGACCTTAGGGCAGCTGCTAAGACCTGGGCCTGTAGATTGTTGTAGCTTTGTCTGTCGGGAAGACTCAGCTGGAGGAAGAAAGGGAGACCACATGTTCCTTTTTTGGGAGAGCACTTAAGTACCCTGGGAAGTGGTCCTTACCCCATCCCCAGGGAGGGGTCAGGACCTGGCCTGCTGGGATTTGGAGTCCAGACCAGGCCTTGGCACTGGGATAGATGCAAGGGACTGGGGCCTAGGTTCCCAACTTGACAATATTTTTGCCCCATCAACCCTTCTTTTCTCACCCCCCTTTAAACCTTAGGTCCAGAAAGCCTTTCCTAATTTGAGTTGAGTCCCTTCTTTGTTATTGTATCTGTTATTGTTATCTTCTGTGTCAGCTTCTGCAAAAATGTATAACATTGTATTACTATCACCCCATGTTTAAATTTCTCTGTAGGGCTAGTAAGCCGCTTGAGGGCAGGGACTTTGTCTTCTTGTTAAGAAAAGAGATTGGAGCATAGAAGAATCATGATAATTACATGAAAGGCAATAAAATGTACCAATTCTCTGATTAAATGTCTTACTTTATATGAATGTAGTGGATGTCCAGACTGAATTCGAACTGAAATGCAGCTGGTGTGTGCAGGTGAATTGTAATTACCATTATTAATTGGATTATTAACTTACAAAGATCTAAAAGACACCAAGACCTAGCTGAGAGTATCTCCAGATGGGAAAGGTCATAATTAACATGAGACAGTGTCATTTTTATGATGGCATTTTATATTCCTCTTTCTCCAACCCATCTGGTTACCTATTTAGTCGTAATATATGAACACCTTAGCTGGCCAAATTAAACATTTGTTGTTTTAGTTTTTGAGTAAGAAACTAATATTTATTCAATCCTCACTAGTTTCATAAACAAGATAGATATTTATATTTAATCCTTCCCAAAATGTAGTACAATTACTATTATTACTCTGTGTTATACATGAAGAAACTGGGACGCAGAAGATTGAGTTACCCTCTCAAGCTCACTTACTATTAAACCCAGTAAGTTATGTAGAAAACAAGCATTTTAAAGTATCTATTTCATTTCTTTCATTCAGATGTGATGAACAGAGGTTAAGATGGTGTCTAGTGATTGTTGAATCCAGGTGGCTACTCCCCCAGAGGCCACATAGGGTAGTTTAGTGATTTATTTATAACTAATATATTATGGTTCAGATGATGGGCTGTAACTTCTTTGGTTAGGTTATAAGATATGGCAACCTCTGTCTGTTTAGCCCAACATCTACCTTATTGGCTTAAGATACCATGTTGAAGAAGCGTGGGCAAGGATCTTACTGAGGCATATAGTCAACTATATAGAAACCAAGGCCCTTCCTTTCACAGAGAACTAGGAACTGAATCTTACCAACAATCATGTAAGTCTCTATATCAACTTTTCCCCAGCCAGTCTTCAAAAATACAGAACCAAGCTCTCATAAACACTTTGAGAGATTCTGAATAGAAGGACACAAATTCTGCAGCACTCAGATCCTTGACCTACAGGAATAGTGACATAAGAACTATGGTGTTTTTTTACACTGTGAAATTGTGGCAGTTTTTATGCAGGAATAGGTAACTACTGTAGGTGTTAAAGATGCTGCTCAAAGTATGTTATACAAATCCCAGACATGGTGGCCCACACTTCTAATTGAAGTACTTGGGAGTCACAGGGAAGAGGATAACAAGGTCAAGGCCAGTCTAGAGTATTTTCAAACCCACTTTTTAAAACAAAACAAAACAAAATATTCCATAGTTTCCAGTAGTTCTTTGCTCAGAGTTGGAGTTCCACAAGATTTTTCCCTTTCATGTAGCCATGTCTGTTGGTGTCCAACAACTAACTATACAAATGAAGCAGATTATATTTATATAATGAATACATACACACACTCTTCCTCATACACACACATGTAACAAGAATTAAAGACAAAGAAGTGAGAGACGATGAATTTGAGAGAGACCAACATGATTGTACATGGGAGGGACTGGAGGTAGGAAAGGGAAAAGAGAAATGATATAGTTATACTTGATTTCTAAAAATAAAAATACTATTCTGAAAGGTACACAAAACAAAAAAACTATACAGTAACTAGCACAAACATGAATGTTTACTCTGTGTCACATACTAAGTGCTTTCCGTGTATTAACTCACAGCGCTCCCACAAGGTATAAATATTTTTCTTACCCTATTTTCTTTTCTCATACAGAGGTGTCCAAGCAACCTGGCCACACATGTATATGTTGGCAGAACTTGAATTTTCATCCAGATATTCTGGCTCTGAGAATTCTATTTACTAACCACTTTCATATATTGACTCCAATGTCATATATCTGAAAAAATACATTAAAGAACATGGCTGCAAAATTAATACAAGATTTTAGGAGTGAACGTTTATTTTGAAAACATACTGTTTAAAACAGTGACAGCTAATGTAGACTATATAAGAAAAATATGTTTTTGCCTATTATAGCTCTAGAAAGAAAGGTCTTAAAAGCCAGGCAGTGGTGGCACACACCTTTAATTACCAGCACTTGGGAGGCAGAGACAGGAGAATCTTACGTGGGTTTGAGGTCAGCCTGGTCCATAGAGCAAATTCCAGGACAGCCAGAGTCACACAGAAAAACCCTGTCTCAAAACAACAAAAATAAT
>NC_022026.1:16387760-16388962 GCF_000317375.1 Microtus ochrogaster
AGAGAGAGAGAGAGAGAGAGAGAGAGAGAGAGAGAGAGTAAAGGTACCTGAAGAGGATAGTAGAGAGCATGAGAACCCCTAGACTTGAAATACAAGCAGTTTTAAGCTGCCTGATATAGCTGCTATGAACACAGTTTAGGTTCTCTGCTCCTCTACAAAAGCAGTGTGAGATCTTAACCACTGAGGTTGAAAACAGAATCAAATAAAGAAACATGATTAGACATGGTGGCGCACACCTTTAATCTCAGCTTTTGGGAGGCAGAGGCAGGCAGATCTCTGTGAGTTTGAGGTCATCATGATCTACAACATAGAGAATTCAGTCCTGCCAGGGCTACACAGTAAGACCCTGTCTCATAAAAACAAAATCAAAAGAAAGAAAAATCAGCTTAGACCTGGAGAGTTGTACATTGTTTCCATATTAGTATGCTACGCATTTTTCTATAAGTTAAAACATACTTAGAACAAGAAATACTCAGTCAACAGAAGAAACTCCTTCCTTCCTTCCCTCCTTCCTTCCTTCCTTCCTTCCTTCCTTCCTTCCTTCCTTCCTTCCTTCCCTCCTTCCTTTCTTGGCAGGGGGTTTACTGTGTAACTCTGACAAGCATGATAACTTGCTATGCAGATCAGACTGTTCCAGAACTCACAGAAATCTGCATATTTCTACCCCAAATTCTGTGATAAAGGGTGAACATCAAGGGTTCACCCTGGGTGAACATGTTTTTAATTTTAGAATTCCAAATGACTGTAAACTCCTGGTAGCAAATAACAATGGCAGTCACGTGGGTCTACAAAAATCTCCCAATATTCCCTCCAAAACTAATGCAGAACAAGAAGAGAAAAATAAAACTACAGAAAGTTATGTCCTTACAATAATTTGAAGAGAGAGAATATCCCAGCTTCAAAATAAATCTGAGCAAGTGGAGAAATAAATACCAAAATTTAGTGTGTTATTGCTCACATTTCTCCATTCCTCTCACTTGCCTTTTTACAAGACAATGTAGGGAGGGGAAATCAGAAGAGAAATTAAATATCTAATGAGCCCATTACCAGGAAGTCAAAGATCATCCTAATTAAAAACAAGGAGATGAGTCAATGTGTTTGTGTGTGTATAGATGGTTTTTCTTTTCTTCTGCCAGCCCCAAATAATGACATTGAGACTTCTTATTAATTATGAAAGCTTAGCCTATAGCTTAGGTTTGTTC
>NC_022026.1:16391035-16391537 GCF_000317375.1 Microtus ochrogaster
CTCTGCTTGCTAGAGGCAAGCAAGCGCCTCATCTAAGAGAGGCTTCCTGACTCAGCTTCAGCTGCAAAACCCTGCAGCTCTTAAGAGGACCTGCCACAAAACACTTAAATGGTGTTGACAAAAAGCTAAACACATGCTTTTCGGTTTTCGGCCGTAGCAAAAAAAAAGCTGCGCCATTTAAAAATGCCGGCTTTCTGGGCTATACTGCCAGAAAAAACTCTAACTCTTTTACACAGGCGATTTGTGCGGTTTAAAAACACAGGCTGCTAAAGCTCCCTTGCTGGCAGCAACCTTAAAACACCATAGAGTTGTGGCTATAAACATGGCTACATCCAGTACCTCAGCCACGAGGCTAAAAAGCTAAAAAATGGGCTACATCTAGCCGACAAAGCCACGCCTTTAGTCCTACTGAGATTTGCTTGGTAAATTAAAGACTCATGTGGTCAAAAAAAGAGAGATATAGAGTAAAGAGAGATTCAAAGACAATAAAAATTTTTAAATG
>NC_022026.1:16402617-16408129 GCF_000317375.1 Microtus ochrogaster
GAGAGAGAGAGAGAGAGAGAGAGAGAGAGGTAAAAGCACATGCACTCATGATCCTCCTGCCTCGTTTTCCTTCAGCAAATCCTACTGGCATATGCCACCCCAACAGCAGTAAAAAATAGTGACATCTTGAAATTTGCAGGCAAATGGATGGTTGTAGAAAAAAAACCATAATGAGTGAGGTAACTCAGACCCAGGAAGAAAAATATCATATGTACTCACTCATAAGTGATTTTTTTAGACATAAAGCAAAGAAAACCCAGCCTAGAACCCACAACCCCAGAGAACCTAGACAACAAGGAGAACCCTAAAGGAGACATAAGTGGATCTACATAAGAAGGAGAAGAAGACACGATCTCCTGAGTCAATTGGGAGTATGCAGGTCATGGGAGAAGGTAGTGAGGGAGGGGAGTGTAAAAAACATATAGTTCAATTAAAAAAAGAAAGAAAGAAAAAAGCACACGTAATTTGAAGGTGCAATGTTTGAAATAGATCGTTTATGAGAAAGACAAAGTTAAATCAATGGAGAAAAACTTTTGGCAAATGAATGTTGGTGGTGGTGAGCCAAAATTTGTGTCCAAATAGAGAAAAGAGAACCATATGGTTTGGGGAGCTGGTTCAGTGGCAGAGCAGTTGCCTAGCATGTGTGAATCTGGACTAAGTCCTCAGTGCTTTGCAGAAAGAGGAAAGGAAAGAGGAACACGATACAAGAGAACACACAAACTTAAGAAGAGCAAAAACAGTGCAAGGCAAACAGAAGAAAGGAAGTAATTAAGAGCAGAAATAAAATTAAAAATAATAAAACAATGGATAAAAACTGAAACAAAATAGTTATTTTGTTGAAAATGTTTCTGGCTAAAAAAGGTATCTGGATTTGGCTGGACTGTCAGAAGAGGGCGCCCTTAAAGTAGGAATCTTGAAGAACAGCATTATCGTAAAATGAGCAACATAAATGACTATCAGACTCATACAGAAATATTGCTGAGAGGAAGCTGCTTTAGCACCAGATACTTAAAATAGAAAAGAGGAAAGAACTCAAATCAATGGTTTTGATCACTCAGAAAATCAAATACTGTCCTTTAACAGAAAGGAACATAGTGACAGAATGATTCCTAATGGTATTCTGCTATACCTGTAACTCAGTGCCCTGCTCAGCCATCGCTGGAGAAGCTTCCTCCTACAGTAGATGGGAATGAATACAAAGACCCACAGCTGGACACAAAGTGCAGAATGCGAGATACTTTGGAATAATTGGCTCTAAATGGGATATCTCTATCAATTTCCTCCCCACAGGGCTCAGGGAACCTATGGAAGAGGAGGCAGAAAGATTGGAAGAGCCAGAGGGGATGGAGGGCACCAAGGGAGCAAGGCCTTCTAAACACAGCAGGATTAGTGCACTGTGAACTCAGAGACCATGGCAGAACACATGGGATCTGTACAGTCTTCACATGGTGGGTCACAGCTCTGAGAGGGGAAATGGACACATGCTCCTGTTTCTAACCCAGAAGCTGGCTTTAACCAATAATCGCTCACAAATGAAAAGTTACTTTTCTCCAAGGGAGTCTCACTGGGGAAACAAGCTACTCTTAAGGGGAGATCCCATGTCTAACAATAGATGGCCATCGCAAAACAAGCTTAATTGTATTTTTGGAGTATTTTTTCTTACCCTAGCAGTTCTTTTGCTTATATATTATTGTTTCTTATTTTATATTTTTAGGGAATTTCTGTATCTGTCAATGTGTGTGTCTTCATGTCTATCAGTGTTTATTTGTGCTTTTTCTCTGGCTCTTTTTTTTGTTAGGGTTTCTCTGTAGCTTTGGAGCCTGTCCTAGAACTAGCTCTTTTAGACCAGGCTGGCCTCGAACTCCCAGAGATCCACCTGTCTCTGCCTCCTGAGTGTTGAGATTAAAGTCATGGGCCACCACCGCCCAGTGGTTCTTTGTTTTTATGTTCATTTGTTTGTATTGTTCTGTTCAGGTTTATTTGTTTTTATTTAATTTCATTTTATTTTTCTTTTTCCTTCTTTCCTCCATTCCTCTCTCCCTCCCTCCCTCCTTCCCTCTCTCTCCTTTCTTTTCTTCCTTCCTTCCTTCATTCCTCCCTCCCTCCCCCTTTCTCTTTCTTTCTTTCTTTCTTTCTTTCTTTCTTTCTTTCTTTCTTTCTTTCTTTCTTTCTTTCTCTTTCTTCCAGATACCTATTTGTTTTCTAATGAGAGAGAACAAGAAAGAAAGTAGATTTGGAAAGGTGGGGGAAGAATTGGGTAGGGTTTGGAGATGGGCAACCATAATCAGAATACATTGTATGAACAAAAATTTATTTTCAATTAAAAATAAAGTTAAAACAAGCCAACTATTTCAAGGCACTTTAATTTAATTTCAATAAATCAACATAAAAGGCTCCCCAAACAATGAAGGAACACATTTCCCCATATAACCCTAAAGACAATGCTGTTTAACGTGTACCTACTAAATATGATGGTTTGCTGAACAATGGAGTGAGTCTCATCTCCCCCAATTCCTTATATGATCTAGTTGTAAGATGGATGCTTCTAATGATCCAAACTGTTTGAACCTGAAGTTTGAGACCACACCTTCCCATTGTCACATTCCTCAGTTAATGTATCTGCAGTTTCCATGACCATTCAAACAACAAAAGCACTGATATAAACCACATGGATTTAACGCTCCATTATGTAATATAGAGCTCAGAGCTAACTAGAAAAATATACCCACTACTTGTACTACTGGTAGCTATAAACTGATTGTCTCATGGCTATTAGAAGTTGGTTCTTAGCATGTAGACTCCTTAAAAGCAAAATTCACCTCATTTGAGTTTTGACCCAGTAGTTCAACAATCAAGAAGTCCACAGTCTTATTGGTATAACTTGTATGTAGTTTCTCAAAGTCGCTTATGCTCAAGAGTAAGAGTAGCGAATATTCCATTTTTACATTTTACTGGAATTTTACATCCTCAATTCATAATTTCAAATCTTAGGTTTTCAGTCTTCCAAACTCTCAGAAGACACAGTGTGCCATGCATTTAAGTCTTCTATTTCCCCCTGTTTTCTTCATAAACATTTCTCAAGTGTCTGCCTGTCCTAGAAGGGATTTTTTTCCAGAGGTGTACTCTTATTCATCTGAAATAAGGGGAAGAGCTGAAACACAAGCTTCCTCGGGTAAGTTTTACATTAGCCATTGGAAGCTGGACAGTATAAGAATGTGGCTTTTGGGGCTCAAAAAGTCCGAGTCTTGGTGTAGAAACAACAACTTGGCTGTCCCCCCGCAGCTTTCCCAGTGAGGGATTTTCAGGGGGATCTGGACTGGGGTGTATGGTTTGCTTACCTATCAGGTGTAAACAAGCTTCCAGGCACTCAGGTCATGTTGGGCTCCCAGTTTGTCTTTAGTCTGTTCCAGTTCCACCTTTCATTTTTAGGAAAAACAAGTTGATCACTGGGCATGCCAATGTTGATCTCAGTTGGGCCACCTTCGGTAGCTGGATTGCTTGAGGTACTAGATTTGTGAGGTACACTCTTAGGCCTCCTCCTCCTTGGTTGCTAGCCACACAAGAATATTTCCCCTGTGTACAGACTCCTGCTGTTGCTGTTTTGGTTTTTCTTTGGATTCCTTTAAGCCAGTCACACCATTGGAGTGGACATCATTTTATGATGTTTTCATTTTAGGATTAACTCATCTCATGCCATGACTTTGAGCTTTTTCAATTAGATGGACCTTCTTGGGAAGAAGGTCTTCATTAGTCATCTTGAACTCTTTCCAGTCCAAGACTGCTTGGAGACTAACATAGGTGGAGGATACTCAGTCACTGGCCCTCCCTCTTTCCTGCCACAGAAGCGCTGATGCTGCCCTTTACTTCCAGGTCCCACACCCATACTTAGAGTGACACCATTTTAAGGATTAATTGTTTAAAAATTGTTTTTTTTTTCCTGGAATTGGCTTTCTACCCTTATTAGATTTAAAGATGCTGGGACCGGAGGAAGAACTTGGTGATAAAATGCCATCTTAGTAGATATGAGACTCTTCATTCTGTCTTGTAACACCATCACCAAAAAAACAAACATCAAAACAAAACAAAACACCAAAAATCCATTTATAAAAAACGAAGATAGCTTTTCATGGTGCTGCTCACCTGCAATCCTACTACTCAGGAAACTGAGATAGGAAGGATAGAGTTTGGCTAAAGGCCAGCATGGACTACATACATAGTAAGTTCCTGGCTGTACAGGTCTACATAGAGAAATTACATCTCAAAAAGCCAAAAATCAAAAGAAAAGAAATAAGTTAGTTAATTAGATACAAAGACATTTTTGAACATTTTTGGAAATTTTGTGATTATATAGAGGCTAATAAATTGTTCTTAATGTTCACCCACGGATTGGTAAAAGGTAACAAAACTTCAGGGGTTTGGAGTCTTAGCTGGAGTTCCAATAATAATTTAAAGGCTTCTGTGAGCCCTGAAGAAGAGCCTTATTTCCTATACCCACAAGGATGAGAATGCTGATTGAATGAGTTCAATGCAGAATCTCATCTTTTAACTAGAGAAATTCCAGCATAAATTAGACTCCTGTCCTCATAAAGTATCTACTGTTAAAATGTCTGCACTGACTGGAGAAAATCAGATCTTTTAATTTGGAACAGGAACATGTGTGCATAGCCCAGTGAAGTTTAGGACACTGAGTCAGCCATCCAAGTACTGACCAGAGGGATCAAAGGAGTTTAGACAAGGACACTGAGTCTTGAAATTTTCCTAAGCCTTTTTTACCTTCTTTTTTTTTTCTGTTTTTGACCAGATGAAGTCACTTCCCTACCCCAAGCATTATTGGTTCCCATGACTTCACTACTCCAGCCTGGGGAAATTAACCTTGCAGCACAAGAGGAAACTATAATGTCCTCCCCTGAGGAAGATTCTATGCAGGATAATAGTGATTCTCTAGTCCAATGTGTTAATGAAAACAAAGGATGGGGGCTGGAGAGATGGCTCAGAGGTTAAGAGCACTGGCTGTTCTTCCAGAGGACCTGGGTTCAAGTCCCAGCACTCACATGGCAGCATACAACTGTCTGTAGCTCCAGTTCCAGGGCATTCAACACCCTTACACAGATATACACGCAGGCAAAACACCAATGTACATAAAATAAAAATGAATAAATTATAAAAAAATCAAAGGATGTATTGAAAAGCCTTATGGAAACGTGCTATTAGTAAGGTAATATCAAAATATAACTTAAAAAGAGGAACTGTCTATATTTGTAAACAATGCTTTTCCTAGAAGATATGAGTTATTAAATGAAAATCATGGTGCAAGGCATGGGGTTTCTTCCTGTGAGTTATTGATCAGGGAGGCCCCAAAGACCTACAAAACAACCCACACTACTGCCATTGCCCTTGGTTACCCACCCTAAGTACATGGTAATATTCTGTAACTAAAGACACCATTTTTATTTATTTATTTATTTATTTTTTTTTTATTAAGAAAGAAAAAAAAATTTTCCGCCTCCTCCCA
>NC_022026.1:16416665-16435572 GCF_000317375.1 Microtus ochrogaster
TTCATCGAGCACTGGCTGTCCTGGAACTCACAGAGATCCTCCTGCCTCTACCTCCAGAGTTCTGGGATTCAAGATGTTACCATCATGCCAGGTACATTTATTCTTTTGTTTGTCCGCTTGCTTTTGTTTTTGGTCATTTTATTATTATTATTATTTTGGAGACAAGGTTTCTCTGTGTAGCCCTAGCTGTCCCGGAACTAGCTCTGCAGACCAGGATGGCCTTGAACTCACAGATACCCACCTGCCTCTGCCTCCCAAGTGCTGGGACTAAACACATGCACCACCACCCCCCCAATAAATATATCTTTGTGCATAAATATAATGTAGAAATCAGAAGAAACAGCTAGAGTCATAGAAAAACAATTACTCTTAGGGAATGGGCAGTGGTGTGACAGAGACTATTGTTATTTGCTGAAAGTCTGGGTATTATTTTGTTTGTATGAGTGATAGCATAAGTAAAATATTTGTCATTCTCTAACTGCCAAGGGAACAGGAGCCCCCAAAAGACCATCAACTCCTAGCATGGTGCAACTTCCGACGTAGATGTCCTCTTTGGTTATCTGAACTTGGCCTCTATTGTGGCTGAAGTATGTGACAGTGATCCTTCTAGATGCCAACCTCTGACAATGGAAATTAATGTGTGCAGGTGGCTTTCAACTGGCCAGCTAATTTCTGCAATATAGGAAATGACTGTAATTTCTGTTTCTGCATCTGGCCTCAAAAGAGAAAGTGGCCCCAATTGCCTATTGAATTTATGGAGATGAGATCTCAAGTATCTCAGGATAATTGTTGGATAAAGGGACAGGCTTTGCTAGAATCGCAATTTCAGTACTTCCTTCTCTCACAAGGTACGTTGAAACATTTTTCTCTTTAATTTTTAAAGTACCATATCTTTCAACATCTCCATTCTTACTGTGACTAGCTTTTCTTTGTTAACACAGTTTAGCTCCAATTCTCATTTTCCAGCTTACCAAAATAGGTACTACATAGCTAGCTTGCTATCTGTCTTTTTAGCCATGGTGTAGGTATGTGTTTATCTGGCTACACCTAGATTCCAAGTATATCTCCTGTTGTTGATTATTGCGTTTCTCTGCCTCTCTCTCTGCCCCTTGTGTATGTCTTTCATCACGCCCCTAAACGTTTTTTGTGATTGTTTTGCTTTGCACTCCCACATTTTCCTCTGTATTGTCCATTCATTTAAGAAGTATTCACAGAGCTGCTATAATATGCATTAAAACATGACACTTCCTGAGACACGGGCTCTTAACAGTCTAATTGAGGTGACATACAAATGATGAAGAGAAATAGTAATTAACTACAGTTAATGATGTAATGACGAAATTATTTCTATAGACGATGAATGGTACAGGATTAAAAATTAAGGTAAAATGTGTGCATTGTAGGAAATTTATAAGGTACAGAGAGTATTTAGAAAAGAATATGAAAATTCACTTAGATTGTCTAGGTGGGAATCCTAGATCTCTCTTGAGCTCTATAGCCTTGGACAAATTACATCACCTCTTTGAGACCCAGTTTCAATAGCTATTAAATAAGGATAATAATCTTGCTTCCCCACCCAAGAGGGTTAATAAGCTTACCACTAAGCCTAGCAGAACACAAGTAGCTCTAGTCACAGTGATGCTCCACCACCAGCTTTTTGGCACATTGCCCTCAGTTTTTTGCAAATTATTTCATGATTCATGTGACTTCCTGCTTTTTTTCACAAACACCCCCGGCCATTTTCATAGTTCATACAAGCTTATTTGCATGGATTCTTAACGCCATTGCCTCTTTCTGTCATGGTTTCTCTAATGTCTCCTTTTTCCCTACCTGCAGTTGTTCTTTTCTCCCATTGTTTTGGAAGTGGTCAGACAGGCAGAAAAAATTAGGGTGCTGTTTACAAAGTTCAGGAAAGTGTGGCAAAGTATGAGGAAAACAAGAAATAGAAGAAAGAAGGTTTCATTATTTTCTAGAAAATTTGTTTACAAAGGGAGCCTGTTCTAGTATAGACAACAGCAGAACTAGTTTCTGTCACTCTCGGGGTAGCCAACACCTTTCTTCATTTGTACAGATGACTCTATATCATTAGGCTGTGGATCACAGGAAGCAATGAGCTTTGTAAACTAGAAAAAGGAGAAAATGACAAGGTCTAGGTTTATAGAGATAATGGTTCCTATTTTATTAATGACCAGTACAGAACAGACTATTCTTATTTTTTATTTATTTTTCATTCCTTGTTGCCTTGTAGGAAATAATTTCATCTATGTTTAGGACTATCCCTAAGCCTAAGCCAAATTGGTTTAGTGTACCAAACCACTTCAGCATTTGATGTCATACATGCTATTATTGTACAAATGAAAAAATTGCCCTCTGGTATGTGTAGCTGGAATCCACCATTGTACCAGTATATTTTCCACAGACAATTAAAATTCACAGCCTTTGGTCTGGACTGAGAAACTTATGTTATATTTAGACTGCAGAAATAAAATCCTGAGATATTATAACAAAGAAATACCTTGCAAAGTATCAGCATGTGTTTATATATTTCCACGTTTTATTTATTTTTCAAGAAAGGGTTTCTTTGTGTAGGCCCGGCTGTCCTGGAACTCACTCTGTAAACCAGTCTGGGCTTGAACTCAGAGATCTGCCTTCCTCTGCCTCCCAAATGTTGGAATTAAAGGCATGTGCTACTATTGCACAGCTATTTCTAGGTTTTAAAGTTCAGTCTTTCCTCAGAATTTGACAGCATCAAATAAAATTCCTATATTGTTTTTCTTAGCAGATGAAAAGACCTTATTCATATAGTATTTTGTTTTTTTCAAATAGAGCTATGCAATATTGGAGGGTATTGAAAACTAAATAAATGGTAGAACTGATAATAGCTGAATCTAGGTAATCAGTTATGATGGTTACTATTCTTTATTTGGTGCAAATTTAAATTTTGAGATAATGAAAAGTTAAAACAGGGCATTCCATTTTGTAGATTGTTTCTTTTATTCTTCTTCTATTGATTACTTAAAAAGATGATGTTAATTTGTGTGTGCGTGTGTGCGTGTGTGTGTGTGTGCCATGTTGGTCACAGTTACCCTTGGAGGCCAGAAGAGGGGTTCAGAGCAACTGAAAACTGGAGCTAGAGCTACAGATAGTTGTGAGATGCTTAACACAGGTGCTGGGAACTGAGCTTAGATCCTCTGGGAAGAGCAGCAAGCACTCCACTCTTAAACTTGAAGTAATCTCTTCAGCCCCCATTTAGTTTTATAGATAGGTTTTCATGTCATCCAGGCTAGTTTTGAACTCACTATGTAGCTACAATTGGTCATGACCTCCTGATCCTCCTGACTTCACCTCCTGAGAGTACCAGAGAAATGCGGCATGCATCCCTGATTCATGACTTGACAAAATACCAATGTTTCACTAAGTATTTTCCTCGCCTAAGAATTTTAATGTGTTAACTGAGAAATCTATAAGATTACATAGAATTTTGAGCTTTTCTAATAATTTCAGATGTGTTTCAATTTTATTGAAAATCTGTGAAGAGAATTAACATTGTTTTTGTTAAACATGCAAGAAAGGAAATTGTGTGGTGAAATGAATTGTCTAGGGACGCATAACTACCTAGTACTAGCAGGTAGAACAGAAATCAGTTTCCTAGATGGTTATGGCAGAACTCTGGTGGACATAAAAACCAGAGAGACTGGCCTGGAGAGATTGGAGAGATGGCTCAGTAGTTAAGAACACTGGCTGCTCTTCCAGAGGTCCTGAGTTCAGTTCCCAGCAACCACATGGTGACTCACAGCCCTCTTATAGTGGGATCTTATGCCCTCTTCTGGCATAAAGTCATACATACAGAATATATATATATACATATATATATGTATATATATATTCTTTAAAAAAGAAAAAGTTTACTAACCTGTGAACAAAAAAATAAGCAAAGGATAAAGTAGCTTAAAATAAGGGGATAAGGGGTGAGTAGTCTTCCTATTATTACTGGGGTACTTTGTTGTATGATGGCCAATACTTTTTAATGTATAAAAATGTAAGATTATGAGGTCCTTTTGAGTGTGATACCTTTTTTATTTAGTTTGCCTCATATTACTGCGCTTTAGTTTTGTCTCTTCAAATTTACTATCTGTGAGCAAATTATCTGACACGTCCTGGCCTCAGTTTCCTTACATGCATGAGGTGGTTTGTGCAATAATATCTAC
The DNA here is from genome assembly GCF_000317375.1 of Microtus ochrogaster. Lineage (NCBI taxonomy): Eukaryota > Metazoa > Chordata > Mammalia > Rodentia > Cricetidae > Microtus > Microtus ochrogaster. The sequence continues at coordinate 16,420,874 of NC_022026.1, forward strand.
CTAACTGGAATTTTAACAGATTTAATTATACACAGGCACACACACACACACACACACACACACACACACACACCCCTTCATGCACATGGGAAATACCTGATACCCAGTGCCTAGAATACATAAAAATGTGATACTGCTAGGTGTAGTAATATGCTTCCTTCATCTCAGCACTCAGGAGGCAGAGGCACGTGGATAATTGTGGTTTCTAGGCCAGCCTAGTAGTCTACATAATGAGTTTTAGGCCAGCCAGGATGCTGTCTCAAAGCAGAGGGAGGGGTGGTGGTGGTGGAGACATGGCTTGGTGTTTAAGAGCTCTTGCTGCTCTTGCAGAAGGACCCAAGTTTGCTTTCCAGCACTACCATGGCAGTTAATAATTAGCTAACTCCAGTTCCAATTCCAGGTGATTCAGTGCCCTCTTCTGATGTCCAGGGGCACCACACACACGTAATGCATAGATATACATGCAGTCAAAACATTCATATACATAATATAAAAGTAAATAAAGCTTTTAAAGCATGTGCTATTGAGGAGGTGGAGTGCCTATAAGAGTCATGAGACAGTAAAAATCATTTGAAGCACTGTCTGGCAGAGTCACCTCCAAATTCTCTCTCTTGTCTATTTTTATTCTAAATTATATAAGAGTATCTGTTTTAATAACATAGGCACGATCCTGTTAATTCCTGTGATTTCTCAACATTCTCTAATTTTCTGCCTATCCCAAAGCAGAGCATTTAGATCTTTCTGGCAAAGTTGAAAGTTCTTTAACTTCCTGAAGAATATAAATGACATTGCTATGTGAAAGAGAGGCTGACAACAAATGAACAATTCAGTTAGATAGGGAAGAGCAAGTTAATAGCTAGAAATATTTAAAAGCATATCCTGATATGCTATGTTTCCATAAAATAATCCCAACTGGATAAAAATGTAAAAAAATTGAATTCAATTAAAAACCTAAACATACAAGTATTTGCTGCACCTCTGGGCAGTTAAAAACAGTAAAAGAGGGAAAGGGGATTTGATTCAGTGGCAGAGTTCATGCCTAGCTTGTGTCAGGCCACGAGTTTAGCCACAGTATTGAGAAAGGATAATAGAAGGAAAATAGTAATAAAAGAAACTTAAATGCCTGACTATATAAAACAAAATGCTTCTATATGTTAAATATAATGCATGATAAAGAGTAAACTTGGAAAATACTTTCTTAAATATGAGAGATAATAGTGCCTTTAATAGCTAAAAGACACAAAATAATGAGAAAACACAAAGACTCTAAATGGGAAAATGAGAGTAGGAGAAAAAATCACAAAAGAGCAACTATGAATGGCTAATAAACATATGAATAAGTGTTCACCTGCACTAGTAATCAAAAACGGTAATGGAGACAAGAGCCTAATTTTCACCTATTAATTAGCAAAGATGAAAAAGGACAATACTTGCTTAGCCAGGGTGCCACAAGAAGGCCATTTATGTACTGATAATAGGAGAGCAAACCAATGCGGTCTTCTGGGAAAACAGTTCAGCAATATGCTTTACTAGCTAAAATATGATATTATCCTCTGACCCAGAGTATTCTACTTTTACTAAGATTCATTCCCCTGGAAATATGTCGACTGCTAGGAAACATTTCTGCAAAGATGATGCTCATTTATGATAACCAAATTGTTAAATAACATAAATGCTCAAAAATAGAGAAGTTAGCGAATAAATTTATAAAATGACTTAGAAAAAAATCTTTTTATATAGTGTTTAGGAATATAAATATGATATGTTACTGGGTAAAAAGAATATCTGAAGGAGGCAAATTGTATGTATCTATCATCATTTTTCTTTGTTTTACAAATGTTTAGCAATGACTATATATTTTTCTTACTTTTAAAAAAGTGGATACTTAGAATGGACCATGAAAATTGTTACAGACTAAACATATGCCCAGTTATCATTAATCACAATTATTATTAGTGTGTTTAATGCCCAGCAGATGGAGCTCCCTCCCTTAACATTTGGCTTGGACTTTGGGAATTTAAAAACTATGAACAAATTTTCATTTTTTCTTTATTTCATTGGAAGGAAACCCTTTCTGTCCCCTTAAAGGTTGTCTAAAGCAAAATTTCTTTAAAAGGAGGATGTTTAAAATTTGTCGAGAACTTTTTGAAATTCTTCTGAGATGACTGGAGATATCTGGGGTGTTTCAAAAAGCAGGACTATGCTGTGAGGTTGGGAAGCTAAGGAATTCCAGAGATTGATTGTGTTAGGTCACACAGAGAGTCAGGGCAGAGCCAGGAAAAACAAGATGCGGGCCAGTTCCCTGGGCTTCATTTGTTGAGGAAGGGGAGAATAGGAAATTGTATCTTGATACATAAATGCACAAGTTTAGTATTTCAGCATGATTTCAGAATTAATGGTTTTGTTGGTCCTTACTATAGAATTAGGATAATGGTTATAAACACTGACTTTGAAGTTATTTGTGGAGTTATTCAAAGCCTAATCGCACAACTCCCTAGCCACATTGCTTTAGGCTAGTCAGTTGACCTCTGTTTTCATTTTCTCATTTGTAAAATAAAAAATGTGAAAAACAGAGTTGTTGTGAGAGTCCAGTTAGATAATAATACTTATAAAAGTGTTTGGCACAGTGACTAATATGTTTTTTTTGTTGCTTTTTTGTTTATTTTGTTTTGTTTTGGTTTTTCAACACAGGGTTTCTCTGGATAGCCCTGGCTGTCCTGGAACTCACTCTGTAGACCAGGCTACCCTTGAACTCAGAGATCTGCCTGCCTCCCAAGTGCTGGGATTAAAGACATGTGCCACCATGTCTGACACTGATATGTGTTAAACAAGAAGCGCTTGTCATGGTTATCCTTTATTTATTTATTTATTTATTTATTAAACACATGTTTTTACTAAAAACATCAGGGAGTGCAGTCTGTACTAATGTACTGTCTGGAAAGCAAATTCCTGCCACGTTATCATGTGGGGGAGGAACAACACTATTTATAAACACATCAGCATCAGAGAGCTTGGGACTAGAATTTCTGGGTATCTGTCTGGCTTTCATTAATTGGTTGGTTATATTTTGAGACAGTATGTAGCCCAGGCTGACTCTAAATTCATGATTCTTCTGTCACAGCCTCTGAAACGCTGGGATTATGGGTATGTTGCCACCATACATAGCATGGTTCTGAATTATTTTAGCACGTCAGACAAAATTTTAGTCTTCATTTTCCTCTGAGTAAACAAGAGACTTGGATGAGATAATCTTTAAAACACCCATCTCAGAAGCGTTCTACGACTGTATTTCAAAGAACACCACTGAATGAAATCAAATCAAAGTTATTATCTTTCAAATATATTCACATTATGCAGTCTCTTCTTGGGAGGTATGAAATTCTCATAATTAGGTAAAGGTCCAAGTGCAAACAGAATGATTACAGAGTAGACTGGATAAGACATCCATCTTTGTGAGGCTGGGGAAGAGAAAAATCAGTTTTTAAAAATATATATTGAAATACTGCCTTTAAAATGATCTTTTAGTTTAATCTGGTTAGTTTGTATGATTTTATTTCTTTACAATTTTCATTGGATATCAACATTTTTTTGCTGTTTTCCAATTATAAAATGCCATTCCATTATTAGTGTATTAGTGTGTGTATGTGTGCATATGTGTGGTGTATGCATAAGTACGTAAAGTGTAATTATACCCATGATTGCAGTTGCTTTCATTCTATTTTATTTATTTAATTCTTGGTCAGTGATTTTTTTTCTGAAAAAGAACAGAAAGAAAACATTTTAAGTTTTTTTTGAATATATACCTTCTATAGCATAGTTTTCTCAGGTCGGTGACAATGATGTAAACACATTCTTAGATCTCAGGTTGTGCAAAAATACAGACTTAGGCTTAGTTTTGGTCTGTGGTCCAATTCGTTGACCTTCATGTTAAATCACATTTTCAGCCTCCTGTTCAGTGGTTTGTTTTCATGGACTGTCCCTTGTTCATGCCAGTCCTCACACAGAGCCCAGGTCCTTTCTTACACTAATCTCCATCTACTTTTTGTCAACTGATTTTGTACATTCTCTGTTTCCCATCAAGTGATCCTATGGTGTACAGTGCAGATCTAGTACAAGGCTTCATCTAAATCAAAATGATGCTTGGCGGCCTTGTCTGAGAGATGTACTGCTCTGTGGACAACATGTCTATCCCATGAACCTACTATTCAGCTTCCAGCCCAGCTCCTTCACTAAGGCAACAGCAGCAACTTCATAACCACTGAACTTTTAATTATTCAGCAAAAATTTATTGAGTACCAGTTATAAGTTTGCCATTGTTCTTAAATGCAGAATTTTCATACTACAGTGAAAGAGAAAATATGGATAGATTTTTGTGTGAAAATGCTGAAATTTCTTGTAATATTGTAACACAGAAGAAAGCGCTTAATCTAGCTGTAGACATCAGGAAAAGTGATTCCCAGAAGTGACACTTAGGTCTTGCTTCTGGCAAGAAAATAATAATCAAACCCTGTACTGGAGCTGATTTGAGAAGGAACCCTTACTTAGTAAATAATCCTTGGGCTCTGCTTAGCCCCTACCTCAGGCTCAACTTTTCCTGTTGGAGCTGTTTTCACTCCTAAGCCTAGGTCCCTAGAAACATCACCTGAACACACCCTAGCCATGTTCCCATATGTAGAACACTCATTATAACTTAATCTCAAAGATCTACCTTTTCCAGGCAAAACATTGTTCCTGAATTGATCTGGATAGATTAGCCAGTTAGTAAGAATGGTGATTAGCAACTTTATTGACTTTTAGTTACTAGTATTGATACCACCAATTGCTCTTTTTAGATATTAGACATTTTCCTTCCTTAGTAGGTTAGGTTGGTTATGAAAAAGGATCCAGGTTTAAATGGGTATTTTCTTCACTCAAATTTTAAGTTCAAATGATGAACCCACAAGAAAATTGGTCAGAAAATGTCCTCTTACTCTTCATTAACTGCAAAATGAAAGGATCACCTCCTTTTGTGACCCCCCCCCCATGCAGTGGCTTCTTGGGAGGTACGGTAGCATATTCATATGCTAATTTTGTAGGACCCTCAGCCTTTTCACAGAGGCCCTACACAATGAGGTGGGGGTCCTGCATATTTCAGAAGAGCAGCATATGTTCCTTAAGGTGCACATTCAGTAAAACTGCAAGAGAAATACAGTGGCTTCTGCTTTACCCCTTTGTTGAGAGTTTACAACAAATATTTCCAAATGGATGACATTTTCTTTTTTAGTACAGAGATTGCATTTGACAATTAAGTATGAGAGTCTTAGGTCTTCTAAACTATTTTCTTTTCTTTTTTGTAACTGGATGAAATAAGAGAACAGAAAATTTCAATTCCTGGAAAGTACAAGCTGTACCTCTCCTGAAGCCATTTAACTGTTCTTTTGAGAATGAATTCCCCTCTGAAGACATTCTGAAATGGCAGGGAAGTGGACAGCATATATAGTTTAATATCTGAAATTTCTCTCTTGCCATTCTTAAACCTAATGCATCCCATTACAAGAGTGCTTAATGTTTAGGTTATAATTTCTGATATGCACATGATTCATTAGTCAAGTATTTGATAATCATATTTCAGAAAACTTCTGATAGACATTAATTGCTTCTTCTGGAATTTTCTGCTGCTAGTGCTCAGTAATGACAAACACTGCGTATTAACTTCACATGTAGTAGAAATAATGATTAAAATAAAACATACTTGATGTAACAGCCATTAATTCAGAACAGTTGAACAATGCATCATAGCTTAAGATAAATAATAATGTCCTATTTTTTTTTTACCAGACAGATGTTCCCTCTTATTGTATAAATAAGTTACAACATTGAAATATAAAACATAAAAGAATTAAAATATACAATATCACTAAACTTGATTAGCAAAACTGAACAACTAATATCTAAAAAAGAACCAGTATTTACAATGAACTATATGCTTTTTTCAAGTCATGGTTTCTACAAAATCAATTTTGAAGAATGTTTTACATGAGAAATTTTTTAAAAATTGAAGGAGAAGCCCATAACATAGGTAAGATATATGTGGATCATGAAATACTATCATATCAAACCACAATTTGATAAATGTTTTTAATAAAAATGTTCAGTTGTTAGCCATGGTTATCCTTGGGCAAAGTGTTGGTGACTGAGGGACAGGAGTGGAGAGGAAGAGAGACCAGCACTTTTTCGTTTGCTTCTCAATATGTTTCCTTTTGCACTGTGTACAATAAGCCAGGTATGGTAGCATGTACATGAGCGTAATCATGGCACGCGGGAGCCAGGTATGGTAGCATGTACATGCAAATCATGGCACTTGGGAGGCTGAAAAGTTCAAGTATATCTTGGGCTACAAAGTGAAAACCTGACTTTTGGATATTACTCAAAGACAGAGTGCTTGACCAACATGTGTAGTAAGGCCCTGGGTTCCATCACATACACACACACACACACACACACACACACACTCAGTGGGAGTGGGGGGAGTGGGGGGAGTGGGAGAGAGACAGAGAACTGGGAAGAATGTGCCTTAAAACGTACTTTCCTTATAAACATTAACTTGTAACTATGCAAGACAATAATGGGTTTTTGACCTCCTTCCCCCCAGCATTCCTGCTCAAGAGGCTGTAACCATTTCGAAACAGTCTCACGAGCTTGAATTCTGTGGTGCTGGGGAGAGAAGCCAGGACTTCATGAACACCTTCTCTACCTAGCACCACAGAACAACATCAGCAATAACAAAAAGCCATCAGCACAACAATTACACACACACACACACACACACACACACACACACACACACACACACACACAAAATGAAAAGTCCTGACAAAAAGGTCAAATGAATTCCTTCTTTTCCTCTTTTGTTTTTCCTAACACAAAGTGTTCTGGCTCTCAACTAATGATCAAGCATTCTTCCAGGTGCCCAGGACTGAGTTACTACAAAACCTTAGAAATTATCTTTTTTTAATTTTTCTTCTCACAAAACTTTGAAAAGTATATATCATTTAGTTCACAAGTGACCTAGTTTTAACCCTCCAAGACCTCATTGCTTTCTTAATGGTACCTTCCCTTTGTCTAACAACTCTAAGTGGCATATTTTTTACATTGAATCCAAAAACAGCATTGGTGTGGTTTGCAGTTAGGTAGGCCTCATTGTCCTCCCACCTTTTCTCTTCTTGCTTCCCCAAACTTCATTTTTAATTAGTAACAGTGCTGAAATGAGAACACAGATGTTTAGAGGTTCTCTACTAATAACATTTTCTTCTAGACAAGGTGGCTCTCTTAGATTCTGTTGAACTCCCTGACCTTGTCCAATGGACTGACCATGCTAAGAACTTCATTTTGAGGACAAAAATTGCAAGAGCACTTTCTAGATGTGATGATCAGTCTTGGTTGTCAACTTGATTGGCTGGAAAAGCACCCAAGAGATGGATCAGTAAAAACACAGCTCTGAATTTGTCTTTGTTGGTGTTTCCAGAGAGAATGAACTAAGGAAGGCTCATCCTGAGTAATGAGAGCGCCATCTCATGCAGTCCTAGATGGAACACATGGGGGCAGAAGAGAAAGCCATCAAGCATAAGTGCTCTCTACTTCCTGACTGCTATGGCTTAAATAGCCTCTACAACAAGGTCCTGTTGCTATGATGCTTCCTCCTGTGGGGGAGGGGGCGGGCTGAACTAGCAAGTTATCCCAGGCCTATAAACAGAAACCATGGCCAAGTGATATAAAGTAACAACAATCATAATAAAATGTAAGCATTAGAGGAGAAGGTCATTGTCCTTCTAAAGTTTCAGCCATTGTGGTGACCTGCACAAGGCCTGCATAGCATTGGACCTTTCAACATTGCATCATGGAGGGGAGAAGGGGATCGTGAGGCCCACCCCTCCCTGAGTATTTAGTAGCAGTTAATGGACTGTTGGGAAGGAAAGGTGAGTGAGAGAAAGTTTCTCTAGTCTACTTTTTGTTGTTGTGATTGAAAAAAAAAACTGAACAAAAGGTATTGGAAAGGAAATGATTTATTTCAGCTTACACATCCAGACCCCAGTCCACCGTTGAGAAAAGGAAGGGAAGGAACCAGTGGCAGGGATCATGGAGGAATGTTGCTTACTGGCTCTCTGGCTCTGGATCATGTTCAGTTAGCTTTCTTATACAATCCAAGAGTACCTGCCCAGGGATGGTATCCCCCCACCAGTGGGTAGGACCATTCTGAATCTATCGATTCATAAGTAAGGTAATTCCCCCACAGACATGACCACAGATCAATCTGATCTGTGCTGTCCCTTGACTGGGAATCCTTCTTCCCAGGTTGTGTCAAGGTGATACTAAAAACTAACCAGGGAAGTGGGTAGCTACTGGTCACTTGCCCATGCCCCTGTAAAGCAACCCTAATTAATCTCACTGTACACATGTACCCACTGACATGAAAGCAGAGAAAGGGGACTAGTTGTGAAGATGAAACAGATTAGCAGAACTGGGAGGGGGACAAGAGAATGTAATGGGGGTTCAATATGATCAAAATGCATTCTAGAAATGTATGAAACACTCTAATGAAACCCATTATGATGCATAGTTAGTATGTGTTAATAAATAATTGTACTTGTTTTCCATTATTCTCTCAGGTATTTTGCTCATAGCCATGAAAAGCCAATTAACTAACTGAGCAATACCTGGTATGCCTGCTTTAGTTTGATTTCTAGTGCTGTGATAAAGCACTGACAAAAACCAATTTGGGAAAAAAGGATGAATTTGGCTTACATTTTCCAGGCACACTTCATCATCCAGGGAAGTCAGGGGTAGGAACTCAATCAGGAGGTAGGAACTGATCATGGAGGAACAATGGGTTTTTCGTCTTTCTTTCTTTCTTTCTTTCTTTCTTTCTTTCTTTCTTTCTTTCTTTCTTTCTTTCTCTTTCTTCCTTCCTTCCTTCCTTCCTTCCTTCCTTCCTTTCTTCTTTCTTTCATTCTTTCCTTCTTTTCTTTCTTTCTCTGTTTTTAATATATAGCCCATACCCACCGCCCAGGTGGCACTACCCACAGCAGGCTGGATCCTCCCACTTCAGTTAAGACAACATCTTACAGATTTGCCTATTGGGCAATCTGCTAGAGGCAAGTCCTTAATTGAAGTTTGCTCTTCCCAAGTGATTCTTGTTTGTGTCAAGTTGAGAAAAACTGGATAATACTACATCCTACCAGACTCCTGCAACCCTAGCATTTCCTGTGGTGCTAAGGAGAAGAATCTGTTGAAAGCCATTCTCAGTTCAACATACTTTCCCCAAGGAGTCTCACTCAGCATGGAATCCAGACCCCAAGCAAGTGTCCTTTTATTCTGGTCAGCTTTTTGTACAGTCTTAAGTTTTGCAGCAAAGTAATTGGCATTGTCCAGATTGCCCTATCTGCTTTCTCACCTTGCCATTTAATTTTCCATGGGGGGGGGCAGAGAATAGCTGATCTTAAGATAACATGTTTAAATGTGCAATGTCATAAATAGGTGTCACCCTCACTCAGTGTCTGGGCAACATATGTGAAGGTCAAATGTGAGGTAAGTCCTGTTGGTCAGTGCACCACCTTTTAGTGCCACTGACTCTGGGACATGTCTTATGTTACACCAGGAGGGGGCGGCAGAGAGCTAGCCTTCTGATGAGTCTTGTGAACAGGATGACAGGGAGGACATTGGAGACTCTTGAAGGAAGTCGCAGGAGCAGATAAACAGACAGGAGGTACTTTTGTGGAGGCAAATTTACCAGCGACTGCAGTCAGGTTATCCAGTTTAATGAAGAAACTACTGAGCTAGCTTTGGAGTCAAACAAACCTTGGCATGAAACCAGGCTTGGGCAGGTTGAGATGCCTGTCAGTCTCACTATCCTCTGTACAAAGAAGGGGGCAATAATGAACTTACCTTCTATATTTGTTATAGAGTACTTCTGGCATATGCTGAACAAGTGAAACTAGTTAAAAATAACTAGACTGTTGGTTAATTTTTTTTTTGTCAACTTGACACAAACTAGAGTCACTTGGGAAGAGGTAATACCAGTTGTTGAACTGCTTCCATGAGATTGATCTGTGGGCAGCTCCGTGGAACCTGCTCTTGACTGATATCGAAGGGCTCGGCTTACCGTGGGCAGTGCTACTCCTGGGCAGATGAGCCAGGGCTGTATAAGAAAGCAAGCTGAGCAAGTCTGTCAGCGCTGTTCCTCCATGGTCTGCTTCCAGGTTCCTGCCCTGACTTCCCTCAGTGAGAGACTACAAAATGTAAGGTGAAATGAACCCTTTTCTCCAAATTATTTCTGGTCATGATGTCTATCAAAACAACAGAGAGCAAACTCCAGCAACTGCTTACTGTCTAAAAGACATAAACTTAAGCCTTGTGTGGTGACAGCCTGCAGTTCTAACACTCTGAGAGACTAAGCCAGAGGGTTATGAGTTAGAAGCTATCCTGGGCTACAGAGTAAGACTATGCCTCAGAAATGAAAATGAAAAGGGATGAATTTGATAAGATGAGCTTTTGATGCAGCACCAGCTAGACTTTCTGATGAAGAAGGCCGAGGGCTTTGCTCTCACCCCACTTTTCAACCTCATACATTACAGCAATGGACTTGCCCTCCTGATTTGCCTCCATTCCTCTCGTGTTTTCAGATCATTTTAAAGTCTGAAGATAAATCACCTTATCATCCCTCCCCAACTGCAAAGGTGATTGTATAGTTGTATGTATCTATGTGCAAATACCGTTGGCCAGACTGTTGTTTGGAGCCAGAATTAACACAAGAACTTTCCTCTGAACCTTGTACCAGAACTCATGCTGGAGGAAATAAACTCAGTCACTGAGGAGAGTGATGATTCTGTGATGGGCTTTGTGGGAAACTTGGATGGGAAAATAGGTTATCCCTCAGATAAGATCACAGCAAATGCATCCTTGAGTTTCCTTTAGGTGCTGCAGTCCAGAGCTTATTTCAGAGTGCAAACATTTCTGAAATGAATAATGAAATCACAAGCATCCACACAGGGCTAAGAACACTGGGCACAGTGGAGAAAGAGGGGTTTACATAGAGCAAGAAGGGAAGCTGAAAGAGGGAAGCTGGGTCACTGAAGTGAACCTGGCTCACTGAACAGCTTTCCTTGGCCTGGCTCGAATCCAGAGCTCCACATTCATATTCAGCAACTCTCCTTCCAACTTTCTGAGTTAAGAAATGTTAAGAGTGGTTACTCATGCTTCAATGCTTTATTAAAAGAGAACCTTGATAGAAGAATAAATGTCTCTAGAATCAGAACAGCCTTGAGGAAATGCTCTAGAAAAGACCAGATGAGAGATTTGAATGGGAACTCCTGAGCACGATCATCTTAGGGAGTCTATGATTGAAGAACCATTAGGAATATTTTTCTTGCAAATAAACAGATGAAAAATTCTAGGACATTTTTACAGGATTAGGCCTCTGTAGAAACAATATAAGTTTGACCCACTAGATATTTCTAGTACTTTCTTTCAAGAAGGAAAACAACCCAATTGCAGTTTATTTTTTGAAGTATGCTAGGTATAGGGCCAACAATTAGGACATTGTATTGACTTAGTTAATGTTAATAAAGGATCTATTTATTTTTGTTGAACATTTGTAGTAGGAATCAGAAAACCTGTTAAATACTTAAAAATATCTACATTTTTCTTGCACCTAAAACTAGCTCTACTGTAGAGAGATGGGTTCCTTTTAGGTTAAGAGCTTGTAGGATCTTCAGTAAGTCTTTTGTTTCTTCCTTAGTGAAACTATGATACCCTGTCCAGGAATCTCAAAACATTCTTCTATTGTATTTAATTGACTGAGACCCGTGGAGACTCCATAAGAAGTGGGATTTCTTTCAACTTCTTATCCTAACAGCCCAGACTGGTAGGAAGCAGACTCCTGCAGGATGTTAAACGAAACATACATGAAATAATAATATGAGATGCTCCTAGTTCTCCAGGGAAAAATAAATTACCCATCTAAAAGAACAATTATTTATTTTGTTCATTAGGAGGTAGAAAAATTTTTATTATGAATAAACAAGTCTGAAGTACAAACTAGACATCAACTCTGTATTAAGGACAGCTGGAGATAAAAATGTGAGGTAGTTTGTGTTAATTTTCTTTTTGCTGTGACAAAATCCTGATGAAAGCAATTTAAGGATCCAGGTGGTGGTGACACACACATTTTAATCCTGGCACTCAGGAGGCAGAGGCAGGTAGATCTCTGTGAGCTCAATGCCAGCTCTATAGAAAGAGTTCCAGGACAGCCAGAGCTACACAGAGAAACCCTATCTCATAAAAACAAACCAACCAACCAACCAAACATACAAAAACAATTTAAGGGAGAATTGAGGAGATATAGTCCATCATGACAGGGAAGGAAGGCATTGGAGCAGTAGTATGAGCCAGCTAGTCCCATTGCATCTGCAGTCAGAAAGCAGAAAGGGAGAAGTGCTGGTGGTGTATTCACATCCTCCCTTTCCCTTTCTATTCAGCCCAGTGACCCAGTCTATGGAATGATGCTAACTACATTCAGTATGGGTCTTCTATCCTCAATCAGTTAAATCTCTATGCAAACACTCTCACACACACCTAGTGGCATGCCTCCTAGGTGATTCCAAAGCCACTCAAGATGATAATCAGGATTAACCATCACATGGTTGAAGGCTTTTCTCAGTATCAATAAGTTCCCCTTTCTGTAGCCTTCAAATATGCCTATCCATAAACAAAATTTTTTGAACACTTATAATATACCTAGTACTTTACAAGAAATTGCTGTGGGACAGTGGTTTGTACCCTGTCAATTATATTTTAAATAAATGCTGATTGGCCAGTAACCAGGCAGGAAGTAGAGGTGGGACAATCACACAGGAAGTAGAAGCAGGGCAACAAGAAGATGAGAATTCTGGGAAGAGGAAAGCTTGATCTACAGTCGTGACCTGACTGCCTTGCTGAATAAGGTGCTGAGCCACGTGGCTAACATGGACAAGTATAATGGGCTAATATAAGTTATAAGAGTTAATAAGAAGTCTGAGCTACTACGAGCCCAACCAATTTATAACTAATATAGACTTCTGTGTGATTTCTTTGGGACTTAACAACTGTGGGAACCATGCAGGACAGATACCTCAGACAACAGAAGGACTGGGTGGAACAGAAAACTCAGACAACAAGAAGCTACAAAACACAAGAAGATACAGAGGTCAAGGATATGAGTAAAGCCAATTAAAGCAATTAAGGAGAAATACACAGCAAAACATTATCAGCAAATGCTGAATTATTTGGATGTAGATTCTAGGTTTTGTAGGTAGTCAAAGAGAGGAGATTGAAGGGAGAGGAATATTTAGGGAGGTTCTTGAGAGATAGGGAACTGGAGTTGAACCCTCAAAGGTAAGGAGATTTCAGCAAGGAATAGAGCCAGAGGAGGTTTTCCTGAGGAGTGAGATGTGCTCAGTACGAAGAATAGTCAGGATGCAGGAATGACTTCTCAATCTGTTGAGTACCTTGTATGCATCACAAACTGGTGACATTCTATCAGGCTATCTGTTTACTTGCTCAAAGTTAAAGCCTGCTGGTGTAGAAGGAAGATTATTGAGGTGTAGTGAACAATCTGGCTAAGTCATAGGGATCGATCAACTTTTCTAACTTGTAATGGTTAGTTTTAAAAGTCAGCGTGACATCATCTAGAATGACTTGGGAAGAGGCTCTTAGAGAGGGATTATCTAGATCAGGTTGTATTGCTGGCATATCTATGGGGGATTACCGTGATAATGTTAATTGAGGTGAGAAGAACCTCCAACTGTGGGAGGCACCATTCACTAAGCAAGAGGTTCTGAACTGTATGAGTGTGGATGGAGAGAGGGTCCCTTTGTTCCACTTGCCCAGCTAGCTTACACCCGAAATAATCAAACAGAAACTGTATTAATTAAAACACTGCTTAGCCATTATCTCTAGCCTCTTACTGGCTAACTCTCACATCTTGATTTAACCCATTTCTATTAATCTGTATGTCACCACAAGGTCGTGGCTTACCAGGAAAGATTCAGCATTTCTGATCTGGCAGCTCCATGGCGGTTCTCTCACTCTGCTTTCTTCCTCACAGCATTCAGTTCTGCCTTCCCTGCCTAAGTTCTGCCCTATCAGGCCAAGCAATTTCTTTATTAATTAACCAATAAAAGCAACACACAAACATATGGACCTCCTACACCGGTATGAGAGTGAAGAAAACCAGCTGAACAGAAGAAACATGCATGTTTGCATATTTTGCTCTCTACCCCTAACTGTGGAAATAATGTGGCCAGATTTCTCAAGCTCCACCTCTGTGACTATTCTGCAATGTTGGCCTGTGACCTAGAATTTTAAGATAAAAAGAAACCTTGTCCTTCTGTCAATTGCTTTTGTCAGTGTGTTTTATCATAACAACAAAAATAAAACTAAGATACTACTCCTATTTTCATTTGTACTCTTTTGATTTTAGAACAAATTGCCTCCCTCAACCAGTTACCACATGAAATACCACAGTGAGCTTGCTGGACTTTGTTGGAAACACACTGGTGATGTGGGAATGATTTCTTATTAATAAAGAAACTGCCTAGGCCCATTTCATAGGCCAACCCTTAGGTAGAAAACAGAACAGGATGCTGGGAGAAAGAAGCTGAGCCAGTGAGTCGCCATGATTCTCC
>NC_022026.1:16438340-16438965 GCF_000317375.1 Microtus ochrogaster
TAGCCAATAAGAGGCTGGAACTATTGGGGCCAGGCAGTGTTTAAAAGAATACAGTTTCCATGTAATTATTTCGGGTATAAAGCTAGCTGTGGGGGTGGCCAGGTGCCGGGGACGCAGCCCCGCTGCTCCTAATTCAACACACTGGTTAGAGTTTGCATCTAAAAAGTTGAGTAGAGGCTAGATGACACAGAACTCAAAACCTTTTCAATCTGATTTTATAGTGCTTTATACCTTTTCCAGCATCCACTTTGCTTTATCCTTGGGAAAACCCTATAAAATAGACAGAGAAGCCCTCTAATAGATGAAGAAGCTGATCCGTTAGGTTGTATATATCTATTGCCACTCAGCTATGTTGAAGGATACCGTGATACAAAGACCGTATTTTTAAAAGTTTTGTAATTATTTATATCTTAAACATCTCTTAATTTTTTCTGTGATATGTCATCTGGAGAGCCTATTAAATAGTTCCTTTCTGTTTTTCTTTTTGTTATCTCTTTGTCAGGACATACTAATTATGCATGATAATACATTTTATTACGATATTTTCATTGGTGTATATAATGTATTTTTGCAATATTCACCCCTTTATAACTCTCTCTTGTTCCCCTCTTTCTCCAATTGATTT
>NC_022026.1:16441445-16448861 GCF_000317375.1 Microtus ochrogaster
GTGTGAATGAATGCCACATGTTTCATGTACATGTATGTATTTGTGTAAATGAATGCCACATGTTTCATGTACATGTATGTATTTGTGTGAATGAAAGCCACATGTTTTCAGGTATTTGTAGAAGCCAGAATATGGCATTAAGTCCCTTGGAGTTGGAATTACAGGGAATTATATAAGATACCCTATGTGATTGCTGAGAACCAAACTCAAATCCTTTGCAAGAACAGCAAGCATTCTTAACCACTGAGCCATCTCTTCAGCCCTAGAAGAAAGCTTTTAAACTATTTACACAATAATATTTGTATTTATTCTTTGAAAACATTATACATCTATATAATAAATATATTTTCATCACATTCACCCCAAATTACCCTCTCTTATGCTCATCCTACTCTTTTTGATACATTTCTTTCTAAACAAGTCCCAAGAGGGAAGTTTTTGAAAGTGAAAAAGTTATAATTAATATGTCATAGAGGTTGGGATAGTCTTTTAAAATAATAAAAATATATGCATTAAAGAATGGAGAAACATGAAGATCCAGTTCCAGGAAGCTGGCTCCTAAATGAACTTCTTAACCAAAATCCACAAGTCAAAAGGAAGGTCAGTTGGAGGAGGCCAAAAAAAAAGACAGCTGTCTGATGTCCCCATTGCAGTACTGGTAGTGGGGACAGATAACAGGCCAGTGACGCAGGCCTTAGAGCTCTTGGTGGGCGTGGGGCTCATCTTTTTATATTGGGCAGCTATAATTCAATCCCAGGAATCCATAAAACCTCACTAACAATTGAGGCCAGTCTCCAGGGGGTCCTCTTAGAAATAGATGTGCATAGGTCTGGTGGTGCTGCAGGAAATGACCTCATAGACAGACTGTAGCAGAAAGAGACCAGCCTCGTTGTCTCAGTTTTTCCACCTCCGGCTGTGGGACTTGGAGAAAACCCACAGGTCAGTGTGGTTGGTAGGATTGGCTGAGGCAGTGTTTGAGGTTTACCTGGTGCACAAGGAGTATGTGCTGACTCCAGGCTGAAGAGCCTGTAAGGTCTACAGGACAGAGCGGGCAGGTCCACTCTGCTAAGCTGGGATAAACATGCCCTAAGCCTTCTGCATTTGTTTAGTCAGATTTTGATTGCTTCGACAAAATGCTTGAAGTAAACAACTTAAAGGCACAGATTATTTACTTTGGTTAATGGTTAAGTGTTAACTCATTGTCCTTGGCTATGTTGATTCTGGGTCCATAGTAGGTCAGACACTGTGATGGTGGGAATATGTGGCAGGGCTTCTCTCCTGATAGCAGTGAAGAAGAGAAGGAAAGAGGGAGGTAGAGACAAACAGAGAGATAGAATTAGAGATTGTTCTAGAGCTATTCTGAAGGTCCTTGTTTTACCCGCTTTTTATTCCATCCAGCCATCCAGTCTATGGAGCAGTGCTGCCCACAGGCAGGATGAGCCTTACTCCTGTAGGCAATCCTCTTTAGAAGCACCTCACAGACACATTCGGAAATATGCTTTATTAACTTCCTGGGTAGTTTTTAATCCAAGTTCACAAGATTAACTGTCATACCTGCCTTTATATTTAGGTAATAAGATTTGACCCAAAGTAGCCTTCATGTATAATGAAATGCACAGTAGTTTGATGTACGAAAACAAACCATAACTGAAATATCCCCCACAATAAGCAGATCAGCCTCAGCCAAACATGATAGCCAAATTATCATCTAATCTGTGTTTATAAGGCTGCCAAATGTTTATAAGCAAGGCAAATGCCCACCTGCACTAATTGGCTAACATTTACATGTTGCTTCCTTTTTTTTTTTTTGTTTTTGTTTTTGGTTTTTGGTTTTTCGAGCCAGAGTTTCTCTGTAGTTTTGGAGCCTGTCCTGGAACTAGCTCTTGTAGACCAGGCTGGCCTTGAACTCACAGAGATCCGCCTGCCTCTGCCTCCCATGTGCTGGCATTAAAGGCATGTGCCACCACCACCAGGTGACTGTTTGCTATTCTTTTAGTGATAAATAAAGATCCACATTTGAAATGGGAGTATTCTGAACCATCTTCGTTGCCCAGTTCTAGAGCCTGTGTTTTACTCTAAAACTTTGTCAGATTTAATTAATCTCACTTGTTTTTCTTTAACAAATGTGACTTATCATCTGAAATGCCATGGGCAAAGGTAATATCCATTAAAGGAAAACTTGCTGAATTGAAGCTCATCAACATGGAACTGTTGCTTGGCAGGTGTTTATTCAAAAAAGCAATGATCTATAGCTTAGGTGAAAATATTTACAGACATTAGCATATGACAAAAGACTGGGCTCTAGAATATATGAAGATATCACAGATCTTTGCTGTAGAAACAATTTAATAAAAAATTGGATCTAAGATCTCCAAAGTCATTTCACTAAAGAAAATGTGTATGTGGCAATTATACATATAAAATGATATTCCACATAATTATCTTAATGTGAGGTGTGAATCAAAACGACAGTAAGATATTCCTATGCACTTATCAATCACAATGTCAGTTGATGCGACCAAATGCTGGTGAGGACATGGAGAAATTGTATTGCTCATATACTGTTATAGGACTGGGAAGTGGCAGAGCCAGACCACAAAATGCAGTTTATTTTAAAAGTGTAGCACTCAGAAGATAGAGGTAGGAGGATTAAGAATTCAAGTCCAGCTTCATTTACAAGGGAACTACAAGGTCAGCCTTGGCCACATGAGATCTTGTCTCAAAAATGAAAGAAAGCAGGAAATAAAGAAAACTAAATACCCAACCCTCAGTCCCCCTAGTAAATGTTCTCTTGAGCATTTGTCTCAGAACATGAAGATTTTCTTTTCATATAAAACTTCCCTTTGCATAAACTTTATTTTTAGAGCAGTTTTAGCATCATGGCAAAACTGAGCAGAAGGTATAAAGATTCCTTCTTTCTACCCCTGCACAGAATCCCATAACAATTTCCACACAGAGCAGTGTCTTTGATATCATGGAAAAATGTACAGACCATCCATGGCTTCCATCAGGCCACTCTTAGTGCTGTACTTTCTATGCATTTGGACAATGTAGAAAGTCAGGAAGAACCATATACAGTACCTTGACTTCCCTAAAAATCAGTGGTACTTGATCTCTTCATTTCTTCCTGCTGTGGGATTATATGATTTTCCCATCTATAGTACCCTATGGGCAGATAGTCAGGACTCTTGAAAATACTATAGGAAATAGTTGCTACTTCTGTAGAAATATTGGGTGCCATGCCCTCTGCTCAGAGTTTCACCTTCGTTCTCTCATTTAGTCTTCCCCAAATCTCATGAAGATGGTAGGATTTCGATTCCTTTATTACTGGCTAGGGGATGAAACATTCCATAGTGAAGTTGCCTGGAGGCATCTAACTGACCAGTAGAAAAAATAAGCCCACGATTAAGTTCAAGACTTTGATCAGACTAGATAAAGATTCAATAAATGCGGGAGGGATGAAAAAGGTGTTCATTCCATAAGACTTTCCTGTTGCCGGTACTGGTATGTGTTAGAGACTGTGTTCTGAACTAAGGTACCAAACTATCATAGAAGTAACACACTAGCTGTGTAAAGAGATTGATAGCAAGGCAAGAATTGTGTATTCTTGCTTAAGCACCTATTGTGGATCTAGCACTGGGCTGCATGTGAAGGATAAATGAGATGGTATCTCCTGTTTTATAGTGTTACCAAGGAGACAAATGGCATTTGTGAACTTCTTGTTTTTTGTCTGTTATTTCCATCTCATAAGTCCTCTCCCTCCTTGCCTTCTGCCTTTTGAGTACCACTCAGGTTGTGTTCAGGAGGCAATTATTTACATGAGTTTCAGGTGTAGATCCCTGATTGTTTTGTAATTCGGTGGCTGGCCCATGTCACATGGTGGCCTGACACCTCCCTCACCCCCCCCCCGTGTGTGCATGCCCATGTTTAGTCATGCATGTGTGAAATGAAAACATATTGTTTTTTGAGAAGTTAGACTCCATTGCTTCTTTCTTTCTTATTCAGGGAAAAAAGGTTTATTTTGGCTCACAGTGTAATGATATAGTCTATCATGGTAGGAAAGCTGTGACAGTGGGAGTGTGTGGCAGCTACTTGCTCATATCTCAGTGGAAAGGAGAGGAGAGAGAGAGAGCATATGAATAGAAAAGAAGACGAGGCAATAAAACTGAAGGCCTTCCCCATAGCAACCCACTTCCTCTAGGCCCCATCCCTTGAATGCTCTATAATTTCGGCGGATCAAGTGTTTAAAAGCTTAGGAGACATTTTATATTCAAATCGTGATATTCATCCTTTGGCCTTCTGTAGGTGGAGCTTTTATTCTGGACTGATGGCTCTTCAAATAACCATACAGAGACTTAATTATTTATTATTAATTATAAATGTTCAGCCGATAGTTTAGGCTTGTTACTAACTAGCTCTTACAACTTAAATTAACCCGTATTTCTTATCTATGTTCTACCATGTGATGGTACATTTTTTTTCAGCACAGCATGTTCATCTCATGCTTCCTCTGTATCTGGCTGGCAATTCTGCCCTCCTTCTTCCCAACATTCCCTCAGTTTGACTATCCTGCCTAACCTCTTCCTGTCTAGCTATTGGCCAGTCGGCTCTCTATTAACAATGAGGGCAATACATCCTCACAGCATATAAAGGGATTATTCCACATCAGCCCCCATGGATTTATAGATAACTCATTATATAAAAGCTCCCATAGCCTTACATAGTTCAAAGATTGTAAAATTCCAGAGTCCAAACTGTCTGGTAAGACTCAAGGCATTCTCTTAACTTAAAATAATAAGAAGAAAACAAATTCTGTGCTTCCATCATGCAATGGCATAGAGTACATATTCCCATTTCAAAATGAGAATGGGACAACAACAAAATATGTCAAAGCAATATCAGTTCAAATTAGAGAACCACTGGTTTATATGAGACACATAATGGGGCTGCTGTTTCATAAATGATCAAATTACTTACTTGGAATAAATTTGGTCTTTTGTAGTAATATCTGATTCTTTAAGGAAGTCAGAAGGCCTTGTATATCCTTGTTTGCCCAGGATTTTCCTGGGTTTAGTATTGAAAGTTCCACATTTTGATAACTCAGTCCCAAATATTTGGTCATCTTAATGGTAAATGACAGTGTACTATAAGAACTTATTCATTATATTGTTGTTAGGGTGCCATTATTTGCTTTAAATTTATAGATAAGTAAACTCACACAAGGAGGTCATAGATTCGACAGATGTGAATGTGCCAGAATTTTTGTTTGTTTTCTGGAAATGAGTTCTTTCTGTTTAACATAGGCTGGTCTTGAACTTACCCAGGCTTGTCTCAAACAGTCAATTTACCTCAGCCTCCCAAGTACTGGGATTGTAAGTGCTTGCTAACACATTCAGTTAGTGTTAACACATTCAGCTTTAGTTCTTAATAAATTTCTATTTATAGAATTGCTTTGCAAAAATATATATACCTATGAAAATTCACTGTTGTCGTCCAATAGGCACAATATATTTTCTCTTACTTTATAGGTATAGCAACACAAATTTTATGAACTTGTGTGTGTGTGCTTGTGTGTGTGTATGTTTCATATATGATAAGAATATACAAAACATGTGTAGTGGCATTTCAACTATATTTTCTTTTTTATTGAACTATACATTTTTCTTTGCTACCCTTTCTTCCTCTTCCCTCCCCTCCCCTTCAAACCTCTCTCATGTTCCCCATACTCCTAACTTACTCAGGAGATCTTGTCTTTTTCTACTTCCCATGTAGATTAGATCTTAGGGTCCTCATTGTTGTCTAGTTTCTCTGGGATTGTGACTTGTAGGCTGGTTTTCTTTGCTTTATGTTTAAAAACCACTTCTGAGTGATAATTGTGATAAAGACAATTATGATAATTGTCTTTCTGGGTCAGGTTACCTCACTCAATATGATGTTTTCTAGCTCCATCCATTTGCCTGAAAATTTAAAGAAGTCATTATTTTTTTCTGCTATGTAGTACTCCATTGTGTAAATGTACCATATTTTCCTTATCCATTCTTCAGTCAAGGGGCATTTAGGTTGTTTCCAGGTTCTGGCTATGACAAACAACGCTACTTTGAACATAGTTGAGCACATGTTTTTGTAGATATATACCCAAAAGTGGTATTGCTGGATCTTGAGGAAGGTTGTTTCCTATTTTTCTGAGAAATCGCCATACTGATATCCAAAGGGGCTGTACCAGCTTGCACTCCCACCAGCAATTCAGGAGTGTTTCCTTCTCTCCACAATCTCTCCATCATAAGTTATCATCAGTGTTTTTGATCTTGGCCATTCTGATAGGTGTAAGATGGAATCTCAGAGTTGTTTTGATTTGCATTTCTCTGATGGCTAAGGATGTTGAGCATTTCCTTAAGTGTCTTTCAGTCATTTTAGATTCCTCTGTTGAGAGTTCTCTGTTTCATTCTGTAGCCCATTTTTTATTGGATTATTTGTTCTTTTCATGAATAATTTCTTGAGTTCTTTGTATATTTTGGAGATCAGACCTCTGTCTGATCTTTTTCCATTCTGTAGGCTGCCATTTTGTCCTGTTGACCATGTCTTTTGCTTTACAGAAGCTTTTCAGTTTCAGGAGGTCCCATTTATTAATTTCAACTATATTTTAATAAATAAAACTTGCCCAAGGATCTGAGAGTAAAACAGCCCCACTGGTCAGCCTTACAGACCAGGTAATGGTAACAAGCACCTTTAATCCCAGTAACCACATTAGTTTACCATAGAAACCAGGTGGTGCATGCCTTTAATAATAGTGATATATGCCTTTATTCACAGCCCTAGAGAGGATTATAAAACGGGAGGAAACAATTCTTAAACACAGTCTCATTCGAAGTTTCTGGAGGCAGGATCGCCATTTTGGACTGAGGTCAAGGTAAGAGCCAGTGGATGGCTGATTTGCTTTTCAGATCTTCAGTCTGAACCCCAATTTCTTTCTCTGAGTTTTTATTAATTGTGTATCAAATATGTTTGACTCCATATATACTTCAAATGAGGCTTTGCATGAGCCCATTTAATATTTGTCAACCTGATAGACCCAAATGTTATTCTCTGGACATCTTTTGGCCTTTGTATAGTACAGAGACTTGGACAGCAAAGCTAAGTGTAATTTGAGACAGGCAATAGAATAGGGCATGAGTCTCTTGGCTTAGTGCGAAATTCATTGATGCCTAGTCACAATGCAATACATAGGCACAATTAGAAGATAAATAAAGCTAAAATTTATGAGAATAAACATAGACATGGAGCCTCCCCCACCTGGACCTGCTGTATGCTAGGACCAGTGCTCAAGAACAGTTTTAAGCTCCTACTCTAAGGCTACCCACCCAGAGCGGTGAGTGCCTGCCTACCGGGCAGGCCTCAGGGTCCCCTGTAAGGGAGCCC
>NC_022026.1:16467864-16477130 GCF_000317375.1 Microtus ochrogaster
TGTGTGTGTGTGTGTGTGTGTGTGTGCATGCACTTGTGTGTGTGTCTCTGTGTATGTCTCAAACTCTCAAGGGAGGAAGGAGACCTCAAAAAAGATCTAAATATTAGAGGAAACAACATCAGAGGTGTCTAATGTTTATAATAAAGGAGTGCTTCACAAGGCATTCTCCAGTAAGGCAGTCTGAATATACTGTGAATTCTGGTGTGCTTCAATGAAGGTAGCTTTTTGATTTGATTGTCCACTTGAAACCACTAGAAGCCAGGCATGGTGACATACACCTTTAACTCCAGCACTCAGGAGGTAGAAATAGGCATTATCTGTGCGAGCTTGAGGTCCGCAGAGCTAGTGCAAGAACAGCCAGGGCTATTGCACTGAGGAACCCTGTCTTGAAAAACAAAACCAACCAAACAAGTGGCTTTAAGTTCATAACAGATAGGCTTTAGACACCTTGCATCGGTTGGCATGTCAACAAAACATAATTCATGCTCCCTTGTTTTTAAAATCTCTCAGCTTTGCTGAACTGTAATTTGTACAAGATCCACTCATTTAAAATATGTAGTTTGGTGGATATCAATGACTGTATATATTTGAATGACCACTACCAAAATCAAGTTGAGGTTCAGTCCCATAACCTGAAAAGTTTCCTTGTTCCTCTTGATATTTCTTTAAGCATCCTGTCTTTACTACAATTCAGAGCTCCAGAGACGCTAGGGAATTAGGAAGACCCTAGGAGAGATGCATAGATTGCTCTGGGAAGGTGAAATAAATAAGCTCTCCTGGGTAAACTGGGGGTGGGGCGGCATAGAGGGGAGGGCATGAGGGATAAAAATATGAGGGAATGAGATAATCGAGTTGGAGGAGCTACGGAGAGGGAGAGCAATGAAAGACATCTTGATAAAGGGAGCCATTTGGGGTTAAGGAGAAACATGGTGCTAGGGAAATTCCTAGGAATCCACAAGAATGACCCCAGCTAAGACTTCTAGCAATAGTGAAGAGGGTGTCTGATCAGATTGGTGACCACCCTGTCACCATATAATCTTCATCCAGTAAGTGATGGAAGCAGATGTAAAGATCCACAGCCCAGCGCCGGGCAGAGCTCCGAGGGTCCAGTTGAAGAGAGGCAAAAGGAATTATGAGCGGGGGTGGGGGGTGGAGAGGTCAACATCATGATGGAGAAAGCCACAGAGACAACTGACCCGAGCTAGTGGGAGCTCATGGACTCTAGACTGACAGCTGGGGAGCCTGCAAGGGACTGAACTGGGACCTCTGCATGTGGGTGACTGTTACGTGGTTTTGTCTGTTTGTGGGGCCCCTGAGAGTGGGACCAGTTTCTATAGCAGGTGCATGAGCTGGCTTTTTGTAGCTTGTTCCCTATGGTGGGATGCCTTGCTCAGCCTTGATGCAGGGGGAGGGGCTTAGTCCTGCCTCAACTTAACATGCCATGCTTTGTTGACTCCCATTGGAGGCCTTCCCATTTCTGAGGCATGGATGGGGGTTGGTTAGGGCAGGGAGAGGGATTGAATTGGGAGGAGGAAAAGGAGGGGGAACTGTGATTGTTATGTAAAATGAATAAAAATTTAAAAAGGAATCCCGCCTTTAATAATTTAACTTTTACTGTTGCTGTATTGTTTTGTGTTCGATTTCTTATACTTAGTATGTTTTTGAGCACCATTCATCTTGTGCATATTATTTTAATTGTATAGTTTGTTTGTGCACATGTAGGATTATGACTATTTAGATGCCCATTTGGAGCTATTATGAATTATATGGCTATAGATTTTTTCTCTTCTTTGTTTTTTGTATGAGTGCTCTATCTGCATGTATGCTTTCATGCCAGAAGCGGGCATCTGATCCCATTACAGATGGTTATGCGCCACCATGGTTGCTGGGAATTGAACTCAGGACCTCTGGGAGATCAGCCAGTGCTCTTAACTGTTGAGTCAACTCTCCAGCCGTGGCTATAAACTTTTGAGCATAGATATTTTCATTATACATTAATTTGTTTGGATTGAATGTCTAAAAGTGGAATTACTAGATTAAGCACATGTTTAATTTCACAAGATCTATGCCGTTCTGTGAGATTGTCTTACAAATGGGTTGTACTCACTTTGGTTTCCCGCCAGCAACTTTTCTGAGATTAATTGTGGCTCCTATTCTCACCACAACTTCATATTGTCAGTATTTTCAGTTTTAGATATTGAATGTATATGTGGTAGAATATCATGCTTCTAATTTATGTTTCACCTGTACCTTTAAAAATGCTTTATTACTTCTTTGAGAATTTCATACGTGTTTTGGTCATATTTACCCTCCCTCCCCCATGTTCCCCCGGATCCACCCCCATTTGCACCCAAGTTTGTATTCTTTTTTTCTTTCCAAGGACAGTTTGGGAAACCTAAATATTCTTGAATGAATAGCCTTCCAATGGAGCATTCTTGATTTATCAGAGATTACATTCACACAAAACTGACAACAGCTAACAATTGCCGTTACTCTTTGGCTAGGGGCTGAACCTCATTCCCAAGGCCTGTCTCCATGCTGGGATTTGGTCTGGTTTTGGTCACTTCGGGTTGTATGTATTGCTGCTATGGAAGCTTTGTATTGTGGGGAAAATCTATTAAAAAACATTGTGGCCTGCTTTGATTGAGTTATTTACCTTTATATTACTGATAGGAATATTTCTATATTCTGGATATATATCTGATAAGAAAACAATGTATTTTGTACATTTCCCCTAATGCAATAAAAGATGGTAAATTTGGTACATTTTCAAAGACTACCACCATATTGCAAAGAATACAGTTAATATTGATCTGTTTTCTAAATCATTCAGGGACTCCTGATTTTAAATATATTTATATGAGTACATGCATATGGGCACATATGTGCACACATGTGCACTTGCACATGCATACACACACACACACACACACACACAGACATGATTGATTTTTGGCTGGGCCATGGTACCCAGATTTTTCCTTTCCTTCTTCCACCCCCATTTTTTTTTTTGACATGGAGTCTCAAGTAGGTCAGGCTGGACTTAAACTTATTGTATAGCTAAAGATGACCTTGAATTTATTTTTTTAAAATCAACTTCATCACTGTTTAGCCAATGACCCAGGAGGACCTTGAACTTCTTTCTATTTCTACATTCCAATTATAAGGATTGCAGTCATTCCTATCACTGCTGGTTTATACCGTGCTGAGGATCCAGCCTAAAACTTTGTGCATGATAAGGAAGTACTATAGCAACTGAACTATATCCTAGTCCCTTATTTTCCAAATAATATCTTTTGTTATGTTTAGATGTTTTTGCTTGTATGAGAGACAGACAGACAGACAGACAGACAGACAGACAGACAGACAGACAGACAGACAGAGAATGCTCATACATGTGTACAGGTGCTCATGGTTAGGCACATGAAGGCCAGAAGAGGCTGTCAAATCCCTTGAAGCAGGCTTTTGGGGTGGCTGATGTTAAAAATGGGGATTGTGGATAGTTTTCTTCACTAATGTGCAACAAATTGATCCAGCACGATTTATCTCAAATACCAGTTCGTATTTTTCTTATTTTTGTTTTGTTTCATTATTTTCAAATTTTATATATTTATTTAAATTGTATGGGTATCTTGTCTGTATATATGTCTGTACACATCTAGCCAAAAAAAAAAGGTGTCAGATTCCCTGTGAGTAGGGTTACAGATGGTTGTGAGCTACCATACGGGTGCTGGGAACTGAATCCAGGTCCTCTGAAAGGGCAGTCAGTGCTCTTAATTGCTGAGCCATCTCTCTAGCCCTTTCTTTTTTTATTGTTAAAAAATGCACCTTGATTTTCTTGAACTAAGGGCTTTCATCAAGTAATAATGTGGATCCAGGTAAACATATGGATCTAGATTGTGTGTAGGAATCCTACCATTGCTCCAGATATTGTGCTTAGATTATTAAAGGTATCTGCTATTGTAGTTGACTATGGTGTTTCAGAAAAATGTAAAACAGCTATTGTACTTTTTGTGATTTGCAAGAACCTGGGAACTCTGGAAAAACGGGAAAAAAATCTGAGGTTGAGATACTAGCATTTGGGGGGATTCTGGGGATTTTATATTAATTCTAGTTGGTTGTTGTTCTAGATGCCAGTCGTGCACATGATTTAGGCCAAATAAAGAACAGCAAAGGTAAGGCTTTGTATAGTGCAGGTGCAAATTCAGTTGGTTGGGTCTTGGTGCAAAGATAGCTGGTCAAACAGTGTTCTGTAGGTTACTATGAGGGATTTTCTGGGATGAGATTAACATTTAAATTGGTAAATCTTAAGTAGATTGCTTGCTTTCCATAATGTAATGGTACTTATCCAGTTATGAAGGTCTTCATAGAACAAAAACTAAGCAGGAAGGAATTCTACCATCAGGCACCTTTTGCCTTTAGGTTTGAGTAACACTCAGATCTTCTTTGGTTTCGAACCTCTTACTGGCCTTCAGAACTAAAACGTGACTTCCCTTGGGCCTCCACCTTGACTACTTCTGAACTCAAACTACTTCATTGGCTCTTCTCTGAGACTCTTGATTGCTAGCCACTCATTGGCTTCCATAACCATGTTAGCCAATTTAAAAATAAATCTCGTTTGTCTGTATGTCTCTTACTGTTTCTGTCTCTCTTTCTGCATCTATACACATGTGATTGGTTCTGGCATGTCTGGAAAGCATTAACTCTCTCTCTCTTTTACACGTACACGTATATACTTACTCAGAGGTACAGTTAAACTCATCTTCACTTCTGCAATTTCCACAACTAAACTTATTATCTGAGCATAGGTGATTACTTCAGTAACAGCCAATTAATTGGTTTTATGATAAGATATTATACAAACACCTCATGGATTATGCTTATAAGGTCATCTCTGATATCATAAGAACTAGTAATATAATAAGCAATTTTCTTATACTTCATGTCGAGAGATACATATATACATGCAGAATCTACATTAAGAAAAGACATGAGGGGCTGCAGAGATAGCTAAGCAGTTAAGAGTGCCTGATGCTCTGGTACAGGACCTAACTTTAGGAACCAGAACCCACATGGTGGTTCTCACAGCTACCTGCAACTCCAGCTCCCAGGAACCTGACACCATGTTCTGTCCTCTTCACCACACACACACACACATACACACACACACACACACACACACACACACACATGCATGCACACGCTCACACATACACACACATAAATAAAAAGGATAAGAATGTAGAAGGGAAACTGGGAAGAAGGATGCAATCAGTGGGAGGCAGGGAGGGGAGATAAGAGATTAACAGTGGGGTAAATATGATCAAAGTGAATTATACATATGTCTTAAAATCTTATACTGAGATTCATTACTTTGTATTAATTTCCATGAATAAAATATCTAAAAAACAAAGATACACATACATACATTAAATGCTTATCTGTATTTCTAAATCTATTTTATTGAAGCATAGCAGGTATAAAGCTTTTTATAAAAATATTTATTATATCTTGATTATAGCTACCTGTTAGACTTCTGACTCATCCCAAGACTTCTACCATTATATCTCTTCCCCAACCTGTCTGTCTGTCTGTCTTTTTTAACTCAGTAAGTCCAGTTTCCTCTTCCCCCCCAAATATTCATTATGGTGCAACTTGCCATGATAAATATAATAAAAAGTCCACAAATAGAACATTAGTTAAACATGGTATAATAATGGTATGCCTATTAAAGAAGATTCAATGCTTTTGCCAAAAGTAATAAAGTATATCCAGTCATGGTTTAATTTGAGTACTTGGGATGCACAGGCAGGTGGCTCTTTGTGACTTAGAGGCCAGCCAAATCTTTATACCAAGTTCCAGGCCATCCAGGACTACATAGTGAGAGTCTATCTCAAACAAAAAAAATCCCCTTAAAACAAAAAGTCAAAAGAAAGCAAAAACCAAACCAAAGCAAAATGAAAGAAGAATGAAGTATATATACATAACAAAATTTAGTATAAGCTTCAAAATATATTATGTGCTAAAGGACATGAAGAAGAGGATCACATGAATGTTATGCTTTCATTTGTGTGTGAACTTGCATATACACATTATTTGAAAGGATTTAGTTAAAAATATGATAACAAGGGACAAGTATGAACGCTCTCAGAAAGGAGAGCGCGGGGTCTGAAATTCAGAGAGATTCACTTTGCACTGTATACCCTTTACTATGTGGACTTTATAATCATATGTCCATGTACACTTTCAATAAATGTTCCTTTTTGAGCATTTATTAGCTATAAACAAAGAACTATTTTTGGGATTTGGAGGGTGGATATTAATTCTGTGTCTTTACACTTGAAATGTCTTCACCAGTCTTCTGAAGGTCACTTTGAAGAAGGCTAGTTAGGGAAGCAGAAAGCAGCAAAGTGCATAAAAATAAGGGTGTGGCACTGGAAAGGTGACTTAGAGGTTAAGAGCACTTTGTTCTTTCAGAGAGCTCGGATTCCATTTCTTGCACCTATACAGCAGCTTAGAACAATCTGTAACTCCTGCTTCAGGGCATCTGACGCCCCCTTCTGGCCTCATCGGGTACCCTCCTCAGGCACCAGGCATACAAGTGGTTCGCATTCACAAATGCAAATAAAACCCTCATACAGTTAAAATTAAAATAAATCTTAAAAAGTGAGTGAGCAATAACACGCCAAGTGACATACCAGTTAAGAATACCATAGGTGCTAGCAATGTGTTATTAGCTTTATGATCAATGAATGATGTGTTAGTCATTGCTGAGACAAAATACACAAGGGAGGTAAATATATATTGTCCAGAGTGTTAATCCATTATGGGTCAGGGATCATGGTGAAACAGAACATCTCATCTCTCGTGGGACAAGAAACCCACACAGACAAAGACACACGTGTACACACACATACACAGAGTATGAATATGCCTACCTAAGTGGAGTTTCTAATTTCTCCTCCTTTTCAAAGATACTTGTTTTTATTGTTTTTAGTTATCTGCAGATGTGTGTTTGTGAGTAGGTTCCTGCATTCATGTACATGTGCCCACAGCAGCTGGAAAGAGGCATCAAATCCTTCTGGAGCTGGATTGACAGGTAGTTGTGAGCTAGCTACCTGAAGTGGGTACTGAAAACTGAAGTCAGGTCCTCTGCAAGAACAATATATGCTCTTAACTGCAGAATCTTTCCAGCCCCTAATTTCTGCCATTTTATTCCAGTCATGTCCATTGGAATTGTACCCTCTCAGTCAGGGCAAATTGTAGGTTGAAGGTTTTGTGGCTGGCTTGATGTCCCAGTGCCACTGCCAAAAGCCTTGCCTGGTTATAGAAGATGGCCTGTTCAGGCTCCATATTCCCCACTACTGTGAGTCTTCACTAGTGTCAACCCCATGGATTGCAGCGAGTTTCCACTGCATGAGGTTTCCATACACCCCCATTCCAGTCATACTCTCTCTCTCTGCATCCACCCCCTCACATTCGTTTTAAGTGCAGCTTTCCAGAAAGATTCAGGAGAAGGATAAAATGGAGAAATGTTCTTCACAACAATGTAACATACACAGTCTTTATTCAAAATCCCAATAGAGTCATTGTTTTTATCTAAAACCTCATGAGGACAGTGCTTACTGTTCACATCCCTATCAGTGTTCTGCTTCTGAATCCCCATCTGCACTGTCCATCAAGATCCTACAAAACCCTAGGCTGTCTCTAACCCCTTACTTTCTCTAATCTTTTCTTCTCACAAGCCAGTTCCAAAGTCTTAGATACCAAACAGTCAACAATATTCTCATTCTCTGGCACCAAATTTTAGAGCATTTATCCCTGTCATCACTATGACCAAAATATCTGACAGGAACAGCTCAAGAGAGAAAACATTATTGATTCATGCTTTCAGAAGGTCACTCCATCATAACAAGGAGGGGATACTCGAGCATAGAAGCTCACATCATGTTTGCCAGGAAGCATGGGGAAAGAATTCCTGTTGTTGGGGTCTCTCTCTTCTCCCATATTTTATTTTTGTTTGGTCCCAGAGTTTGCCATCTCTGCTTCCTCACAGCCTTCTGTTTTTATTCAGTCTTGTTATGCTGCACTTTATCGCCCTGTTATTTCTTCATTTAGCTGCTCGGCCACTCTCTTGCAGCTACTGTTGCCATCGTTACCACCACAACAAGGTGGCTGCTGCTGCTGCTGCTGAATTCACTTGCTATCAATACATTGCTACTTCCGCCCTTTGCTTAGCTGCTTTACTAATCATAAGGATTCAAAGTAGGCAAGAAAAGACCAAACAGCGACAAAGGAGGATGTCTTTCTGATTCTTCATTTTCTCGTTTTATTCCATCGGCTCCTTTAGCCTATTCAATGATCCCACTTACTTCAGTGGGGGTATTCCCTCTTAACTATGCATAGAGTCTTAAGTGTTGGGGATGCTAGGAATGTAGAGCAGCTGCTGAATCACAAGTGGAAGCAGCCAGTGAGAGCAGGGTGGCAGTGGGGCCACTGGAACTACAAAGGGTAAGACAGTAGTGGCGGAGCTGCCTTCAACCTCTGGGATCTGTGTCATATGATACGGTGTCCTAGACGCTGGGCATGGAGCTACAATGTTTGCTGTACTATCTTTCCTCCCGCTTGTTTTATGATTTCATTCCTTTCTATTGTAGTGAGAATGTTTACTTTGTAGCATTATATCTTGGAAATATGCAGCTTGCTCTTCTAGTATTTTCCAGGTGCTAAAAAAATCATACTTTGAGTCTCAGAGGACACTTTGATTTTGAAGTTTTCAACAATGTTGGAATGATTAAAACTATAGGAACTCTTAGAAATGGATTTCATACATTTTTATCATGAGATAAACATGAGACTTTTGGAGACTAAGGGTGGAATGTTATGGGTTTTTTAAGAGATTTATTTTTCTTATCATTTTGTGGTGTGTGTGTGTGTGTGTGTGTGTGTGTGTGTGTGTGTGTGCAGGGCTCATGGAGGCCAGAAGAAGAAGGACATCAGATCAGTTAGATTTGAAGGTGCAGGTGAGCTGCCTGATATGGGTACTGGGTCCTCTGGAAGAACAGTGTATGCTCATAACTACTGAGCTGTCTGGTTCCTGGAATGTCATGACTTAAGAATTGTTTGGTCTTCATATTGGCAGATAGAAGCCATGCTGGTTTTACAAATAAACTTGAGGGAAAAAAATCTGATTTTTAACAAAAGATTTGTTTGCGTTGGTCATAAATTTTACAAAAAGGAGACTTCCCATAGTTACTCTTTTTTTT
>NC_022026.1:16484780-16490211 GCF_000317375.1 Microtus ochrogaster
CCTCAGCAACTCCCATAGTTACTCTTAATTGTCAGTTTGACTGGATTCAAAAATACTTACGATACCAGTAAAGCACACGTCACGTGTGGGGAAGGGAGAATTGTCAAAGACTAATTGAAGGAAGGGGAAGAAGGCCTTCTCTGAAAGTGGATGGTGGCACCATCTCATAGGCTATGGGGCTCTAATAAAATAAAGGGAAAAGGAAGAAAGCCCGGTAATGCAGCCATTCTGTCTCTTTTTCCAAACTACATCAGGTGGAGAATCATTTCCTGGTTATCTCCATGCACTTCTACTGTTATAAAGCACACAGTGCTGGGTAACCATAGACCAATAATGCTGAAACTGTGATTAAAATACATATTTACACTGGTATGTTTCTGTGGGGTATTTTGTAAAAGCAATAGAAAGCCTAACGCATAAACAACTATTTACGCCTTATTCTGACAAATACTACTGATATTCCAATGTTATTCTTCTATATATTGTGTTTGCAATTTTTATAGTATTTACTAACACTCCGTGAAGAAAATTGAAAGACTTAGCATATATTTCAACTGCCACATGATTTCCATAGTGTCTGTACAAGTTTGTACTATTATCAGCAATGAATAATTGTTTCCCCTTTCCCCACATCCTTACCAGTATGAGCTGTCATTTGTTTTATTGAATTTGGCTATTCTGACTGGCATAAGATGAAATCTCAAAGGGTGTTTATTGCATATTTCCCTGTGGCTAAGGATGCTGATTGTATTTCAGCCATTTGTATTTTAATGTTTGAGCTATCTATGCTTATTTTTTTACCCCATTTTTAATTGTGTTATTTATTTTCTTGATGTTAAGGGTTTTTTTTTAAATCTTTACATATGTGTGATTGCTAAAGTTTTTCCCATTCTGTAGGCTGCTGCTTTGTTCAAATGACTGTGTCCTTTGCCATACAGGTTTTCAGCTTTATGAGGTTCCATTTATTAATTGTTGGTCTCAGTATCATTGTCCTCAGAGAATTTTTTCCCTCTACCAATGAGTTTAAGACAATGCTCCACTTTCTCATCTATCAGATTTAATGTATCTGGTTTTATGTTGAAGTTTTTGATTCATTTGTATTGAATTGTGTGCAGGGTGATAATGATGGATTTATTTGGATTCTGTTGCATGCAGGTGTTCAATTTGACCAGCATCATTTGTTGAAGATTCTGTCTTTTTTCTAGTGTGTATTTCTGGCTTCTTTATCAAAAATCAGGTGTCCATAAGTAGTGTGTGGATGTATGTCTGGGTATTCAGTTCCACTGATAAACATGCCTGTTTTATGCCAATACCATGAGGTTTATTATTATTATTATTATTATTATTATTATTATTATTGTTTTGTAGTCCAACTTGAAATCATGGATGGTGGTACCACCAGTAGTTATTTTATTTAGAATTTTTTAACTATCCTGTATTTTTTTAACTATCCTCTATTTTTTATGTATGTATGTTTCCATATGTAGTTGAAGATTGTTTTTTTCCAATTCTGTGAATAACTGTTTTTGAATTTTGATAGAGATTGCTTTGAATCTATGAATTGTTTTTAGAAGAATGATAATTTTCACTTTATTAATCCTACTGGTTCCTGAGCATGAGAGATCTTTCAATTTTCTGGTGTCTTCTTCTATGTCTTCCTCTAATATCTTAAAGTTCTTATTATATAAGTCTTTTACTTGCTTGACCAGAGTTATTCTAAGCTATATTGTAAGCTATTATGAAAGGTGCTGTTTCCCTGTTTTCTTTCTTATTTCATTGGAAATTTGTATAAAGGAAGACTACTGATTTTTGTGTGTTAATATTGTAATCCTGCTACTTACTGAAAATGTTCATTAGCTGTAAAAGTTTCTTGGTAGAGTTTTATGGCCTTTTATGTATAAAATCATATTGTCTCCAAATAAAGATACTTAGACTTCTTCTCTTCTTATTTGTATCCCCTTGATCTCATTTAGTTCTCTTATTGCTCTAGACAAGATTTCAAGTACTGTGGCAGTTTGAGTAATAATGGCCCTTTTAGGCTCATATATTTGAATGCTTGGTCACCTGGGAGTGGCACTACTTGACAAGGATTGGGAGGTGTGGCCTTGTTGGAGAAAGTGTGGCACTGGGGGTGGGCTTTGGGCTTTCAAAAGCCCATGCCTAGCCCAGCATCTCCTTCCTGTTGCCTATGGATCCAGATGCCGAACTTTCAGTTTCTTCTCCAGCACCATGTCTATCTGCATTCTGTCATGCTCCCCACAATGATAATAATGGACTAAATTTCTGAAACTGTAAGCAAGCCCCAAATAATGCTTTATTTTATGAGAGTTGCCGTGATCCATGTGCCTCTTCACATCAATGAAAATGGACTAAGAAATTGGTAACAGGGCTGGGGGTATTGCTGTGACCTGACCTTGCTGCTTTCTGGTGGAATGTCGACTTTGGGGAGTTGGATTAGGAAAACAGATGATTGCTTTAATTAGGTCTTAATGGGTCATATTAGTGGGAACAGGGAAGACAATGGTGCTGAGAGCAATATAGATTATGATGGTCCAGCTCAAATAGTTTCAGAGGAGAATATTAATAAGCAGCCTATATATAGTTCTTGTGATATTTTGGCAAAGAATGAGGCTGCTTTCTGTACTTATCCAAAAATCTGCCTGAGTCTAAATTGAAGAGTTTTGAACTAATGATATTATGAGAGGAAATTTTGAGACAGCCTAGTATTGACTGTGTCATGTGGTTATTAGTGGTTACTCTTATGCAGATCTATAATAAAAAGGAGCAAGGTGAGCAAAGAGAAATACAAAGGGTATGGTTTGAAGAATAAAAGGAGCACCAGGAAGTATAATGGAGCTAAGTCCAGTGCCCAAGGAAATAAAAATCTTTAAGGAAAAGCCTGATGCTAACTAAGAAAAAGGGAGTGGTGACATCAGGCCAAGACCCCACCCAGATAACCTTCAAGGAAAAGATTAAGCGGTGAAGGAAACTATCAAAAACATAAAGCTGGTGAAAACATACAAGGGGGCCAAGTTCCAGCCCCAGCAAGCAACAGAATTTGGAAGCTTTGGCCATACAGTCCTGGCTTTAGTGTTAAGAAAGGGTTTATGAAATCTCCCTACATCACTAAGGAGTTGATGAGGCTAGGCCTGTGTCAGGGGTGTCCCTGTGTGGAAGCCAAGAAAGGTGATTTTTGTGAAGCTGTGAAGGTAAATGCTGGATTTTATTAATACCCAACGATGTTGGAAATAGCAGAGACATGGGATACCTGCCAAAGATAGCTAGAGATCGGGTGTGGGATCAGCCCAAGAAAAATAATGTTGCAGTCAATAAAGCTGAAAGGAATTGAGGATATGAAGAGAGCCTTGCTATTAGACATGGAGACGTAGAGTTTGGAGTTTTCCCAGATGGTTTTTGGTCTTCCTTTGGTCCAGTATTTTCTCACTATGTTCCCTTTCTTCCGTTTTGAACTGGTATTGTACATCCTGTGCCATTGTATGTTGAAAGTATGTGATCTGCTTTTGGATTTTGACTTTAAAGGGTTGTGCAGGTATGAGATTGCCTTGAGTCTCAAAAGAGACCTTAAACTTTGAACTTTTAAATAGTGCTGAGACTGTTATGGACTATAGGGACTTTTGAAGTTGGACTGAATGCATTTTTGTATTATGACATGGCTACAAGTCTATGGGACCAGGACGTGGAATGTGGTGGTTTAAATAAGAATGACTCCCATAGGCTCATAGATTTAGATTTGAATGCTTGGTCACCAGGGACTGGCATTATTTGAAAGTTTTAGGAGCTATGGCCTTGTTGGAGGAAGTGTGTCACTGGGTGTGGGCTTTGGATTTCAAAAGCCCTTGCCAAGTTCAGAGTCTCTCTTGTTCTCTTCCTGCTGCCTACAGATCTGGATTAGGATTTCCAGCTCCTTCTCCAGCACCATGAATGTCTAGCAAGTCCAATTAAATGCTTCCTTTTATAAGAATTGTGTGGTCCTGGAGTCTCTTCACAGCAATAACAGTGACTAAGACAAGTACTATATTAAACAGGTATGGAGAAAGTGGACAACCTTGTCTTGTTGCTGATTTTAGTTCGATTACTTTTAGTTTCTGTCCATTTATGTTGATGTTAGCTGTGGACTTGCTGTAAGTTGACTTTACTAGTTGAGGTGTGTTCCTTATGGATATCCTAGTCTCTCCAAAACTTTTATCATGAAGTGGTGAAGAGTTTGTTCAAAGAGATTTTCTGCATTTAATGAGATAATCATGTGCTTTTGTCTTTCAGTCTGTTTATATAGTGGATTATGTTTATCAATTTTCATAAGCTGAACTATTGTTGCATCTCAAGGATGAAGCATACTTGATCATGTTAGATGGTATTTTTGCTGTGCTCTTGTATTCAGTTTGCAAGTATTGTATTGAGAAAATTTTGCATATATGTTCATAAGGGAAATTGATATGTAATTATCTTTTTTGTTGGGCCTTTCCTTCTAGGTATCAGGGTAACAGTGGCTTCATAAAAACAAGGAAGTGTTCCTTCTGTTTCCATTTTGCAAACAATATGAGTAGTATTAGCATTAATTTTTCTTTGAAGCCTTGGTAGAATTCTGAGTTGAATTCATCTAGCTCTGAGCTTTTTTTGGTTGGGATAATTTTTCAGTAAATACTTCTCTTTGACTAGCAGTTGTGGATCTATTTAAACTGCTTATCTGATCTTGATTTAACTTTGATAGATTGTATTATCAAGATATTTACCCACTTCTTTTAGATTTTCCAGTTTGGTGGGGTACAGGTTTTTTAAAGTACATCTTTGTGATTCTCTGAATTCCTCAGTGTCTGTATTACGCCCCCTTTTCATCTCTAATTTTATTAATTGGATCACTCCTCTGTGTTTTATAGTTGATTTGACTAAGGTTTATGGATTTGATTTTCTCAAAGAACCAACACTTTTTTCATTGATTCTTTGAATTGTTTTTGTTTTGTTGGTTTCAGCCCTTAGTTTGATTACTTCTTCCTGGCTACTCTTTATAGGTATTGTTTCTCCTTGTTTTTCTAGTGCTTTCAGGTGGTCATTAAATTACTAACATGAGATCTTTCCATTTTTTTTTTTCAGAAAGCACTTTGTGCCATGAACTTGCTTTTTATAACTGGCTTCATTGTGTTCCATAGCTTTGGATATGTTGTATTTTCATTTTCACTGAATTTTCAAAAGATTTTAATTTCCTTCTTGATTTCTGTTTGATTTGTTTTCATTTAGTAGTTAGTTGTTCAGTTTCCATGGGTTCGCATACTTTCTGCTGTTTCTGTTGTTGATATCCAGCTTTAATCCATGGTGGTTATATTGGATGTAGGCTATCATTTCAGTTTTCTTATATACATTGAGACTGGATTTGTGTGCTAATATGTGGAATCTCCTCTTTGAATCTTTTCAGGAG
>NC_022026.1:16497322-16504375 GCF_000317375.1 Microtus ochrogaster
ACCCATCTCATGCTTTTTTTTAGTTTCTGACTCCTAGGAACTGAACATCTACCTCTTGAAGAGGGCAATTCAGATACCATGATTCTTGGGTAATGGTATTTACATCTGAATGATGTTGGAGTCCCCTCTGTTTGTTGCTTGTGTTGGTTAATGAATAAAGAAATTTCCTTGGCCTGATAGTGCAGAATTTAGATATGCAGAGAGGACAGAACTGAATTCTGGGAGGAAGAAAGCAGAGTCAGAGGATGCCATGGAGCTATCACCAGAGATAGACATGCTGGAACTTGAATGGTAGGCTACGACTTTGTGGTGATACACAGATTAATGAAGATGACTTAAATTAATATGTAAGATTTAGCCAATAAGAAGTTAGAGCTAATGGGCCAAGCAGTGATTTAATTAATACAATTTCTGTGTGGTTATTTTGGGGCTAAGCTAGCTGGGTGGCCAGGACCAACAAGTGGGCACTCCTCCTTGTAACATTTGCACCCATGTTTAGAAAGCCTTCAATAAAAATGCTATTTATACACACTCTTAGCTTTGGTCTTTGATCATTTATAGAAGCCTATATGTTTTCGGAATATACATTTCCTTTGTCCTACTGGAGTGTTTGACTCATCCTCCACATCTATTCCATCATCCAGACCAGTATGGTTTTTTTTTATATACTAGGCACTGGATTTTAAATTTTTCCTGGTGAGACATATTCTCCACCATAATTGAGAATAATTGGATCATGTTCATCATGGGGGCCTGCAAGAGGCCCCCCAAGAAGTTTCCTGATGGTATCAGGTTGCCTTATCTGTCTTTTGTTGACCTACATTCATTGGTCCAATGTTAGCTTTTGCCATACCTCCTACATATACCTGAAGGCTGAGTCCTCCTGTTCTTGCCATTCCCAGAGGAGAGATTATTCCTAGGAATTCCTTGTCTACAATCCCTTCTCAGAGGTCCTAGTCTACAACAATTAAAACATTTGGTATTTTGATGTCTCCTCATACTATTGGAAATTGTTTCTCCTACCCAAGCTTCAGTACTCAAGTCAAGTGTCTCAGCATTCATTGTATGCAGGATCCATTCATTCATTGGTGCTGATCTGACCCTTAAAGGCCCAAGGATCTTTTTCCATTCTAAGTTAGTATCCTCAAAAGCCAAAGATTCACTTAGTACATGTCTAGCTTCTAGGTCTGTTACTCATATCAGTACAGCCTTAGTTAATCTTTGTAAAATACTAAAGTATTCTCTTTGACCCTGGTTAACACTAACATATGATTCAATTCTCTTTCTTAGCTCCTGAATCCTGTCCCAAGCATGCTGTGCTACATAGGGACAAGGTGTGTTCATCATAAATTGCCTGATCCTGAGGATCAGAGTAAAGTCCCTCACCCAGAATTTGATCTTGTCAAATCTCAATCCTTTTGCTTTTCCCTGTTGCTATAGTATTTTGACTTCTTCTCTCTTGTAACACTTCTAAAGCAACTGAGGTCTATTTTGTAGGATCAGTGAGATTAACTGAATACCATCTTTTGGCATTGCTTTGTTGTTTGAAGTTCAAATTTTGACCATTTTCCTAATGAAGGATGAATGTATTCCATAAGATACAATTGCTTGTTTAATTTCCTTTAGATCAGTCATACCTATATTTTTGATTACCTTAGGGTATTTGGTGCCAGATGATTTTTCTTATAATATCACCAGAAAAGCAGGTATAACTCTGGGTAAGCTATCCCAGAGTTTGGTGTGTACTGATGAGGCTACATTTTTTGTCTTTGTACCTTTTGTCCCTGGTTGTCAAATCAATAAATTCCTCAATCTTTTCAAATCTTTTTAGTAACCACTGCCTTTTGTAGAGTCTGGATCTCCTGTCCAGTGTTCTGGTCTAATGCCCTCACTGAGGATTCCAAGGTGTGATGTTTGTCCAGTAAAAATAATGTCTCATCCTTGGGCATAATTTTTATAGCATGATTATTACCTTCCTGGAGAGACATTCTATCAGTCAATCTATCATAACCCTTCAACAGAGTCTGATTAATACATCCAACAGTACAAATTCTCTCAGACAATGTCTCAGCACCCTCTGTCATTGTCTGGGTTTTGTTTGTCAAATTGGTCATATCATTCTCCAGAGTTCTGAATTTCCCTTTTTAGTTGATCATTATCAGTCTGTAAAGACTATATTATTTCTAAAAGTGCCTCATTCTTGGCCCTATTATAAAACCATGTTTTTAAGGAGAAAATATTAAGGACAAAGCTGATCCCCAGAATCAAATAGAGGGGTGCAGGAGGGAAATCATATAAACCTTACATAACATCATAAACAGTATAAGTAAAAAGGCTATTGAACTCCTGAATTGTTAAATTGTCCACCATCTTGCTGTTTTAAATTATAAGTTTATAATTTTATTTTAAATTATATATCTTACCTTGCTTGAGTTTGAGCTGGAGTAGGTGCAATACCTGATACCTGCCAGTAGGTGTCCCGGTACATTTATAGCCAGCCATGTAGCTGGTTTGAATCTGATTTTAGCATTAAACAGAAAGATATGCTCAGATTAAAAACAGTTATTTATTGTGAATCACAGACTGTGTGCTCTGCGTAAGTCCCTGACTGGTCCATAGCTGCACGAGCACAAGTAGAGCAAAAAGGGATGCCAGTGACCCATATTGGACCCAGAAGCCAGCCATGCATTCGAGGGTGGCCAAGGCTCTCCGAGAGGTTTAAGGAGAAAATATGAAGGACCACGGCTAATGGCTACTCAGGGCAGCTGCACGGGAAATCTATTCCCAGATGAACTGCGTGGAGCCTGATGGCGGCTGGCTAGAGCTGCTGGAGACCCGAGCCCCACAATTCGGGTGCCAAAGGTAGAAGTTAGCTTGATTCGGGAAATAACCAGGCTAGCTAAAAGATAAAACAATTATATCTTTATTTATTATAAAGGGGAAACTCACAAAAAAGGAAAAAGAAGTCCAAGCTCAGCTGTACTGTGAGGGAACCTCAGAGAGAGAGCACCTGGGCTGTTAGCCTGTTTTCCTCTGGGTCACAGAAAGCCACACCCTAACTTGGTCCCACCTCTTGAACATAATTGATTAACAAAGCTTCCCCATCAAAATGAGAATATTGCAGAGGAGGAAAAGGTCTAAAGGAAAGAGAGAGATGGGACAAAAAATGTCTCAATATATGTGGCATGACAGCAGGAGGGATTTGGGGAGGTGAAAAAGAGACCAGCAAGAGAGGGGAGTTGTATGACATCAGAGGAGTAAATGAAAACAAAGGATAACAATATATTGTATAATATGTCATATCAAAGCCCATTAGTTTGAATGCTAACCAAAAAAATGATAGACTTAGTATCACAAATAATTTTCAAAAGTCAAAGATTATAG
This sequence comes from Microtus ochrogaster, assembly GCF_000317375.1. NCBI lineage: Eukaryota > Metazoa > Chordata > Mammalia > Rodentia > Cricetidae > Microtus > Microtus ochrogaster. The sequence continues at coordinate 16,500,707 of NC_022026.1, forward strand.
GCAAAAGGATTGTGTACTCTTATCTAATTTTACAGCTAAGACTTGGGGTCTTTTGGCCAGTTAAGTGAGTTAAACAAGGCCATTTACATAAGAACTCAGAAATATGAATATTAGACCACGGCTAAATTGAAAATTCTTAGCAATTTTTTGAACTTTAGATATTTGTGATGCTATAGAAAGAGTTGACAAACTGTACCAATAAGCAAATGTCAAGCTGTTTTCAAATTTTCAAGAAAAATTGTTTTCAAGAAAGCATTTGTAACAAAGGGCATATCTGTCGGTTATCTGTGAAATTCTCCTTCATATTCTCTCTGATGCCCATTTAAATGGATCATTAAAGTTAGAGCTACTAATTTCTGAGTATCTGAATTAATATTCCCAATGCAACAATTATTAATAGAAAGTAGAGTAGCTTCCAAGTGTCTTGATTGTTTTGACAGCTAAACAACCATACTTGAACTTGAGTTCTAATTTTTATAAGTACTAACTCTGACTCAAACGAATAATGTTTAAAAATTATGCCCTACAGATTTTTAAAGTTCTGATATGAACTAATCTCCTACCGGGTTAAAAAAAATAATGTATACTGCCCTTTATACAAAGAAGAGGAGGGATTCATTTATCTAGTCGGTGATAAATGCATAAATCTCTCTGAAACGATACACAAGAAAAATATGCCACAATAATAATGATGATGTTTAAAATCTAAATTTAAATTTTTAATGAAATGTGAAAATAGCTAGATATACATAAAAATAGTGAGGTTTGTGCTACATTAGACCACTGTGTGCTTTCATAGCATATTGATTGTTTTTCCTATGTACTTAAAAAAAACCCTCAAACCAATTCTGCTAATTAAGCTCTCCCTGGCCAGGAGCTCACTTGGATCTCTGACAGTTCCTAGTTAAAGCCCAGTTAGTGGTTTTTGACAGCAAACCAAGACCCTCTTGTCTGCTTCAGGAAAACTGGCTGGTTTTCATCCCTGGCATTATTCTGTGGGTATCCTCATTCCAACAAGTCACCAATTGTCTTTACCATGACTTACAGTTGTGCCAGATTTTTTTTTTGGTCACTTTTGCTTGAGACAGTAATACCAGTGATAATTTTTTTTCTTAATTTGGCTTTAGTTTCTGACAAATAATCTTGAGAATAGGAAAAGGTTGTATAGTGAAATGATCATATAAGGGCAACAGCAAGTAAATCAAAATGTCTAGATGAATATGTGTATGTGTTTTGGTATATGTTTTAATTTTTGTGTATTTCTTGTTAATTAGTTCACCATTTAAAAGCTAAAGGTAACATAGGAAAATAATATTTTACAAAATGAAATGTCAAAAGTGTACTTTAAAAAATAATGGTACTTGATACAAATTAAATTTAGTGCTTCTTTAAATTTTGTTCACTTTCTAACATGTCGAGAAACAGGAAATGAGGCTGAGTAAAGTGCTCAGTACTTGCATTAGTAAATCTACCTCATTTCCCTTTTCCTATCTCCTTACCAGAAAAGAAGTGATCTAAATATTTTATGTTTGCTTTTCACAGAATGTGAAAGACTTTTCATAGTATTTTGAAAATTTATTACCCAAAGTAGCTACTTGTTATACCCCTTATCAATTTATAGACCTTCAAACTAAGATTGAATGCAAATGACAAGCCTTGTAAAACTTAGAACTATTCTTGTTTCTCTGTATGGTCTCTAGTAGTGTCGTCCCTGAACTAAAACTTTCAGTCTGTGACCTTGAGAAACCCAGAAAGTAAATAGAAGCAGTGCAGAATGGAAGGTCATCTTCTCTACCACGATCCCAAAAGGGTATCAAATATTCATCTTCACAGGTACATGTCTTCATAATTAAGGCGGATGGGGACTAAAGCAAAAGCAATTCAAAATGGGGGTGGGGGCACACGAAAGCAATAATTTTGAATGTTTGACATTTGTTTTGAAACTACCTTACTACCCTATACCCTTTACCATCTGTCTGTTATCCCTCCCAACACCCACCTCTGTCTTCCCACAGGGCTCCATTGTCTGCAGTTCCTGTTTCTCAGGGGCGGAGCTGTGGGAGGCAGCCATGGGTGCCATAATAGGCACCTGCGGCCAGCACAATGGGCTGTGGGTGCTTGTGGGAGAGACAGATTGATGTATTGTGCATGGGGGAGGAGGGCTGTCACTTGAATCCATGTGAACCCAGGCTTTAGGGGCAAGGGAGATTGACAGCTTTTGTAGGTTGCATTTCTTTTTCAAAGCTTGGCTTTAATAGACAGTAAGTTTGGGGCCCCAGGCTTTCACTCCCATAATTCTAACAGGGCAATCACGAGCATTCAGCATTTCTTTTTACCCCCCTTGTTCCGCATTAAATGATTTCAGTAAAGGAATGTGCAGCATTAATTAGAATTTGTTAGCAGATACCAAGGGGAAAAGTTTCTTCACAACAACTATAGGAGGTGTCATTTGTACAAAGACTTTTTTGTTTTCTTTCCCCATTACATTATCACTGCAATATGTAAGGTAGTGATTCTTTTCATTTAAATTAAGTGGAAAGCTACTAAATCTTGTTTTATTCTCCAAAAAGAATAAGGTCCTTAACACTTATCTTTTAACTTCTTTCATTTCCTAAGGTTGGTGTTTACTTTTGCTTTCAGTCCAACCCATTTACTGGTCTGTGAGGCTGTGTATCCAGTTTTGTGTACCATTTAGCTCTTACAATTGCAGGCAACTCACTGTACTGATATATAAGGATTATTACCAGGTAAAATAGCCACAAATAATATTGGAAATCATTGATATACCAGTACCCTTTCAGTAATGGTACAGTGAGAAGTGCCAAAAATTAAAGTCTGTTGGTTTGTATCCTAATGTTTTCAAAAGCTAGTTTTCTCTAGTTGCTATTTAACCTTACTTGAAAAGATGGGGAAGTGGCCAAGGAATATTTTTTTCCCCCACAGAAAACTCATTCCTTAGTTATGTGAAATTTTTAAATATCAATGTCACACACATGTAGATACCATTATTTTCTTACAGTTAGTTAAAACGAGCTCTTTATTTTGTATTAATTTTTTATTCTCTGACATTTCAGGTTATCTAAGATGAAATTCTATCTCAGCTATGTATGCCCTATGAGCATGCTCTTTGGTGTCTGGGGAACTGATAAAACATTAACATTGTTGATGTGATTCTTCTAACACCTCTCCTGTATAAAATCATCCCCCCACAAAGGAGTGAGTTGAAAGCTAATTGAATTAGATTTTTTCATTTAATTGTTTTATTTAAACGTGTCAGTGTCAACAGTAAAAAATATTGATTAGGTGTATCCTTAATTCCCAGAGATAATATATTTCCACAGAGTTACCTAACTGTCTATAATAACAATTTGGTGCAATGGCTGGCTTTAAAAAGTACTGGGGTGATAATAATTAGGGTGTGTGACAGAAATTTCAGTGCTGGATTCAACATTTCACCATGCAGGGCATGAAAATTGCAGAGTGGGGGCTAGTCAGCTCTAAGTACTAATTAACTAATTGATCAGGTGCTGGAACCAAGTGAACGGAGGACAGCAGCCAGACAACTCCAGCCCAAGCGGAGGGGCGCACAGTCTCTAAAGACACTGTACTCTTTCTTCTTGGTGTTTAACCCAATCAGAACTGGAAGGGAGAGAGGGAAGGAGGGAAGGA
>NC_022026.1:16504475-16506204 GCF_000317375.1 Microtus ochrogaster
AGAGAGAGAGAGAGAGAGAGAGAGAGAGAGAGAGAGAGAGAGAGAGAGAGAGAGAGTTGTGGTGAAAGCTTTTCACTTAGAAAAATTAAATAAAAGCATGTGTCTCTGATAATAGCTGTAAGGTACCCCGAGTAGGGCTGTGGCCAACTCTTCAGCCAAGAAGTGTTTTAGGTTTTGTTGGGGCTGGAGCTAAAGAGAACTCTGTCTTCCTGGGGTTTACTTCTATAATACGTCGATTTCATTTTTTTAAAAAAACATAGGAGAATGAGAAACATGTCTCTTTTGGGGAGCTGATCTTAGGTCTTTTGCCTCATCCTTCGTTTATGTAAATGAGAAGAGTCCAATTACATATATGGAAAAAAGGTTTAATGAATCGTGAAAAGCCTGGTTTGCAGAGAAAGGGCACAATCTCTCCTCCTCCCCCTCCTTTGCCCCCTCCCTTGTCTTTTACATTTAACTTAGAAACATGTATTTTTTTTTTAAGAATGATGATAAAGCTTAGTGATTTGATCATTATTATTACCATTTTATGATCATTCTGATGATTTTACATACTAATTTTAATACTTCAGAATTATCAAATTTTTTTTAGAAGATTGAAATTTATATTTGTAAGGCTTTCTGGATACTTAACAAATGTTCACATCAGAAACTACAAAATTATGACTTTCCTTCCCTAAAATTGAAAAAAAAATGACTACAGGTCAGTTCCTCCCTTTTTTGATGTTATTCTTGACTCAGTTTTAATTTCTTCTTTTATTTGTTCTGAAATTGTCTGCAATGAAAACGGATTGCAACATTATATGGAAACTGATATTGAATGCAGAGAAAAGAGAATAGTTTCCCATGCTTTTGTAGCTTAGTTCGGTATTGCATTTTAACTAGCTGGAATTTTAGGGTGTTGGAAATTAGGCAATTCTTATTTTCTTAAAAAAAAATCGGAATTTTGCACTACAGTAGAAAGTTCTGTTTGAGCTTTCTATTTTTTTCTTAATGTTGGGGTACTGAGTAGTCGAAAGTGGACCACACAGAACCCCTCCTCTACTCCAACTTTTAAAATGCTATAAACCTGTATTAGAAGACTAAGGAAATCAGTGCCATGTTTGATCATCACTCTGAGAATTTGGTTAAGTATGCAATAACACCGAAGGAGCATTGTGCAAGGGCAGCAGGGGGATTCTCCATCACCACCGTCAGTGCTTAGCAGAGACCTTTAGGTGCTCTACAGACACCTAGTCCAACCACCTTACTGCACACTTGAGGAAACAGGCCGAGGAGGGAGCATTTTTCCAGCGTGACCTTTCTCTCCCTTTAAAAATACTGTCCGATTCATGCCACAGATTTCTTCCCAAGCGTGGAAGACATTGCCAAAGAGTTCGTATCGCCTGCCTAGTTCACAGAAGGGTCAGGTCTTTCCACTTTACCTCAGCCTCCCTGGATGTAGCAGGCACCATCAGGTTGCCCCCATAATCATCTGCGGCAACAGGAGATGTAAAATGTCATCAGGTCATTTGGATAGAGCCGACAAGTCCCCCCCCCCCAAAAAAAAGTGTGCAAAGGGAGCCCCCGCGCCAGGCGAGTGCGGCGTGGAGGCAGCGCTGCAGCGGGGCCACCTCTGAGCCTTCAGTGCGGCAGGCGCGGCGCTAGCGAGTGCTGGGGCGGAGCGGCCAGCCCAGGCCTGTACCGGGGAGGCGGGGAGGCCGTGGCGCTGCGAGCGGCTGGGCAGCCC
>NC_022026.1:16506544-16517939 GCF_000317375.1 Microtus ochrogaster
GTGGAGGTGGTGGTGGTGGAGGAGGAGGAGGAGGAAGCGGAGGTGGAGGTGAAGGAGCTGCAGCCACAGTCAGCTGCAGAGACTGTAGTGGAGGAAGGAAGGCGCGCGGCCTGGAGGAAGAGAAGGATGGAGGAGCAGCAGAAGGACCGTGAGGCCGAGGTCGCCGAGCCCTGGCTTTCTAAGTGGGAGCGCCAGTGCCTTGCTGAGGCAGAGCAGGAAGAGCAGCTGTCCCCCGAGCTGCAGGAGGAGGCGGCTGCTGATGCGGCTGGGCTCAAGATCGAGCGGCAGAGGCTCTGGCACCTCTTCCAGATCTCAGCCACTGCGGTGGCCCAGCTCTACAAAGATTCCGGGTGCCAGCAGCCAGGACTGTCTATGTGGGACCCCTTCCAGAATGCTGCCATGGCCGTGACCAGCCTCTACAAAGAGAGCGGGGATGCCTACCAGCGAAGTTTTGAGCTGGGCGTCCAGGTTGGCTACCAGCGTCGCGTTAGAGATGTGCTGGAGTGGGTGAAGAAGGGTAGGAGCATCATTCGCAGGGAAGACCTCATTAGCTTCCTCTGTGGCAAAGTCCCCCCCACCGCTCCCCCGCCACGCACCTCCAGGATGTCCCCTAGGCCGCCCGCAGCTGCTTCCAGTCAGGCTGCTGCCACTGAGTCCACCGCACCTGTGGACGTCGACCTGCAGCCCTTCCACGAGGCCATCGCCCTCCATGGCCTCAATGGCGCCATGGCAAGCATCAGCATGCGATCTGGCACTCCTGGTTCCCCATCTCAAGATGGAGGTATTGCCAGCAGTGGGCGTCGGAAAAGTGGCTTTCTGGAAGATGATCCGAACCCCTTGGGCTCAGAAGAACTGGCTATCCGTCTGGACAGTGGAGGAATCCGTAAGCGTACCTCGGCCCAGTTTGGTGATGCCACCATAGACTCTCCATCCCACAAGCGCAACCGAATGGTCTAAGCTACCCCCTTGGTTGACCACCATCCACCACCGTATTGCTTGACAGTCAACTTGACCATCAACGTGCTTGTTGAAACCATCCTAGAGACTGCTGATCTTCCCTCTCTTAAGTTAAAGATTTATATCGTTTACCATAAAGAAAATGTAAAAGTATTCCAGAAGAGGCTTCCTATGACTCTGACTTTCCCCAAAATATAATTCTATTACAGAACATCAGCTATCGCATAGTTAGCAAAATCATTTAAACTTTAAACAAACCGTATCCAGTGAGGGCTGGAGCCTGATTTATCTTATTCAAGTTGTATTTCTTAGCACCTAGTACAGTTACTGGGGCTCAATAAATGTTTGTTGAATGAATAAATGTGACCTTACCTTAAATTCTTATAGGGGAAATACATAGATGTAGATTTGATTGTGGAATAGTTTATTTGATTGTGGAATAACTTTATCCTTTCGTGTGTAGGTTGTTTGCTTTGATAGTCATTGCTAATTCATTTACATTGTAACTTTGTACCAAAATGTTTGTTTGTTTGTTTGTTTGTTTGTTTGGTTTGGTTTTCCGAGACAGGCTTTCTGGCTGTCCTAGAACTATCGCTGTAAATCAGGATGGCCTTGAACTCACAGAAATCTGCCTCCTTCTGCCACCAGAATGCTGGGATTGAAGGTGTGCGACACTACCGCCTGGATCATTGTACCAAAATGTAAGATTAACATACTGTGGAATCTGGAGTCATCTGGTTTTACCCGCACTGTACCATGCACCCAATTTCTAGAAAGAAATCATGAAAATAATATATTTTAGGCTCTTCTTTTCTTTGAAACACAGTTGATTTTGGTGATGGTGGTATAAGTAGATGGTATAATAATTGGGTTAGCGATGGGCTAAGCCTCTGAGCTTGCATCTTAGTGGATTCTGTTTTAGAGCAGCAGACCAACTAGAAAGTACTGGATTTTTTTACTGGGATATGATGGCATAACTAACAGAATATATATGCTCCATACTGAATGGAACAATGGTAGAACCCTAGCTCCACAAAATAACTGGATGATTTTGGACAAGACCTTGGGTTTTCTTCTGTAAATGGAGCTTATATGTCTGCTAGAGTCATTCCAAATAACACATGAAGTTCATATTTCTAGTGTCGACAGCAATGCTTAGCTCACTAAATATTTTCCCTCTGTAAATGTAAGTCAGTCAAACATTGAAGTTCTAATATTTTAGCAAAGACAGCAAAATAAATCAATCTAGGAATCAGCAAATAAAATCCTGGTATTCTGCTTGAGCTAAAAATTGTTTTCATATAGTTGAAACTTCCCTAAATATAGTCTGTGTATTAATTGTAAATATGATAAGCTCATGACTTAGGATCACCACTCTCAATAAATACTAGGGCATCCTTAGAGTTCCTGAAATTGCCTGGGGAACACACTTTGCGACCAGGGATAATGGCCTAAAGGAATGTGGAGAGGGGGCTAAGTACAGGAAGCATATGGAAGGAAAGGTCCTAGGATATCTCAAAGGCTAAAGTGGTTTTTAATAAGAGTGGGGGTTGAAGAAGTACAGCTGGTGGGTGGGGGTGGTGGAAGTGAGATTATGAAAGGAGTGGAAGGACACAAAAAAGCCCGCATCTCTTGAGTCCTCCAAAGGCCATGCATAAAACATCACAGATTTATTAAAGGCACCCTGCCTCTAAGTTGACGTCAGAGTTGTTCCTGCTTCATTAACATGACTGGAGAAAAATGCATAGCTGAGCAATATGTTAAAAGAAAACTTTACTATAAAGTGAATTCCCAGATAGAAAAGAAAAGAAACAACTTTGTGTTGCATTCAGTAAACACCAAGGCTCTGGTCTAAGGACTGAGAAGAGATAGCAGCCATAAAACAGTCCTTATCCTCAAAGACTTTGCTCTGCTATGGAAGATAAACAATGTAGCCAAGCAGGGCCTTCTAGCTGTGGGCAAAGCACTCCAGAGCTGTGGAGAACTCAAAAGAAGTTTCTTGCTGATAGTGTCACAGCTTCTGGTAAAGTTGCCCTTTAAACTGGCTCCAGAAAAACGAGTAGCAGGGGAACCATCTTTGGAAGATTATCTAGTATCTTTTGAGTAGGAAAGAGTATAATGGGTAGGAGGGATAGGGACAAAGTTTAGAAGCTCTTCAATAACTTCCCACAGATTTTATCTGGGTCCAAGGATGATACCTTCATCCAAGCGGTACTTTGGGAAGATTCGCTTTGGAAGGAGTCCTGCTGTCCAGAAGCAAGACACTGGAGCGGGGGCAGTTCAGCATCTCACAGGGTGTTCTTCTCTGGGGCCCTTGTCTTTTGGCTAACCCAGCCTCGGGCAATGGACACTCTGATAAGACTTTCTTTAGGAAGCCTGTGTTCACACCACCCTTCCAAGCCACAAACCCGTACAAGATACAAAGCACATCAAGTGAGTTCTGTGGTGCTTCTTCAAGCCTGAAAAAGCATTCAGTTCAGCTGCAGTCTGTCCCTCTCTGAATATTTGCTTTTTTTTTCTTTCTGTTTCTACAACTTGCAGGCACTCTTCTGGTAGAATCATTGGGGGCATTCTGGGCACAAACTTAACTGAGAAACAACTGTAATTAACAGGCACCTAGGGGACATTTGGAATAGGGTATGCCATTATGAGAGCAGGCATTTTTTTCTCTTGTTTCCTCTGGTGATCTGAAAATGACTGGTACAGTGTCCAATTCATTATGGACACATAATGCTTCTATTTTAAGAGGGCAGATGAATAGAGCCGTCAGCTAGATTCACGTGTGGCCATGGGCCTCCCTCCATTCTGTAGACTTATGACCCCAGAAATGTCCATGCCCTTATTCCTAGATGTCACCCCTGCATGCCTTTACCTTCATTTCCCATGAGAAAGAGAGTAAAAGGCTCTCAGGTATCCTGTGAATTCAGCAGTTTCGGAGCTACCTTTCAGCTCACATAAAAAAATCTCAGTGAGGGGATGGTGTGGGAGGTCCTTCTGTCTATGTGTTGCTTTTATTGGTTAATGAATAAAGAAACTGGCTTGTCCTATAGCAAGGTAGAACTTAGTTCAGTAGGGAAAACTAAGCTGAATGCTGGGAGAAAGGAGGTGGAGTGAGGGGGAAGCCATGGAGCCGCCAGAGACAGATGTGATGAAACCTTGCCGGTAGGCCACGGACCTCCTAGTAAAATATAAAATAATGGAGACGGGTTAATTCTAGATGTAAGAGCTAGTTAGCAATATGCTTAAGTAATTGACCAACCAGTAATTTAATTAATATAGTTTCTGTGTGGTTATTTCAGGAGTCTGCGCAGCCGGGAAACGAACAAGTGGCCTCTCTTACAATAAGGCGTTCCCCAAAACTACCTATTTTCAGGAAGTCTGTAAGTATGAGACATGAAGTCTGAACATGGCCCTGATTCTGAGGTATATGAATGATTCAAGGAACTCATTTGAAGTTGATAATTGGAGAATTTTTTTTGTGTGGGTCTAAAGAGAACCTACCTATTTATAGAAAACATCTTTCTCATGATCTTGCATAATTTGTACATTTTCCTTCTTGGGTTCAAGTGAAAATTATATGTGTGAACCATGTGAACACCTTTAATCCTAGCACTCAGGAGGTGAAGGCAGGTGGATCTCTCTGAGTGTAAGTTTGGGGCCAGCTGATCTACATTCCAGGCTACCTAGGAGTACATGGTAAGACCCTGTCTCACAAAACGACAAAAACAACCCTTAAAGTGAAATTTCCCAGTATAGGAGCTTGAGAGAAGGCTTCTTTCTTAACATCTAGCTGAATATTTTATCCACAAAACCACTGCTTTCTAGTAAAACTGACAAATGAACTGAAAACATTGCAATTAGATTGCTCTGGCTCTTATGAAATGGCGGAGCAGGTATAGTAGTTAAGGATTATTTACTCAGGAGCCTGAACCCTTGTTTGGAAGTCTAAACATATGTATTTGATCTTTTAGTAACAATGTGTGGTGGAATCTTCACAAGTTATAAGGCCCCATCCATGTCAGAATCAACTATTCATTTCACCAGCGTGGTAGTTGATTTCATCTAGAGGCTCACCATCAGTCACTTACTGGTAAATTCTGTTCTTCCTTTCCCTGTTCCTCCCTTAGTTTTGTTGCGTATGATCTTTTAAATTCATGTGTTGATGGTGGGATGCAGATGAGGAGCTTGCATTGTGAAGTCACTCTAGCTTGGCACTATGTTGTATTTATGTAGGGGGCACCGTTTGATATTTTTTGTTCATGGAGCATGTCACCACCTTGTCACCACTATGACAATCTCGCTACCAGCCAAGATGGACCACTTGAGGTTTCTTCTCTACTTTCTTTTTAATCATCATTCAGCTGCTCCCCTTTCTGTATACCTAACTGATCCTTGGCCTAGAGGGTCAGCCCCCTCCAAGCTTTAACTTTTTCTCGGATACCTTTCAGGCCCTTCCATGTCAGGATAAAATGTTCTCTCTCCCCAATGTCCTCACTTAGGGGGTAAGCTTTAGAATTGTCAGTTTGCAGTTTTGTGTGCTGCGTTGGACTGCAAATCATTCATTCTCATTCCAAGGTGCTTGGTTCCCTAGAGAGGTATGTGAGAACCTCTGTGATTTCATATGTAGGCTGAGAAACAAATGCAGTATTATGCTATACTTTTCTGTTTTTAATGACAAAGAAGATTTGTCTTAACATTTTATTAGAGAAAAAAAGTTCAAAACATACCGTCAGAGGAACAGTTTTATTCTGTGGAACACTAAGTATGCTTCTCCAAAGAACTACAACAAATAAGTTATGGGCTTTCTTTCTAATTTGATGTAAGATTACCATGCCTTGGGCACTGATACAAGAACAGGGTACCTACATTAAAGCCTCGACTTTCCCAGTAACTAGTGACCTTGAGTAAGCCCTTTTCTGTTTGGTATACGAAATAGTCACTTGTTGTGCTAGATGATGTTGTAGGTCTCCCTGAGCTCTGCACTCTAACCTATGATGTCATTTAGGTAGGCAGAAGTATATAACCAGCTGAACTCTACAAGCTCCTTGCAGTAAGGATTGCCAAGGCGAAATTATTCAAAGCCAGGAAATCGCCTAGGCAGCCGGCTGTGGTATGTCTCCTTGTAGGATGGGAACATGTGTATGTAGTGCGACCCTCTTTGTTTTGGCTCCATTTTCCACAGTAGTTCAAGAATAAGGAAAAAACTGCAGGCCTTAGACTCCCAAGCATGCCCAACTTTTAGACACTGTGACACAACATTGCTAGCTACAAAGCACTGCACAATCTACTTGCTAAAAATAATCTCATAATGTTTTAAGAAAGCTTATGCTTTTCTGCTGGGCCACATTCATATCAACCTTGGGGAGCATGCTGCCCTCAGGCTGCAGATTAGATATAGCTGCTAAGCATAGTGTAGCCAAATAGCCTATGATTTGGGCACTTTCTTTTCCAAAAATGCTATGTCAGAGTATATTTTTTAGCCACCTAGATTTCTCTATTCGGTGCACTACAGGGAGACTTAGGGGGTTGGCAGTTTCGCAGGCTCTAACTCTGAGAAGAACTGGAATGGAAACCACCCTGATATATAAGCTGCTTTTTTTTCACATAAAGAGCTTTGAGATGAACCCCGAGTCTTCTTTAGTAGCTCCTAGGCAGGGTATTCTGAAGACAGCTGCAGAGTCCTCAGAATGCATGGGTTTGCTGCTCTGCTCCTGTTACAGCCCAATTAGAGGCAAATTGGCTGTCCAGCTCAGAGGACTAATCTTCCTGCTGCTTCCAAAGCCCTTACCTCCAAGTGCTGGCTGCAGATATTTTTAAAAGATCTTATTTTTTAAATAAAAATTGTTTTTGAACATTGTATAGTGTTTTTTCATGGCACTGGGGCTAGGACCCAGGGCCTTTCATATGATAGGCAAGTGCATTCCTAGCTCCTCTTTAAAAATCCAGCCTCTTGGTTGATGTCATACTTTCTGTATTTATGCTTTCTAATACTCTGCTACAAACCCCCACATATGGCATGCGTTATGTGTGTTGTGCCTTACATTTTCCCTCCTACATGGGCTACAATTTTCTCATTCTTCTTGAAATCCCTGGCTTTCTTGACACCAGAACCCAATTTTGTATTTAAGTGCGACTATCTTAAATTGGAAGCTTATGGGAACATTGGGGGAAATGTTAAATTGTTAAGAAAATCATGTGTCAAACCACGTGGGAGTCTTCTAAATACAACTTTGGTGGTCATGACCCTGGCCAGAGGGGAAAGTCTGTGATGTCACCTCTTCCCGAGACCCAGTTTCACGGATAAGATGTGTGAATGGAATTGTCTGAGGGAGATTGTTCCTTGTGAAGATTTCACATTATGGAGTTTGAAGAGATTGTTTTCCTCGGCGCCCAGCAGGACGGAGTGCTTTGGAATGTGGCATTCAGTGCATTCTGTAGGCCTGAAAGCTGTCCCAGGGAACAAGTGCTTAGCAGGCAGCATGAACAAGGATTTGAACTAGAAAATGACAAGAAATCGTGGTTTCTGTCATCAGAAATTGTTCAGTGCTACACAAGGAGGTGAGAAAGAAGACTCAGAAAAGACATGAATAGGTTTGGATCTATATCCAAAACAATCCAGTGGAGAGATTTCCAGCATGGGTAAAGTTTTAGCAGAAGCTCCGGAGACAGTGTAGCTATCTCTAGTTTGCTTTGTGTGATAAGAATTTTTGCCTCCTTTAAGGCAAAACTCCATCGACCAAGTCAGTGACTACAGGATGTCCACATAACTTATTGAAAATAGATCAATTAGTCAACTTTTTAGTCTGTTTTTTTGCAATGCCAAAAACATGGGCTGAATGTTTTTCTTTTTATATTTATCAAATTAACTAAACAGACTTCATGACACTACTTTTATTTTTCAGGCTTTAGGAGGAATGAAATGCTAGTCTTTCAGTATTTACGTTCCATTTGCTTACAATTCATTCTGTCCTTTCTGTTTCTCCAACTCATTTTGTTTTTAAGTTTTTGCTTCATTGTTTGCATTAGGCATAACATGGTACCATTTTAAATATGGAAACTTTCGTACAAACATATTTTGTACAATGGGCACATTCCCTCACTCCCCAACCTCCCTTTTCTCATTCCTCCCCTCACATTTGTCCCCTTTGTTCCCCTAGACAGCTTTGCTTCTCCTTTCATGTAATGTGTGCAGATTATTTTATGTATCTATATAAAACCTAGGAACTGTAAATGATGCAAAACATACATTTATCTTTCTGAGACTTTATTTAGTATGATCATGTTCGGTTGCCTCTATTTTCCTTTAAGTAACATAACTTGTCTTTTTATGGCTGAAAACAATTTTGTTGTATATATATCACACTTTTTCTATCCACTACCGTACTTTCAATCAGTGAGCTATGGTGAATAGTGCTGCAGTACACACTGATGTGTAAGTATCTCTGTGACAGTTGACTTGAAGCCCTTTGTATAACTACCTAAGTGTGGTCTAGCTGGGACGTATGATACTATATTTTTAGCGTCTATATTTATTTCCACGATGGTTGGACTAATATACATTACCATGAGCAGTGTATAAGGATTCCCTTCTGTCCACATTCTCTTCAGGTTTTATTATTATATATTTTCTTAATTACTTTCATTCTGATTGTGATATGATGGGATCTCAATGTAGTTTTAATTTGTTTTTCTCAGATGACTAGTAAGGTTGAACATTTTTAAAGATTTATTGATTTTAAGTGTGTGTGTGTGTGTGTGTGTGTGTGTGTGTGTTTACAAGTGCACATGTTAAAGAACGTGCTTTCAGAGTTCAGGGGCAGTGAATCCCCTTGGAGCTGGAATTACAGGTAATTGTGAGGTACCTGCTATGGGTTCTGGGCACTGAAGCTGTGCCCTCTGCAAGAGTAGTATATGCTCATAACCACTGACTATTTCTCCAACTCCTGATTTTAAAATTTTTCATGCTTATTGGACATTTGCACTTCTTTTGAGAAGTATATATTCATTTGATTAACCCATGTATTGATTGGGTTGATTTCTTATTGTTTAGTTTTTGACTTCGTTGTATAATTTAAATATTAATCCTTTGCCAGTTGTATGTCTAGCAAAGACCTTCTCCCTCTTTGTAGGCTTTATGTTCATGTGATTAACTGCTTCCTTTGTTGTACAAAGGCTTTTTGATTTCATTAGTCTTGCTAATTGTTGTTTTTATTCCCCGAGTATCTGATGTTTTATTTAGAACTTTTTTTTCCATTGTGATATCTTTAAGTGTTCTGGCTACCTTTTCCTCTCTTTCAGAGTTTCAGGCCTTATATTAAAGTGATGTTTTCAGAGTTTCAGGCCTTATATTAAAGTGATGTTTTCCCATTTGTAGTTTAATATCATGTGTCTTTCTTAATTATTTCCTAATTCATTATTATCTTAGTAATAAAATTAGATACAGTTTATTAAGACACTTAGAAGGGTTGAAGTGGGCTAAAGAGCTAGGAAACCAGGCTCAAAAGTGTTCGTGACCTCTCTAGATCATGTGCACAATACTCACCTACTGCATTTGTACATTGGGAGCTGTTTTTCTTTTTCACACAGGCTGCATTTACTGCCTGAAACCCAACCCAATTTTTTCAAGACAATATTTCTAACTGAACTCAAAGCTCACCAATTCCACCAGACTGACTGGCCAGAGAGCCAGGAACCCTTCTGCCTCTGCCTCACCAGCTGAAACTACACCTGCATATCACTGTCTCCAGTGAGGCCAATTTTTATCACACCAATTTTGGATGACAGCTGTGCCTTCTGCATGGAACCCAACATCTTCCTGGATGATAACACTACATACTGTAGGTGAGTGTGGGATCTGAGGCTTTTTTGTGCCGCTATCCCAGGATCATGCTACAACAATGCTTCAGCTGCAGGAGAAAGCATGCAAGAAGGGATTTTTTTGCCGCAGTAATTCTCTACTGCATAGTTAATTCTACCAAACAGTAACTACTTTGTTAGTAAAGATGGACGGGTTGTGATATAAAGGACAAATGTGGGCAGGACATGGGTAAATTGCTAAAGGCACTTGCCACCAGGCCTGACCATGTGTGTTCAATATTCAGGACCCACGTGGTAGAAGGAGAGAACCGACTCATGTAAGATGTCCTCTGACCTCCACATGCACAGTGTGGCATGCATGTGCCAACCCTCCATGAATACATGTAAAAAGAATAAAAATTAAATTTAAAAGGACAAACAGCATAAGATCACAAGTTTGAGTGGTATATAAGCACACATTGGTTACTCTGATTCTAGTTTAAAAAGAAATAAAATTCAACCATTCTATTTTATTTAACCTATTTCAAATTTAATTCAATTAAACAATTAGTGCTGCAGTTTCTCAAGTGCTTTCACAGGGGTGATTATGTTTGGTGTGATTTTACTGTCTTTTGTCTTCTTTCCTTCTTTCCTTCCTCCTTTCCATCTCCCCTTTTCTAAAATATTTTTTTTTCAGTCCTAAGAATGGAACCCAGGGCCTTGGGCATGGGAGGTAAGAACTGTACCACTGAGTGACATTCCCAGCCCTTTGACTCTCATAGATTCATTCTCTGACAATATTACAGGTAAAGAAACTTAGGTCCAGAAAAATATTTAGTAGTTGTGCCTAATTTAGATGGAAACAATTCCAACACTCCTAGTAGATATCTGAGACTAGAGGCAGCACTTAGCTCTTTATATCACTCCTATATGTAATAACTAGGATAATTTACCTTTTACTTTATCAGTTTTATATTACAATTGCCATTGTCATTTTGATACCTGTGATGGTTACTTAGTGACTTAATGCCTATCATATATACTGTGGATATTAAGAAAGTAGGATTGATTTATGTCAGGAAAGTATACAACCTAAAACATGAAGAGTTGTGGATTTTCCACTTAATATTTTCTGCCAGAAGTTAACTATTGAGGTTGAGACCATGGAAAGCAATAGATAAGGGATGACTATTATACTGCTTTGTTATGGCCATTTGGCCAGAAAATGGTAGAACTGGGTTAACCCAGTTCTATCATTTCTTGGTCTGTTTCTTTATCTTGCCTTTGCCTTTTCTGCTTTTTCCAAGCCTATCAAGTGCTGAGAAACAACGATACTTAGGCTAGTTCTTTTTTTATTGCACTATACATTTTTTCTCCACTCTCCTCCCTTCCTCCCCTCTCCCATTCTATCTCTCCTGTGACCCACACACTTCCAATTTACTCAGGGGATCTTGTCTTTCTCTCCTTCCTATGCATAGACATCCATGTATATCTCTCTTATCGTTTTCTTTGTTTTCAAGGTTCTGTGGGCTTGTAGACTGTAGACTGGATTTTTTTTGCTTTATGTCTAAAGCCACTTATCAGTGAGTACATATTATATTTGTCTTTCTGGGTCTGGGTTACCTCACTCAATATGTTTTTT
>NC_022026.1:16518434-16536400 GCF_000317375.1 Microtus ochrogaster
ATTCTGGTTATGAGAAATAATGCTGGTATTAACACAGATGAGCACATGTCCTTGTGGTATGATCGAGCATCCTTTAGGTATATGCTCAAGACTGTTATTACTGGGTCTTGAGGTAGATTGATTCCCAATATTCTGAGAAACTGCCATACTGATTTCCAAAGTGGTTGTCCAAGTTTGCACTCGCACCAGCAATGCAGAAGTGTTCCCCTTACCTCACATACTTTCCAGCATAAAGTATCATCAGTGTTTTTGATCATGACCATTCTGACAGGTTTAAGATGGAATCTCAGAGTTGTTTTGATTTGCATTTCTTTGATGACTAAGGATGTTGAGTATTTCCTTAAGTGTCTGTCAGTCATTTTTGATTAATCTGTTAAGAGTTTTCTGTTTATGTCTGTGTCCCATTTTTTATTGGATTATTTGTTCTTTTGATGACCCATTTCTTGAGTTCTTTGTATATTTTGGAAATCAATTCTCTGTTCGATGTGGGGATGGTGAAGATCTTTTCCCATTTTGTAGGCTACCGTTTTGTCTTGTTGACCATGTCCTTTGTTTTACAAAAGCTTCCCAATATGTTAAGAAATTTAATAAAAATCAAAGCACTAACTGTAGGGAGGAATTATTAGCATTGTAAAATAATTCTCCTGTTGGTTAAAAAACTATGCTCCCCGGAGAGATTAGCATATAATCTCATTGATGAAATTTTTTACTCAACAGAAAGATAACAGCTCTTATGTGAAATAAAGTATCATAACTCCACAAAGCAGGTTATTATTTGAATTTGAGAAGAGTAATTTCTTTACATTACTCAGTTTTCTATTTCTAGAAATGTGTTCTAATTCAAAGACCCTGAAATCAGTACAGGATTGCAAATCCAGTAGCTTTTCTTTTCTTTTCTTTTCTTTTCTTTTCTTTTCTTTTCTTTTCTTTTCTTTTCTTTTCTTTCTTTTGCTGATAAAACACTTTTCATATGCACATTTCATAGAATGGAATGCATTTTGTAGTCAGAACCATAAAATGAAAACCATCTCTCTTTCTTTAGGACATTGTGCTTCTGTTTCCTTGTTTCGGTGAGACCCCTTCTAGTTGTTTTCCTTTCAGTAGTGTTCTGAGTAATCATCAGTATTAACAATGGTGTGGAAGAATCAGATCTAACACATGATGCAACCAATTAAAAAAAAAGTCCCCTAGAAACAGCAAAACCTACTATCAGGGTCAAACTTATATATTATGTATCTTATTATCATTTGAATATACACCCAGATGAGGCAAATAAGCAATTTTAATGGGAGAGAAATGGAAGTTCAGTTGCATGAACTACTGATCTATAACATAGCAAGAAATATCATTCATGTTCATCCAGAATGCTGTGTTAAGGTATGGCTTTTCATTAACAAATGAAAACTGATAGCTAATAAAATTATGGGAAAAAATGTGTTATTAAATGTTTTTTAATTTCTTTAAATCCAGTGTGATTTAGCTATAATTATCTCTAAGTCTTTTAAATTTAGAGACACGGTCTCACTCTGTAGCTCTGGCTACATAGTGAATTTGCTTTGCAGACTACACTGACCTTGAATACGCAAGATTTACCTGCTTCTGCATATACTTGTTTTCTCAATAATTCTGTGTCTACCCTGAACTTGTATTTCTTTACATATAAAATGAGAGCTAATTTTGAAAGCAGAAATCCCCCTTTTATCTCTAAATTATATATCTTTTCTTCCATTCTACTGGTGCCCTGTGATACTTTTAAAATATTCTTCTTTTTTGAAAAACACAGTTAGCTGCCTTACATATGAGTGTTTTTCTTGCACATATGTATGTGCACCACATGCACGCCTGATGCCCACTGAAGCCAGAAGAGGGCACCAGATCCCCCTGGAACTGGATTTACTGATGGTCATAAACCCCTTTGCAGGTACTGAGAACTGAATCTGAGTCTCTGCAAAAACCAATGATTATTTTAAAACCCTGGGTGATCTCTCCAGCCCCCACCTCTTGCTATGTTAATTTTTGGACGAATGCTGGTTGTGTGATTGTTAAGTTCATAGTCGGGGTAAAAACTCAACTTTGAGAAATCTTGCTACAGTAACTGAATTGCCATAAAAAGACTAATGAAGACTAATAGATAGCTGATAAAATTATGGGAAGAAATGAGAAAACCCAACCATGAAAGGGCAGCATTTACTACTTAGTTTTACCCCTCAGATGCCCTTAAACTCTAGTTCTTGTATGTGTTAATTATACAAATCTGGGCATGGGAGAGGAGGAAGGCCAAGATATGCTGATCAGGACACTCAATTTGTCTTGGAATGTTCCATGCAAACAGAAATCATGAAGTGTCATGCAGACTGGAAGGCATGTCAGTCTGCAAGGAATACAAATGGCAAATGTTGGAATGAGAACAGCCCACCATTCTTTTCAAATTGCAGCTTTATATTGAATCTAAAGATATTGGGAAAACATGACTTTAATCCTTTTACTAAAGTCGCTTCCCCCATCTGTGGGTATGTCACCTCACAATAGTCAGAAGATAAAACTCAATGATAGAGCTTCCAACTCACAATTCTGTTTTCATCTGAATTGTTTTAGTTTTTTTTTTTTTAGTTCATGTGTATGGGTGTTTTGTCTGCATTTATGTCTGTGTACCACAAGAATGCTCAGTGCCCACAAATATCAGAATAGGGTATTTTATCTACTGGATCTGGAGTTAGAGATGGCTTTGAGTCCCCATGTGAGTGCTGGGAATTGAACCTGGGGTTTCTGGAAGAGCAGCCAGGACTCTTAACCCCTGGGCTATATCTCTAGCCCCTGAGTTATTTTCAAGGAGGGAGTTTGTGTTTTGTGTCTCATAGGAAAAGGAGAGTCGAAGAAAGAATCAATGTTTAAAGACGGACTACACAGCCTTTCCAGTTGGTCCCATGGTAGAGTGATCCTTCCCCATTTCCTCACAGGTTCAAAAGTTAATAATGGTGATAATTACCCATGTCTGTCTGTCACCATGTGTCTGTGGCATAGTGGATTAGGAAACCAAAAAAGTAAGGTAAGTGCAAGTTTTTCCTTTTTAAAATTTGTTTTTATTGATTCTTTTTGTCTTTTACACCATGCCTCCCAATCTTACCCATCTCTCTACCCCCCCCCAGGATAAAACAAAGTAAGATTTGAGAGAAAAAAAGAAGAGAAAAGGGAGAAAGGACAAATCTCGTCATGGAAGCTGCAGTGTGACACAGTGAGTCAAGCAGGAAACCCCTTTGCTGCTCCATTTTTACATCCAGGAGTTCATTGCAAAGAATCTCTGGTCTGGTTTGAGGCCCCGATCTCTGCTTACACTATCGATGCTGGGCCATCACTGAGACTCCCTGGACAGTCTGTTACTGTCCTGTGTTGTGGGTCCACAGAACTGAGCACTCCCTATCCTCATGCTCCAGCAGATCACAGATGGGGTGGATGTTGGAGTGGGCTAACACATAGCCCTGGTTCTGGGCCTGGGTAGTTGCAGGGTTGGTCAGCCCACCAGATCTCCCCTGTCTTCCCCACCAGGGTGAGCTCTCCTGCATTGTCCTGGATAGTTCACCCTGAGCAAGGGGCAGGGCCAATTCTGCTTTCACATCTTTAGGGTCCGTTCTCCCACATCTACACCTTCAGGGCCAGCTTTACCGTGTAGAGGTATAGGGGCCACTCTCCTATAGCTGATAAGGGTCAGGGCCAGCTATCCCACCTACCTCAGGCACTTCTGGACTGAGGTGGAAGGGGAGGGCATCTTTCCCCAACCCGTGCCACCACTTGACAGGTAAGTAATGGGGACAGCTAGCTCTCCCATGCTCACAACTTCAGAGGCTGCCCACCCACACCTCTGCCAACAGGGTTGACTATTGTGCTCTGCCCTGCAGGTACAAGGCCTGCTCTCCCAAGGGTTGCAGCTGGCAGGAGGCAGGGACAGCTCTGCAGCTCTTTTAACATCAGGGCCAGCTCTCCCATCTGCCTCAGGCATTGATAGGCAGGAGGGAGGCGGGCATGTCTCCACTTCCCATGCTGCTTCCAGACAGATGGGTAATGGGGACAGGTCTCCTCTGCTCACAACTTAAGGGCTGGCTCATCCACACTTCTGCCCATAGGGTTGGCTCTAGTGTACTGCCCAGGTGAGGTGCAGGGCCTGCTCTCTCAAGGGGTAAGGGCAACTTTTCTAGTTCTGGTTCCTTCACTGTTTCCCTTTTGTCTTTTAGGACCAATTGCCACCTTGCACAGCTCATTTAAGTTCATTATTTGGAGGAAAAGAGGATCAGTTGACAGAAAGACAAAGTGAACATTACTAAGGACCTTGTGAGTTTTGCTTATTTAACAAATTTTGTGCTTAACTCATTTTGTAGGGGACTCTTGTAAATGTTTTTGCAAGTAGTGACTCATGTAGTGTTGATTACGTGGATGATAAGTTAGAACTTATTACCCTCTTGTCTTACAGGAAGAAAAATGGAGGAGTAGAGAGGAGTGATGGTTAATTTTGATTATCAGCTGGACTGGGTTAAGAAAAATGTAGAGCACTGAAGAGGTACATTCTTGGGTGTGTTTGTGAGGGATTTCTTTCAGAACAGGTTAACTGAGAAGGGAAGACATGATCTGTATGTGGGAGATACCATCTCATGGAGAGGGGTCCTGGGCTGAGTAAGAGTGGGGAAATGAGAGCTTCAGCTGAAATCCTGGGCCTTATACTTCTCTCTCATCTGCTACAAGGTAAGAACTCAGCCTCAGATTCCTGCAGCCACAGTCAGAAGCAACTCCTGCTGCCATGCCTTCCTGGCCATAGGGGACTATAGCCTCAAACCCTGGGGCCAAACAAATCCTTCCTCCTGTGACTTACTTGTTGCCAGGTATTTGATCATAGGAATATAATTAACTAATACAAAAGGCTAACTATGCTGCTTAATATCAAACAGTTAGAAGCAGCAGAGATTAAAATCAAGATCTCACTCTTGAGTCCATTCTTTTCACCTCTGTATTCAGGAGATACCAAGTTGTCTCACGTAATTCTTCTGTTTTACTATTATTAAGATTTTTTGTGAAGACATGTGCTAGTGAAAATTAACTAGTATCTCTAATATCCCAGACTGCAACAGCTTTTGTAAATACCTGCTTGTTTTTGAACAGGACATCAAATCCTTCTGAGTCCTGATAACTTGACCTAGTCCCAGATTCTAAAAGGAAACATTTCCCTAACCATGGGTTTACTGTGATCAAATTTATTCTTTTCTTTCTAAGCTGAAATTATGTTTTCTGACATCTATCCTCTGTGTTCTTCCAAGTTCTTAGACCATGTATGATACCAATCATGGCCTATTAGTTTACTCAAGCATCTAGGAAACCGAATGAGGAAAGATATGTATGCCAGTAGTCATGGCTGGTTATTGAATATTTACTATGTGTCAAGTCTGAAAAAAAGATGCTTTGATATTGTCTCTTTATCTTTTCCTTCAGCGTACAAAGTGAGTTCTGTTTTGTGCCTTTGGTACCTGCTGGCTGTGGTCGTCTCTTTTCCTGGCTGTTGAAGACCCTGTTCTTGTTTATTGGCAAACCTATATCAGATTTTTGTCTTGCACAAGTAGCATTCTTCACTGTTAAGAAGCTGTGAGATGCCACTTATTGGGCATACTTCTCTAAATTATTATTAAAATGTTTCTAGGAAAAAGGGAAAATAAAAAACTGAGGGCTCATATAAGCTTGGGCCAAGCCAAAGTTAGACTTTTTTTTTTAGCTTTATTTATTTTTTATTTTTTTTGTGATCTATTTTTTTTATTAAATTTTATTATTCAATTAAGGATCTCCGCCTCCCCCCCCGCCACCGCCTCCCATTTCCCTCCCCCTCCCCCGATCAAGTCACTCTCCCTCATCAGCTTGAAGAGCAATCAGGGTTCCCTGACCTGTGGGAAGTCCAAGGACCGCCCACCTCCATCCAGGTTTAGTAAGTTGAGCATCCAAACTGCCTAGGCTCCCCCAAAGCCAGTATGTGCAGTAGGATCAAAAACCCATTGCCATTGTTCTTGAGTTCTCAGTAGTCCTCATTGTCTGCTATGTAAGTCCGGTTTTATCCCATGCTTTTTCAGACCCAGGCTAGACCAAGACCAGGTGAATTCCCGAAAGATCATCCCCATTGTCTCAGTGTGTGGGTGTACCCCTCACGGTCCTGAGTTCCTTGCTCATGCTCCCCCTCCTTCTGCCCTGATTTGAGTGAGGTAAGCCAGACCCAAAAAGAGGAACATGGGATGTACTCACTCATATTTGGTTTCTAGCCATAAATAAAGGACAATGAGCTTATAATTCGCGATCCTAGAGAAGCTAATTAGAAGGTGAATCCAAAGACAAACATACAGGCATCCTCCTGAATATTAACCTTCATCAGGCGATGAAAGGAGACAGAGACCCACATTGGAGCACTGGACAGGAATCTCAAGGTCCAAACCAAAGTTAGACTTTTAAGTATTTGGAAGAGGCAGGACTTTTCCTCTGGACCATACCTGATCCAAAGTCTAGGGTGGAGACTCTGCTTTAGTTCGCCTTAACCATTTCCCTGGGATTTGTCCCTCTTAGGACTAAATGCACAGATAGTACTGATTCTGCAGAATATTCTTCTTCTAAAGTTGTGTATTCAAGTCATTTTAATATGATACACTCTTCTCTTATAATCACGCAAAATGTTTGCAATGTAAGAGAACAATTGTTTTGCCTGTAACTGGACACCCTGTACAACGAACAGCATTTCATATGTGCCAACTTTTCTTAGAGAAGTTATAGAAAGAGGGTGTGAGAAGATTTACATAGGCTAAAGGGATTAGGGCATAGTACATATCATAGTCTTGTGGATTTGTTTAATGAGAAGCTTGGGTCTTCTATTGGAATGGTCCTGGAAGAAAAGAAATGGAGGATTGTGTCTAAAGTATACGACACATCAGTTTAGCAGGTGAAGATACCTTTACAGCTTTTGACTATTTGATATCTTTACAATATTTCTATATGGATTATTCCTGTTTTTAAAGATAAATGATTGCTATTCTGGAATTAATTCAGTTTATCTTGAAAGCAACTGAGATAATATTAGAATGATGGATGTTCCTAAAATATCCATATAGAAGATTAAATTAACTAAACCAGACCCTAAAGCTCAATTGACTTTATTAATCTTTATAACCTAAGTGACACCCCCAATCAGGAGGATCTTCTGTGCCTCAGGGACTGATTCTAATTGCCAGTTAATAAAAATGCCAGGGTATCCTTAATCAGCCAATTAACTGACCTAACAATTATAATAGGGAGGGAAGGTGGGAGGGGTGGAGACTGGGAACAACAAGTCCATCAAGGTGCAGTGGAAATTCTCTAAGGGGTTCACGGTAGACACTCTTTACAGCGAAGTGATTTTCTTCTACCTTGACTACTTTCCTATTTGTCTTTCCTGTCTCCCTTCCCTGACATTTATAATTGTTGGAATCCCTAATTGGCTGATTAGCAAATTTCAAGAAAGAAAAGAAGATGGAAAAGGAGAAGACAGAAGAGGAGGGAGAGTAGGGGGAGGGAGAGAGACAGGGAGAGAAAGAGGGTTAAAGATGTAAAGAAACCTGGTTATTTACTTTCTAAAATGACGTATATGTAGAAATAGTTCTCTTTAGCTAAGAGTTTATATGACACGAAAGCACATTTTTATCTTAGTTTCCTAGTTTATGAAGCCCACAGCATTAGCAAACAAGTTAAATTATAATATGAAAAATCTGATATTAAGGATGCTAATTTTCACTAGAACATGTTTTCATGAAAAATCTTAATAGTAGTAAAACAAAAAGTAGTAAAAAAAAGAAGCTGTCTTTATTGAAAGCATATTTTTGACAGAATTGGACTTTTATTTGCTTGATAGTAGTTATAATATGCTCAGAGTACTTAAAAGTATGCATATAGATAAAATTCTCTCAGTTATTATTTACCATTTTTAAATAGTATGAGAAGTTGATTATTTTAAAATAATTGAAATATTTTAAAAGCTTAGAATTTGGGCTGGAGGCAGACCTTAGTGGTAGACCAGTTGCCTAGCATGTTGGAGGCCTAGATTCACTTCTCTCCATATTTCCCACCAGAGAATGGAGTGAGGGTAGAATAAAGTAATTGTCCAAAATTGTCTGTGCTCCAAAGTTCTCAGTTGCTGGGATTTTCTTTTACAAATGTAAGTGTGCATGCACTTGCACGTGCGTGGATGTGCACATGTCCGCACATGCATACACACACACACACACACACACACACACACACACACACACACAATGATGTCAGAGAAGTTCAGGATTGATTTATTTTACCAACACAAATCTCAGAGTTATAAGTTTTCTTTAGATACTATGAATTATGTAATGCTTTTGTATTCTTCTATTACTCCCCATTTGGACTTTTGTCATGAGTCTATGGAATTACAGCATTTTAGAGCTGGAATGAGCCCTAAAGGTCACCTACTGCTCCTCTCCTGATGAAAAGAAGAATCAGAAGCTTGCCTGGGAAAAGAGGCTTGTCCAGGGGTCAAATAGGAAATTTTCTGACTGAGCTTGGAGCAGGTCTCTGGATTCCCAGTTTTGTGTTCCTTTAGTCCTTCCAGTCTTTGCTCTATATAAATGACATCAAAGACCAGAAGACAAATGCCAAGTACCATATTCTGTTAGAGACTGTTGGAATGCGAAATCTGTGCACTCCAAACCTGGTTGCATTCATTTTTAAATCATTCTTCAATGACCAGCCCAGAAGACATATGTCTTAGTTTTATTTTTATGAACCCCATCTTTCATGAATGTATTACTAACATGTCTTTTTTTCTGATATGAAAAGTTCTCAAGGGAATAATGGTGTCCTGAATTTGGAAATGGAAATGACTGTGGATCTATTGCTTTTAATCTGATGGCTGCTCTTTTAGTTCTCCAAGATTCTGCTTCAAATAATTGTTTCAAAATAGATCTATTGCTATTATAAACACCTGAGCCGTAGCCAGTATATGCACCTTGGTTTTTATGGGTTTCTTTTGGAAGGATTAGATATTTCCTTTTGCTCTCCTTTTTGCTTTGTTTTCAATGCACATGCTTTAAAACTTATGTGTGTAGAAAATTGTTAGTTTTCTTACTAGGGACTGTTTTTTCTTGAATGCAGAGGGTTCATCACAAATTACTTGTAAATCAGGATCTGATTAGGAAGTAATATATTCATCTGTAACTCCTGCATAAAAGTTATTCAAGTATTGTGACAAAATAAGTGTTGTTTACTTTATACATTTTGTGCAAATTCTAAAGATCTCATCTAACTTCAAGGCTCTCATGGAATCTCAGGGATTGTGGCTTGCCCACTGAGAGTAGAAAGGCTGACTAAATTAAGTTGATTTGCCTGTGAAAGAAATGCTTCCATTATTCATGTCAGAAGCCTGTCACATCAAATTGAGGGAGTGGAGAAAACCCTTTTTTATCAACATTTAGAACCAAGAAAAACCAACCATTGAGGGCCTGAATTTCAATTGGGGAAAAAGTCAAGCTGAAAGAAGAGTTCAAAAAGGGGGGGGTGGGTATTTGTCTAATGTTGAAAATCAGCAGAGGAGATTGATTTAACTTTGGCTGAAACTTTTTTATATAGACAGACAGAATGAAACTTCTTAAAGCAGCAAGTAGTACATACAATCTTGGTGTCTTTCATGTGTAAACTTGTCAAAAGTAGTTAAGCTAATTCAAATTTAAATCTCCTTGAATTCCTATTCTTGGACTCTTAATTTGTTTATTTTAAAGGATTTAGGAATGCATTTCTTGGAGGTTACTTTTCAAACATTGATGAATGTATTTTGTTTTTCAGAGTTCAAGATTATAGGTTCTATTGTGGAATTACTCCTTGTATTAATAAGAGAAGGAAGACAAGCTGCTCAAGCACCAGCTCCATGTTTGTATCAGGTATGCGAGCATTTGTCTCAGTGGGATCTATTGTACACAAGTACGCGTGAGTGCGCGCGCGCACACACACACACACACACACACACACACACACACACAACACACACCAAACTTGAAATAAAAAACGAGTCATTAAGAGAATAACATGACTTGGAACAATAAAGGGAGGGCCATTCTCCAAGACAAAACATCCTCATACAGTGCTAGTTTATTTTAGGACGATTATTTTTTATTTGCCAGGATAGTGAATTTTGGTAAATGTTTATTATTGGAAAGACTAACATAATGTTGGAAGCTTTATTTTACTGCAATTTTTGTAAGAAAATTGATTGATATTTACACTTTTCTTTTGCAGTGTTTGACTTCTGTCAGCATAGGTATTTTAAATGCTCGCTTGCCTCATTGCAATCATCCTACAGTTTAATATAACTCATTTGACTATATTCCTGTCATTATTACCTAAGTGCAAGCCTTTACTTAATTTTTGACAAACAAAATCTTTGGGGCAAAACTATTACAAATATAGAATATATTGTTTTTAGATTTCTTAGATACATTTTTACCTAAGGTTTGTTCAGAATAAGTATTCCCCAAACTGTTAAGACATAATTTAAATTGCTTTAAAGAATTCCTGGTCCTTCTTTAAAAAAAATCTGGAATTCTGTTAAAGGAGCAGCAGATATCTCCCAAGGTGAGAGCTTTTCTAGCTCCTTCCCCTGCGAAAAGGCACAGGATGTTTCCTCCATAATTTTGTGTAGTGGAAAGCAAAGTTGGCTTGCACAAAACTAGCTGCTTCTCTGAGAGACTGCAGATATGTGCAGGTTGAAGATGGTGGGGGCAGAGAATAAAATAGAGAAACGATTGTACTGTGGAGGGCAGGGAAAGACAAGGATTAATGGGGAGCAGAATTGTATTTTGGTGAATGCTGCTAACAACGGAGCTATGAAGCAAGAGGGTGAAATAGGGGTGGGAGAAGGGAATGTGGAGGGCTGTGAATGGGTAAACCAGAGCGCTATGTCAAGGCATGGAGTGAATAGCTAATTTATGGGTATTTACGAAAGTACAAGCAAACAAAAACAACATACCAGTTTGACCAGTGCTGTTTTTAGACCCTGAACCCACTAGAGGTCATTCCTTTTGTTTATTGCCCCCATCTCTATTTCCTGGCTGCTTGTATCCAACTATGAAAATATGGACTAATATCTGCTGAAACAATTCAAACAGGCACGCAACACAGCAGAGGGTGACAATTGTGACCTCAAGGTTTTCATTTTCTTTCGTATGAGATGTTATCATTTAGAGACATTTTGCAAATTCTGGCAATATTATTTTTGAAAGAATGAAATTTGAATTATGTCCAATCATAAAGTGAGGAATTTGGAGCTGAGAGAATATTTAGATATTGGATAAATATATCCAGCCTTACAAATGAGAAGATTGGCAGCAGAGAGAGGAAAATGGCTGTTCGGACTCGCCATTGGAACTCAATGTTTTTTCTGATTTCTAGGCTACCGAACTTCCCACTGCTTCCCACGGTCAACAGGTGTCGTTCTGCCCCACTTTATGTAAAACAATCCTAAAATGGATCATGCTAAATAGGAAGGAAGGGCCCTGCACCTTCAAGTGTCAGAGATAACTGTTTACAGACCCCATGTATAATCTTGATCATAGCCATTTTCAACCTCTGTTAATTCACATTTTATATTTGTTTTATATGTATATGTATAGTTATATATATGTTACATATATATGTATGTGATATATGATATGATGCATGTTATTTTCTTCCATCCAGGTTGAAAGGACAATGAAAATTTTCTGAAGGGTATGACCAATAATTTTAATTTAAAATTTGTAAATTATTGCATATGAATTATGAAAGTACATGTACATAACATAAAAGAAATAAGAAACCCGACAAAGAGCACATGCAATGGTAAGTGAATTCTCCAGTTTCTGTATTATAATCTCACTCTTCTAAATTCTCACTATGAACAGTTGATTTATTCCAAACTTTAAGCATGGACAACACACATTTAACATTTATTGTAGGTTGGATACTACTTTTTATGGTGTTTTTGTAACTCAGTAACTCAGTGATTATATTTTATTGTGATTTTAAATAAATTTACCTTATCATATTGAAGTATTGATTAAAGATAAATTGATTGCACTGATTTTGATAAAGGTGAATATCTTTATATGAAGATATTTAATAGTCCTCCTCTGGGGACTGCTTACCATTTTCTGTTTATAAAATTATTTTAAAATCAAACACACATAAACTTTTAGTATTATATAGCTGTAAATATTTGTCATGAATATTACAGATATTTCTTGTCACTTTTCTTTCACTTTTGAAAACATCTTTTAGTCCTATGTAAACTTTTAAAATATTTGTATATAAATAGAATTGTTAGGTTTTTATTGTTATTTGATGGCCTGTAACAAAGACGGGGCAACCCAAGTTTTAACAACAATAACAGTTACAAATTACTCAGGAATAAGTAAATTGGAAAAAGCATGAGTTCTACTATGAAATGTATAAAATTCTAGTGAAGAACAAGAAAGAGGAAATAAGTCTGGCATAGGTTTCTCAATTTAGTAAATACGTTAGTTCAAATTTAAAATCACCTATAAACTTACTGGAGGACTACTCAAATTCTATTTTTCCATCTTGTAGATAGAAATTTAGCAAACACTTAGATAAACACTTAGAAACAGTTGTTTCTTCCTATGGACTATGTGCTGAGCCCTGGGTAGGGACTATACAATTGAAACCTTCGACTTCCTTAATTCTTGAGTATTTGTATTTGACACAGGTCTTACTCTGTTATGCAATTTTGCCCTGTAACTCTGGCCTGATGAGTGCACTATAGGTAACCACACTGCCTAACTTTTAAAGTGGTGCAATTATTATTCTAGGAAAATTAATCTCTGCCATCTGTAATCAGGCAATGAAATTTAGTCCAAAGACACCTGTGTATACAGTGTACTACAATCTATCTTGCTGTTCTAGGAAACAGGTACATAACTAAAAGCAACCGAGCCTCAGCCAATTTTAGCAACCAAACTCTCAGCCAATCTTATACGGCAATACCAACTCATGTCCGAATAAGGCAAACACACCTAGTTGGACCAATGCAGTAGTTGTCTGGTCATTAATACAGATTAAGTTTGGGCCCTTTTGTCTTTGCTCAGAATGTTGCTTGCATTTAAGACCCTTTCTTTTCTCTCTTTTTTTCTCCCTTAGGGTAGGGTGCAAATGGGAAGCAAACCCAGGTCTTTTGTAGTAGATAAGAACAGTACACGACTTTATTTATTTATTTTTGGCTTTAAACTCTCATTAAAAATAAAAGCCAGTGCTATTTTTATAAATGGTGAGATCAAGACACAGAAAAAGTGACTTCCTAACTACACAAGACTGGTAGAACAAGAGCTCAAACTTCCCCTTTCTTCTCCAGCACCTATGCTATTAATCTATGTACTTTGCAAATACAAGTACAAAATGAAAACCATAAAACTATCAGAAAGTTTTGTATAGAAGAGTGAGTTGGGGCTGTAGCTTGGTTGCTAAATGTTTATCTAGTATTCACGGAATTCTTATGTGATGCCCAGCACTGTATGAACTGGACACAGTGGCCTGCATCTGTAATAGCAGGGAGGAGAGGCTTGACATGGTTAGTTTTCGTCAACTTGACACAAACCTAGACATGCCTGGGAAGAAGGAATCTTAATTGAGGGATTGCCTTCGTCAGATTCACTTGTGAGCATGTCTGTGGGGAATTTTCTTGATTGCCAATTGATGTACTAGGGCCCAGACCACTATGAATGGCTCCCTTGCTATATAGGTGGGCCTTGACTGTATAAGAAAGGTATGTAAGAAAGCCAGAAAGCAGAATTCTTCCACCGTCTTTACCTCAGTTCTTGCCTCTAGTTCTTTGAGTTCCTGCTTTGGCGTCCA
Organism: Microtus ochrogaster; assembly: GCF_000317375.1. NCBI lineage: Eukaryota > Metazoa > Chordata > Mammalia > Rodentia > Cricetidae > Microtus > Microtus ochrogaster. Next base: position 16,532,346 of record NC_022026.1, read on the forward strand.
TTGATAATAGACTATAAATAACCCTTAAGTCAGATAAATCCCTTCTTCCCCATGTTGCTTTTTAACCAGTGTTTTATCAAGCAAGGATAAGCAAACTAGAACAAGGCTTTACTAATATCTTACTTTGTGGTACAAATTTAATATATTTCTCTTTCTTTATTTAAATTAATTTCTACACCATATATTATTTCAGCTTCACAGTTTGTTTTCTGATTTAGCATTTTAAACTAAATGTTCACTCATTTTGAGTGTTCTTTGGGTAATGACTAGAAGTAAAACATCTAAAATTTTATTTTTAATTAGTTTAGTTTGAGAGTTTTTGTTTAACAAAGATAATCAGCCATTTGCAATTATTATCATTTTATCTGCTGTTTATTCCTCCCATCTCCATTGTTATTTTCTTTCCCTTCTTTTTTTTTCTTTTGAGTCAGGGTTTCTTTGTGTAGCCTTGGTTGTCCTGGAAATAGCTCTGTAGACCAGGCTGGCCTCGAATCCACATTTGTGGTGCTAGCTGGTAGGCATGCTAGAATGCCCTCAGTCTTCTGTCACCGAGTTACATTCCAAACCTTATGTATTTCTTCACTTATTTATCTGTGAGATAAAGTCTGTGTCCAGGCTGGTCTCAAACTCCCTGTATAGCTAAGCTTGTTATTCTGATCCTCCTGCCTCCACCTTCTAAGTTCTGGGATCACAGGTATTTGTTACTATGCTTAGTGAATGTGGTACTGATGACTGAACCCAGGGCTCACACATGCTCGGCAAGTACTCTACCAACTGACCTCTATCTCCAGATCTCTTGTTATATTTATTTATTTTTAGTTTATTTCTTCCTTCATCTCTCTGTTATTGATAAATTAATTTGAAAAATGAGCTCTAGGTTTTTACTACACTTTCTTTTTAAAAAGACATTTTTATTTTATGTATATGAATATTTACATGTATGTGTGTGTATCGTGTGTGTGCCTGGTGCCCATGGAGGCTAGAAAAGGAGATGGTATCTTAGGAGGTCATAGCTCCTGAAGCTGGGCATTGCAGATGGCTGTGAATTATTATGTAGGTGCTGTGAACTGAACCCAGATTCTCTGCAAGAACAACAAATACTCTTAACCTCTGAATCATCTCTCCAGCCACCTACTTTCTTATTGTGGGTTTTTCTTATTTCAAGAAATATTTCTTGAGGCCAGTGACATATCCCTGAGGATAAAGGCACTTGTTGTCAAGTACAGTGACATGAGTTTGATTTCCTGAAAGGGAAAGAGAGAACTGACTCATAAGTTGTCATCTGACCTCCATATGCACACTAAGGCACACATGCACTGGCCCCCGACAATAAATAAAAATATAAAAGAAAAAATTCTCTATTGAGACAAATTTTCTTATCACCTCAGAACAAGTGTTTTGTGATGATCTAAAAGTTTACTGGTTTAATTGCTTATCATTCTTTTTGCTTTATATTTACTTTTACATGTTTATTCAGATTTAATATCAGATCGTATTGTCAGGCAGTTGGGTAGTAAGTTCGTCAATTTTGTTTTATCTCTTTTGATATTTAAAAATAAATTAAATATATAATGATATTTAATTTTACAAGCATTGTCAGCCAAATGGAATTTTTTTTGTAAGTTATGACAAAAATACCATCTGAATTTTAGCTGTTCAGAGTAATACCATCATGAACTTTCCCATTCTACTTTTTGGTGTGAGCATGTGCTTTCAATTCTCCTGGCTATAGGAATGGCATTTTGGGGTCATCTAGCAATTCTGTGTTAAACCCTTTGGCATCTTTCCAGACTGCTTGCCAAAGTTAGCCGCTCTATTTCCCAATCCCACCAGCAGTGAGTGAGTGTTTCAATTTCTTAACATTCTGGGCCACACTTGTAGTTACTGCTTTTCAAAAAAAAATTAGATTAATTCCAGTGGCTGTGAAGTATATCATTGTGGTTTTGATTTGTATTTTTGATGATGACTAATGGTGTTTAGCATCTTTTCATTTGTTTTGTTTTGTTATATTTTATTTTTGCAAAAGGGTCTGACTTGGGATTCACAGTGTATCTGAGGCTGGCCCTGAACTCATGTTCTTCCTGATTGTACCTTTCAAATGCTAGAATTTCAGGTCTGTGACCACGGGCATATCTTGAACATTTTAAATGAGTCTGTTGCTCATTCCAGTATTTTTTTTCTGGAGAAATGCTTATTTAGATTCTTTATCATTTAAAAATTGTATGTCTATTTGTTCCTCAGTTGGAATCATTCTTTTCCAAGTCACCTTAGAAAAGACACTTGGTTTGCAAATGTTTTTCACACTCTCTGGGGTTCTCTTTAGTTTTATTATTATTATTTTATTTTTTGATCCTATCCTTTAAAGCATAGATGGTTTTAATTTTGGTTAAGTACAACTTATGTTTCTCAGGGTAGGAGAGATGGTTCAGTGGTTAAGAGCATTCACTGCTCTTCCAAAGGTCCTGAGTTCAATTCCTAGCACCCACATGGCAGCTCACAACTGTCTGATGTCCTCTTCTGGAATGTAGATATATGTGCAGACAACTTATGTTTCTCTTTTGTCATTTATCATATTGGTGTTCTGTTTAACAAGTAATTGCCTAATCTAAGACCATGAAGACTTTTACTTAGTATTTTCTTCTAAGACTTTTACAGTTTCTTTCTTTTCTTTTCTTTTTTTTATTAAATTTATTTATTTATTAAGGATTTCTGCCTCCTCCCTGCCACCGCCTCCCATTTCCCTCCCCCTCCCCCGATCAAATACATTTTGTACACAGTTAATTCTGTAAACACATGCATGTTCATAATATCTATAATGATTTTGTAATATTAATCTAATATATTTTAGATATTTTAATTTTTCCTTCATGGGAAATACATTTAGTACACTGTAGAAAAATGGTTTATGACATTTTCAGATAAGGTTATATAACTTTTCATACATAAACATGATATTTGTTGTAGAAAATTCTTTAAATGAAACAATTAATTAGGACTTCAATTTAATCTATTTTTATATGGCCCTTGAGAATATATCCCCAAAAATCCATTGCTAATACAGCAATAAAAATAATTTGAGTACTGACAAAAAAAAGAGTTTTACAGTTTGGGCTTTTATACTTAGATCTTTGACCAACTTTGTGTTAATTTCTGCATATGCTATCTGGAAGGGACTTCATTTGTTTGCATGTGGTTGTTCAGGTCTTAAAGCGCAATTTATTGAAGAGATTTTGCTTTCCTATCTGAATGGAGACAGAGAAGGAGTGGATGGGGATGGGTAGAGGGGAGGTGGGGGCAGAGGGAATGGGGAGAGAGGAGGGAGAGGGAACTGTGGTTGGTATGTAAAATAAAAAAATGATGAATAAAAAAATAAAAATAAAGCCAGTTGACTAGACCTAGAGATGTCACTCACCATAGAACATTTGTCTCATGCACATAAGGTCCTGTTTCATCCCCAATATTCCTTCACAAAATGTCATTTGACATAGATGGAATGGTTGAATATTGGACTCAATCCAGTTCCATTTACCTCTATGCTTATCCTTTGCCAGCATGCATCATGTACTGCTTTTGGTTTCTGAAGTTAGGAAGTGTGGCTCCATCAACTGCTTTCCTCTTCAAGATTGCTGTGGTTATACTGGATTCCTTGCATTAATTTTAGGGTCAGTTTGCAATTTTTGGAAAAAAGCCATCTGAAACTTGATGGAGATTGTATTGAATCTTAGATAAATATTGGGGAGTATGGACATTTTAAGAATATTAGATCTTAGTTAAGTGTAATGGTGCATGCCTTTGATTCCAGCTCAGGAGAGTCAGAGGCAAGTGAAACTCTTTATAGTCTGGCCTAAAAAGAGTTCTGGAACAGCCAGGGCTGCATAGGGAGACCCTGTCTGAAAAATTGGATCTTTTTATTAACTTAAGTCCCTTTTATTAAAATATATTAAAAATTAACAATGTTTTATAATTTTTTTTCCTGACCCAAGGTTAACTTTATTTAATTAACACAAATGCAAACTCGGGGTTCACAGTGTGATCGAATGTCCCCCAACAGTCAT
>NC_022026.1:16544294-16554082 GCF_000317375.1 Microtus ochrogaster
CAGCAAAGGCTATCATTGGTGTTTTTGATTTTAGCCATTCTGACAGGTGTAAGATGGTATCTTAAAGTTATTTTGATTTTCATTTCCCTGATCGCTAAGGAACTTGAGCATGACCTTAAGTGTCTTTTGGCCATTTGAACTTCTTCTGTTGAGAGTTCTCTTTTCAGCTCTGTTTTATAAATTTTAACCAAATACTCTCATATAGCTTTGGTTGAATGCATTTTTAATTGTTTTACTCTTTTGGTATAATTGTTGTAAATAGAACTTAATTTTATTGTTAGATCGTTTACTGAACTTGCATGAAATTCTTATTGGGGGTTTGGTGTTACCTGGGATGGAGTACATGCTAGACAAGCAATCAACCACTGAGCTACATCACCAACCCCAACTGATTTTTATTTATTGATCTGTTTCTTGTAGGATTTCTAAACTCACTCATTGGTTGTAGGAGTGTTTTTGGTGGGTTTTAATATTTTGTCTTTCATTTAAAAGTCTGTCCTAATTAAGCACAGGAATCTTCCTTTTTCCTTACCTCTGCAAGTGTAGACCACAGGGAATGGGAAACACTTTCACCATATGACTTCACCATGAGGAAAATAAAGCAGTGGACCAAGGATCAAGCATAATACTCAGGAGATTTTAAGCACCCCTGAAAGGATTCCCCTCCTGTCACTCAAATATATAAGAAATTAGGTATTCTGAGAATTTATTTTTTAAAGAAATAAAAGTTTCCTTTCCTCCACCAATCTAAGCTTTAAAGACATTTTTAGCTTTTATGACCATTACACTAATGAGCGAACTTCAAAATTTGGAGAAAAAAAAAGGAAGATAATTTCTCTATCCTCGCATCCCCCAAGTTTTCCTAGATCGCTTTTCAAAAATGACCTACCTCTGGATTGGGAGTAATTGCAGTACTTGCCTGAGGTCCTATGTTCAATCCCTACAACACCCACCCCCTACACACATTTCTGAAAACAAGTGTTCAATTAACTGTTAAACATCCTCATCAATTAAGAGATAATTTCCAAATTTGATTGGATGAGTTTAAAATATCCAATTTATTCTAATCATCTGGCAGAAGAACAGTCCCAAGGAAAAAAAAAGCAGATAAACATATAAATGATCTCACAAATCTTATGGAAAAACTATCTGGAATGACTGAATATTAACATAAAAAAATTCCATGCATTAGTGAGTGCATGAGAACAACACAACATTCAATGATAACCTAATTGTAATTTCTCTTACAATGTTTCTAATAAGTACTAGGGCAGAAGAGTAATAATTGAAACACAGGTAACTCAGGAAGTGTTTTTCTGGAAGTGACAAAGGTTTTAAGTCCTTATAGATCCCACAGTCACTCATCCATCCTCCTTTCCCACATGACATAAATTTCCTTTATTATACTGACTCTATTTACTCAGAGATTATAATCTTAGAATTCAGGTCAAAGATCAACTATACTAGAAAGCGTCCTTGTCACTTACCTCTCTTGTGGTGTGCCTTGAAGTCTCAACAACTCTAGAAAGCATAAGAGAGTCCCAGGTGCTGGCTGTGAAGTTCACCTCCATGAAATTCACCTTCAAGGCCTTGCATCCCAGTGGGTACTTCCCATCAGAAGTAGCCTTGTTCCTGGGAGACATGGCTCTTTGCTGGTGACTGGTTTGAAAAGTCCCCAGTATCTTCCTCAATGTTCTCTTAGGCTTCATGGCAAAATAAGGTGTTACTTGACCTGCTTGCTCCTCTCCTTCACAGACATTCATCTTGTATTTTGATGTAATGACTCTCCTAGCCTTTGTCTGGATCTATTATTTCCTCTCAGAGTGACATTTCCTCTCGTAAAATCTCTATTTCTTTAATTGTGTCTTGACATTGCCTTTCCAGAAAGCCTGAAGTAAGCCAACTTTCTTTTTTCCGAGTTACCAGTTCAAAGATTTTGCTCTCCGATGTCTCAGTTTCCAGTCTTCAGTGGCCATGCTGTTTCCTCTCTCATCTATAAATTCCATCTTCATGTATACTATGGATTCTTAGAAGGTGCACTATGGTATATGTTCTTCCCTCTGGTGCTTAGCATGAATCAAACGCATAATTCATGTTTATCGAGTGAATGGTAAATGCACGAAGACAGAGAAATTAGGAACCACTGTATATGAAAGGAGCGTTTTCTAATCCAGACTCTGACTTGGAAAAAGTGTGAATGGAAGTTTCCAGAAATAAAAGCATACTTTTGTTATTATTCTATAGACTAATTTGCAGTTTCGAACTTCATGATTTGTGGAGTGCTGGAATATTGCAAATCCAGAAGTGAATTACCTTGAGATATGTTTAGGCACTTTAGTAGCGATTTAGTTGCTCACCTCTATGTCTGACTTAACATCCTTTCAACTATCAATTCAAACCTTTTAGAATATACTAAAAGATTGCCAGTTTCCACCAACCCCAAAGCTAAGAATGTTATCAATCAGATAGCATCTGAAACAGATAGCAAACATTCCCGTTTTGCCTTAGCCTGCCTAACTGACCATATGAGTATTTGAAAAATGCTTTTGTTTCTGAGGATTTTTTTGTTCTGATACTATAGAAATCTAACAAAACCATTTTCATAATATTTTGGGCTGCCTAAATATATATTCCTAGGCTTTGGACAATCATATTTGGATCAAGAGTAAACTGTCTCCTAGTTCCTTTGATTTGAAAGCTGTCTCTTATGCCAACGTTGTATGACCTCAATGTGCCTCGCTTTTCTCATCTGTGATGTGAGAATAATGATAATTATGTTAGATTTAACTATATGATTGGGAGACTTTTGATGATTGTTTCTATTTGAGCATCCAATTAGCAATTTCATGTGGTTTAACCTCTCTCACACACATGTATGTATGTATATTTTAGAATTGAAATGAAAGAGTATATAATTTTAAAAGCACTAGAAATTGACCTTATTAAAGGGCAATGATTGTGGTAGTTAACATTGTTGTTGTTGGCTCTTACGTGGGGTAAATGTTCTATTTCAGTGAGCTGTCACCCAATTCTATAGGGTGAAGTGTGGATTTGAATCACCTCTCATCCTCTATGGTTATATAGGAGTGGGGTACAATGTTCTTCATCTCATAAGCATTTTTTTAAATTATTTTTATCAGTATGTGTATATGTGTGTGCCTGGGTGTATGTATTTGTACCATATGCGGGTAGGATCCTGCAGAACTCAGAAGAAGACATAATAAGGATCCTGTGGAACTGAAGTTATAGACATCTGAGAGCCACAGTATGGATGCTGGGAACCAAACTCAGGTCTTATGCAAGACCAGCAAGTCCTCTTAATTACTGAGCCATTTCTCTGGTCCCTCACATACATTCTTAAAGAGACACTATTATTCCTAATGAAGTGCAGATTATTTTATTTTATTGTTTAGTTTATTTTATTGGAGCTAGAGTTTAGAACACATAAATTTCACAATTTTAACTGTTCACAAATAAATGATTCTAAACTTTTTAACCTATTCATAGTGTTACACAACTATCAAAAGTACATAAACTTAATGTTTTCACACACCCCAAGGAACTCCATTCCCATACTCATTTTTTTTTGTATTTAGTCCTTCACACTCAACTTCCTATGGACTTCCTATTATGAGCATTTCACATAAGTGAAATCACAGCATATATCACCTCATTTATTGATCTTTTGTCACTTAGCATCCTTGTTTCAAGGCTCACACATCGTATAGCATGCATCATTATGCTATTTTATTCATATCTGAAAAGATGTTGTTTTCCAGGTAGATCACGTTTTGTTTACTCATCAGTTGATGGATATTGGATACCTGCCACTTTGGGATGTTATAAATAGTGGACATACAAGCCTTTGTGTACATCTATGTGTTCCTATGAACACATGCTTTCAGTTTTCTCAGATATATACCTAGGAATAGACTTGATGGGTCCCATGGCAACATTATGTTTAACTTAGAATTGCCAGCCTTTATCCAAAGCAGCCATACCATATTACATTCCATTAGCAATGGAGAAGGAGTCCAAGTTTTTCACATCCTTAACAGTACTTGTTTTCAGCTTTCAATTGTTTTAAAACCTTACTTTTTACACCATTATTTTTTAATACCATTATCCAAGCTAGGCTTGAAATAACAGGCACAAGTGATCTTTGGTTTCAGCCTGTTCCCACTGCCCCAGCTGCTTGCATCTTCACACACACACTTATCTTCTGCCCTCTCTTGCTGTTACCTTCTCAGCCTCCTCTGTTTCTTTGTTTGTGTTATTGAGAAACTCAGGGCCTGTAGATGCTAAGCAAGTATTCTACCACTGAGCTATATCCTCAGCCTGACTACAGGTTTTTCCCAAAGAGTACTATTATAAATTAGCATACAAAGTAATGGATTTAGTTATTGTGTTTTCATATATAATTTATTTTTTTATTCATCTTCTCTCCCACTGACTTCCCACACCCCTATATTTTAATTCTAAGATTCTTCATGGATATAAATTTGCACTTCACTTACATTTTGAGTGATATTCTGTATTAGCTAATGATGATTAACACGTTGTCATGCATTTATTGGGGGTTTCTTGGAAAAAGATTCATTCAAATCTTTTCACCATATATTTATTATTGTTGAAGTATGTTGTTTATATAGTCCATGTAATAGTTTTCTAAGGTAAAAAAATTTTCTGCAATTTTTAGATTTGTCTTTTTATTTTTTGACAATATCCCTGTATGTACAGAAATTTTAATTTTGATAAAGTTTAATGCATATAGTCTCTTTTAAATTTTGTTCTTTATTGAAACAGTATTCTTATACAATCCAATATGTTCTGGAATTCACTATGTAGCACAGGCTGGCCCTACAATTAAAATCTTCCTGCTTTTACTTGTAGAGTTGTATAATCGTTTCTGGCTTTATTGGCCTTGGTGAGTGCTTTCTCTGTCATATATATGTGTATATATACATATACATATATATCAAATATATAAGATCATGAAGACTTATGCCTATGTTTTATAAAACAGGTTCTTAACATTTAGGTTTTTGATCTAATTGGGTTCATTTTTTTATTTTATTTTTTTTGAGATTATATAATTATACTATTTCCCCCTTCCCTTTCCTTCCTCCAAGACTTCTCATATACCTCTTTTCTTTCTCTTTGAAATTTATGACCTCATTTTTAAATATTTTGTTAAAATTTTTCATACGATATATTTTATGATGTGCCCCTCTCCCCTACTTTCTTCCAGATTCTCCCCACCTCCTTACCCACCCAATTTAATGTTCTTTCTCTTTCTCAAAACAAAGAAAGGTGAAAATCAAAACAAATAAACTTAAACTAGTAAGATAAAATGCCAATGTAAAAAACCATGCCCTCCCCCACAGAACATGAACATATGACTACCATTTTGTGTTTCCTAACTTATCCCAAGTCAAGGACCTGATCTGGAGTGTGGCTGATATACCCAATGACCCTTCATTGTGGAAAACTGATTTTCCCTTTCCCAGCAGATACCAAATACATAAAGCCTCCTTGTCAGGGATGTAAATTTGTGTCCACTTCTCCTTCTCTTTGCTGGGTCCTCATTTGGTGAATGCAGTGTGTGCTGCCATGGCCTCTGGGAGCTCATGTGTGCATCAATCCAGCTGTGTCTGGAAGGCACCGTCCTTGGAGTCATCCATTACTTCTGGCTCTTACCTCATTACCTCCTCTTCTGCATAGATCCCTAAACCTTGAGGGGGCGCGGCTAGATGCATCCCATTTAGGATGGGTCACTCCAGAGTGTCTTATTCTCTTTGCATTGTCCACTTATAGATCTCTGTGTTAATTATCATCTACTGCAAGTAGAAACTTCTCTGATAGGGGTTTAGTGAGGCACTGATTTATGGCTATAGCAGTATTGTGGTAGTTAGAAAGAAAATGGCCCCCAAAAGAAGTGACATTATTAGGAAATGTGGCCTTTTTAGAGTAGGTGTTTGAAATGCTTCTAATTAAATGGTGTCTTTTACAAACTTCCTTGGTCATGGAGTCTCATAATATCAATAGAAAGTAAGACAAATTGTTAAGACACAGAAACTATAAAGCCTTCTTAAAAGAAATTAAAGAAGACCTAAATAAAGCAAAGCACATTCTGTGTTCACAGATTAAAAACCTTTATTACTAAGGTAGAACTATTCCCCCAAATTATCTACAAAGCAACGAAGCCACTGACACATCCTGGATGCCTCTTTTGAGAAAACGGACAAGCTGACTACAATAGTATTATAGTAATTCAGGGAGTACCAAATAGCTAAAAAAACTTCAGAAATGTTGAAATACTTATATTATTTCCTGATTTTAAATTCTATTACAAAGCTATAATAATGAATATTGCGTGGTAATAGTATACGGATGAACATGAGGGTCAGTGGAATGAAACTTAAGAGTTTAGAAATAAACCTTATGGTCAATTGATTTTAATAAAAGTAGTAAGTTCATCAATGAGGAAAATTGTGCCTTCTCCAAATGTGAAGAATGAATTTGAATCACTAACACATACCATATATAAAAATTGACCCAAGAGTTATATTAAGGCACATTCCATGAGATAGAATCCACACCTTACACTGATAGAGTGTTCAAGAACCTGGGACTGGATAGGTCATGGGCCTAGAAGAAAACCTACTACTATAATCCTGCTGAAGGATAGCAATAAATGATTCTTGATGATGTACTTGTCTTAGTTAGGGTTTTTATTGACATGAAAGACACCATGACTACAGAAACTCTTATAAAGGAAAAAATTAAATTGGAGTGTCTTACATTTTCAGAGATTTAATTGGTGGTACATGGTAGCATTCAGGAAGACATGGTGCTGAAGAAGTAGCTGAGAGTCCTGTATCTTGCAGGCAACAGGAAATGGCCTGAGGGTTACATTGAGGAAAGCTTGAACAAAAGAGACCTCAAAGCCAGCCCCCACAGTGACACACCTCCTCCTACAAGGTCACACATTCTAATCCTTCCTGTACAGCTCAACCAACAGTGGACCAAGCATTCAAACATAATAGCCTATGGGGACCATTCTTATTCAAACTCCATACACTTGTTTGTTAAATTACTGTTGATTTTCTCTCTTTTTGGTGCTGTTGTAATTGGAAATATTTTCTTAAATTCATTGTTGTATTGTTTACTGTTATTCTATATATAACAGCATTCCTTTCTTTTAGGGTTACAAAGATTTCTATTGCATATTATACTATATGTTGTTGTGTTTATGGTACGTACCCCTTATATTGTAGAAAGCTGCTATGCTATTCAACTGCATCCCCAGCTTCCACATTTTGTTTATCCACCAACCAAGCAATGATTCTTTGGATTGCTTCCTTTTCTCGCCTACTGTGAGTAGTGGTGTTGTGAGCAGTGGTGTGGAAGCATCTCTTTGAGAACCTGCTTTTAGTGTCCTTGAATCTGTGCCACAAACTGGCAATACTGTGTCCATAGTTCTACTTTTTTTCAGATTAAATGTTTTGCTCTATAATTCATGTGCACGATAATTGACATTTAAAAATGTTCATTCCAGAGGCTTTAAAAATATGTTCACAATGCCAGGTCATCTCACCATTATCTTATTCCTGCAGAGTTCCCTCAACCAGAAGAGAAATCCACATCTGTTACCACTCAAACTCTCCTATCTCCAACTTCTCCACACGGAGTGGATGTTTTATTTCATATAAAAAGAATAACATAATACAATGTATTATGCAAATGCTTTTTTCCACTTCGCTTGTTTTTTTTCCATGATGCTTGCATACTGTAGCACATATTAGTACCTAATTATTTTTATTGCTGAATAATATTCTATGGGTATTGTGGATGTATAGATTATATTTTCTCTTTGCATTCAAGAGATGATGGATGTTTGGATTGTTTCTACCTTTGGCCATTGTGAGTAATGAACATATGTTTTCATTTATCCCATGTTATATGCTTAGAAATGGATTGCTGAATTATATGGTAACTGTTTAGATGCCTGCCAAGCTGTTTTCCATAGTACAGTACTATTTTACTTTTACTAGCAGTGTCTAAGAGTTCCAAATATCTTCACATACTTTATCAAACCTTCTATTGTCCACCTTTTTATTGTATGTGAAGTAGCGTATTATAATTTTTATATAATAACTCATGATATTAAACTCCTTTACATGTATTCATTGTATATTTTTCTATTTCTACAGGGGATATGTCTATTCATATCTTTTTACTAAAATGTAGAAAGACTTAGAACACTATGGAGAGTTGGAAAGTTCAATGTGCGTTTAGTAATAGATGGCTAATCAAATTTAATGAAGTATAAGGTTTGAATATGGAAGCTACAGAAAATTCTAGATGTACAAACTAAAATCAGTAGTAATTTCTGTAGTGAGTTGCTTCATGATAATTTCTCTCAGATACACGAAAAGCTTTAAGGCATCAGGGCTATTTCTATCTTGTTCTTTGTTATACCAGCGCCTCCTAATTTAGTACTTAGCAAATTGCAAGGCATCAGAAAGAATATACTGAAGAAATGAATAACTGAATGAAACAAATTGGTTTTAAGAAAAATATCTGAAAAGAACATTTCAGATGAATGAAATTTAGAGAAAGGATTTGAAGGAAAAACATACAATATGTAGTGTTATAGAGTTTGGTCAAGTTTTGCTAACTCGTTGAGAATATATGCATCAAAAAACAGAGAAACATGAAGATCTAGTTCCAGGGCCTGGCCCACAATTAAACTTCTTAACCAAAATCCAAAGTCAGTAGGAAGGTCAATTGGAGGAGCCCCCCCCCCAAAAAAAGGGCAGCTATCTGTCAAATGGGCTGACCTGCTGAGGGCCTCCCCAGGCAGTACTTGGTGGCAGTGGAGTGGAGCAGATGACAGGGCAGTGACACAGGCCTCAGAGCTCTTGGTGGGTGTGGGGCCCATCTTTTTAATTGGGCAGCTATAATTCAATCCCAGGAATCCATAAAACCTCACTAACAATTGAGGCCAGTCTCCAGGGGGTCCTCTTAGAAATAGATGTGCATAGGTCTGGTGGTGCTGCAGGAAATGACCTCATAGACAGACTGTAGCAGAAAGAGACCAGCCTCGTTGTCTCAGTTTTTCCACCTCCGGCTGTGGGACTTGGAGAAAACCCACAGGTCAGTGTGGTTGGTAGGATTGGCGGAGGCAGTGTTTGAGGTTTACCTGGTGCACAGGGAGTACGTGCTAACTCCAGGCTGCAGAGCCTGTAAGGTAACTGGGCTACAGGATGGAGCGGGCAGGTCCACTCTGCTAAGCTGGGATAAACATGCCCTAAACCTTCTGTGTTTGTTTAGTCAGATTTTGATTGCTTCGACAAAATGCTTGAAGTAAACAACTTAAAGGCACAGATTATTTATTTTGACTTGTGGTTAGACTGTTAAGTCTATTTTCTGTCTTTGGGTTTCCATTTTTGTGATAAAACACTACAGCCAAGACCAGCTTTGGGAGGAAAGGGTTTGTTTCATCTTACAGCTTGAAGTCTATCATCTAGGAAAGTCATGACAGGAATTCAAGGCAGGGTAAGAACCGATGCAGAGGCCATGAAGAAGTGCTGCTTACTGGCCTGCTCCTCATGGCTTGTACAGCCTGCTCTCTTATAGAACCCAGGACAACTTGCCCAGGAATGGGCCTTTATCAATCACTAAGAAAATGTACTATAGTATTGCTTCCAGGTAACTCTTATAGAGGGATTCTCTCTCTCTCTCTCTCTCTCTCTCTCTCTCTCTCTCTCTCTCTCTCTCTC
>NC_022026.1:16554182-16558932 GCF_000317375.1 Microtus ochrogaster
GAAAAAGCTTTATTTGACTTTCAAATTACAGTTGAGGGAAGTAAAGGCAGAAATTATAACAGAGCAGGAACCTGGAGACAAGAGATGATGCAGAGGCCATGTAAGTGTGCTGCTTACTGACTTGCTCCTCGTGATTTGTTTATCCTGCTTTCTTAAAGACCCAGGACCACTAGCCCAGAGATGGAACCAGGCACACTGGGCTAGGCCCTCCTGCATCAATCACTGATTAAGAAAGTATCCTATAGGCCTAACTATAGCTTCATCTTTTATTCCTTCTCGTTTCAATTGTTTGGATTGGAATGTAACAAACATTTCTTCCCTTTCCCCTTCCTCACTCCGCTCTCCCATTCTACCCTCCCTACTGCTGCCCCATATTCCCAACTTACTCAGGAGATCTTGTCTTTTTCTCCTTCTTAGTCGGATCCATGTATTTCTCTCTTAGGGCCTATGTTGTTTAGGTTCTCTGGAGTTATCGACTATAGGCTATTTGTTCTTTCCTTCATGTCTGATATCTGCTTATGAGTGAGCACATATTATGTGTGTCTTCCTGGGCCTGGGTTACCTCACTGAGGATGTTCTTTTTTTTTCTAGTTCCATCCATTTGCATGCAAATTTCAAGATGTCACTGTTTTTTTTTATAACTGAGTGTGTAAATGTACTACATTTTCCTTATCCTTCGGTTGAGGGGCATCTACGTTGTTTTCAGGTTCTAGCTATGTTGCTTTACACATAGTTGAGAAATGACCTTGTACTTTGATGGAAAGGTTGAACATCCTTTAGATATATGCCCAAAAGTGATATTGCTGGATCCCGAGGTAGACTGATTCCCATTTTTCTGAGAAATCACCATACTGATTTTCAGAGTTGCTGTACAAGTTTGTATTCCCACCAGCAATGGAAGAATGTTCCCCTTACTCTACATCCTCTCCAGCCTAAGCTGTTAATGGGGTTTTTGAACTTGGCCATTCTGACAGGTTTAAAATGGACTCTCAGAGTTGTTTTGATTTGCATTTCTCTGATGCCTAAGGATGTTGAAAATTTCCTTAAGTGTCTTTTGGCCATTTGAGATTCCTCTGTTGAGAATTCTCTGTTTAGATCTATACCCCATTTTTACTGGATTAGTTGGTGTTTTGATGTCTAGTTTCATGAGTTCTTTAATTTGGAGATCAGTCCTCTGTCAAATGTATAGTTGGTAAATATAGTTTTCTCATTCTGTATGCTGCTGTTTTGTTTGATTGACCATGTCCTTTGCTTTACAGGAGCTTCTCATTTTCAGGAGGTCCCATTTATTAATTGTTGCTCTCAGTGTATATGTTACTGGGGTTATATTTAGGAAGTGGTCTCCTGTGCCAATGCGTTCCAGGTTACTTCCCACATTTCATTGATGAGGATCAGGTGGCTGGTTTTATGTTGAGGTCTTTGAAGCATTTGGACTTGGAGGTTTTTTTTGCATGGGATAGATATGGGTCTATTTACATTCTTCTACATGTTTATATCCAGTTATGCCAGCACTGTATGTTGAACATGCTTTCTTTTTTTCCATTTTATAGTTTTAGATTCTTTGTCAAAAATCAGGTGTTCATAGGTGTGTGGATTGATATCAGAGTCTTTGATTCAATTCCATTGTTCTGCCTGTCTGTTTTTATGCCAATACCAAGATGTTTTCAGTACTGTAGCTCTATAGGAGAGCTTGAAGTCAGGTATGGTGATGTCTCTGGAAGTTCCTTTATTGTACAGGATTATTTTGGCTATCTTGGGTTTTTTGATTTTTCATATGAAATTGAGTATTATTCTTTCAAGGTCTGTGAGAAATTGTGTTGGGATTTTGATGGAGATTGCATTGAATCTGGAGATTGCTTTTTAGCAAGATTGCCATTTTACTATGTTAATCCTACCTATCCAAGAGCATGGGAGATCTTTCCATTTTCTAATGTCTTCTTCAATTCCTTTCTTCAAATATTTAAAGTTCTTGTTATACAGGTCTTCCACTTGTTAGGATAGAGTTACTCCAAGATATTCTATGCTATTTGTGGCTATTGTAAAGGATGATGTTTCTCTTATTTCTTTCTCATACTGTTTATCGTCTGTAAGGAAGGCTACAGGTGTTTTTGAGTTAATTTTGTAGCCTGCTACATTACTGTAGGTGTTTATCAGTTGCAATAGTTCCCTGGTAGAATTTTTGAGGTCACTTATGTATACTATCATATCATTAGCAAATAGGGAAAGCTTGACTTATTTTCCAATTTGGATCCCCTTGATCTCCTTTTGTTGTTTTATTGTTCTAGCTAGAACATTGAGTACTATATTGAATAGATATGGAGAGAGTAGACAGACAGCCTTGTCTTGTTCCTGATTTTAGTGGAATCACTTTGAGTTTCTTTCCATTTAATTTTATGTTGACTGTTGGCTTGCTGTATATTGCTTTTATTACGTTTAGATATGTTCCTTATATTCATGATCTCTCCAAGACCTTTATAATTGAAGGGGTGTTGAATTTTGTCAAATGCTTTTTCAGCATCTATTAATGTGATCATGTGCTTTTTTAAATTTGTTTATATGGTGGATTATATTGAGAAATTTTTGTATATTGAACCATCCCTGAGTCTTTGAGATGAAGACAACTTGATCATGGTGTATGATTTTTCTAATGTGTTCTTGGATTCAGTTTGCTAGTATTTTATTGAGTATCTTGGCATCGATGTTCATGAGGGAGATTGGTCTGTAATTCTCTATCTTGGTCATGTCTTTGTGTGGTTTGGATATCAAGGTGACTATAACCTAGTAAAAAGAGTTTGGCAATGTTCCTTCTGTTTCTACTGTGGGAAACAATTTGAGGAGTATTGATATTATCTCTTTTTTAAAATTTTTATAAACTTCTGCACTGAAAGCATCTTGTCCTGGTCTTTGTTTGTTTGGGAGACTGTTGATGACTGTTTCTATTTCCAGAGGGGTTATAAGTGTATTTAAATAGTTTATCTGGTCTTGATTTAATTTGGTATGTGGTATCTATCCAGAAAATTGTCTATTTTCTTTAAATTTTCTAATTTTGTGGAGTAGAGGTTTTGAAGTATGACCTAATGATTTTGGGGATTTCCTCAGTGTCTGTTTTTATATCCGCTTTTCATTCCTGATTTTGTTAATTTGGGTAGTCTAACCAAAAGACACAGAGAGACTATTAAAATTAACAAAGAGCTTTCAGTTCTATTAATTCACTGTTGTTGGATTTCTTTAGCTTCTTCATGTAGGCATTTAGTGCTATGAACTTTTCTCTTATCACTGCTTTCATTGTGTACCATAAGTTTGGGTATATTGTGTGGTCATTTTCACTGAATATTAGGGATTTTTTAATTTCTTCCTTGACCAAGTTGTGATTCATTTGAGCATTGTTCAATTTCCATGAGTTTATGGGCTGTCTGCAATTAGTGTTTTTGTTGAATTCTAAGTTTAAGCTATGGTGATCTAATAAAATACATGGAGCTATTCCATTTTTTGTATCTGTTAAGGTTTGCTTTGTTACCAAGTATGTGGTCAATTTTAGAGAAGGTTCCATGAGGTACTGAGAAGACGGTATATTCTTTTGCGTTTGGGTCAAATGTTCTATAGATGTCTGTTAAGTCCATTTGAATCATAACATCTGTTAGTTCCCTTATTTCTCTCTTAAGTTTTTGTATGGAAGCCCTGCCCATTGTGGTGAGTGGGGTATTGAAGACTGCAACTATTGTTGTTTTGGGCTTGATGTGTGATTTAAGCTTTAGTAATGTTTCTTTTACAAATGAATGCCCTTGTATTTAGGACATATATGTTCAGAATTGAGACATTGTCTTGATTGATTTTTTTCCTTTGATGAATATAAAATGACCTTCTTCATCTCTTTTGACTAATTTTAGTTTGAAGTCTATTTTGTTAGATATTAGAATAGCTACACAAGCTTTTTTCTTAGGTTCATTTGTTTGGAAATTCTTTTCCTAACCATTTACTTTGAACAATCTTTTCACAACCCTTTACTCTGACATAATGTCGGTCTTTATAAGTTGAGGTATGTTTTCTGTATGCAACAGAAAAAATGTATTCTATTTCCATATTGTCTGTTAGCCTGTGTCTTTTCATAGACAAAATGAGTCCATTGATATTAAGGAATATTAATGACCAGTCATTGCTAGTTCCTGTTATTTTTGGTTTTTGTTATTGGTAGTATTGTGCTTTGTTTCTCTTCTTTGGGATTTGCTTGTGTTTTTGTGGGTGGAGCTAACTTCCTTGGTTTGGAGTTTTCCTTCTGGTACTTTCTGCACGGTTGGATTTTTGGGTAGGTATTTATTAAATCTGGTTTTGTCATGGAATATCTTGTTTTCTCTCTCTATGTTGATTAATTGCTGAATACAGTAGTCTGAGCTGGCATCTATGGTCTCTTAGTGTCTGTATAACACCGACCAGGTCCTTCTAGCTTTCATTGTTTCCATGGGGAAATCAGCTGTAATTCTGATAGGTCTGCCTTTATATGTTACTTGACCTTTTTCCTTTGCAGCTCTTAATATTTTTTCTTTATTTTGTATGTTTAGTGTTTTGATTATTATGTGGCAAGAGGACTTTATTTTGGTCCAGACTATTTGGTGTTCTGTAAGCTTCTTGTATTTTCATAGACATGTCCTTTTTTAGGTTGGGAAAGTTTTATTCTACAATTTTTTCAAAAAATAAATTTTCTGTGCCTTTGAGCCACACTACTACTACTACTACTACTACTACTACTACTACT
>NC_022026.1:16559032-16575709 GCF_000317375.1 Microtus ochrogaster
TTCAATTATTCTTAGGTTTGGTCTTTTAATCCTGTCCCAGATTTCCTGAATATTTTGTGTTAATAATTTGTTGAATTTAACAATTTCTTTAACAAGTGATTCTATTTCCTTTATCCTCAACGCCTGCAATTCCTTTTTCCATCTCTTAGATTATGTTGTTTATGTCTGCAACTGTAGTTTCTGATCATTTACCCAGATTTTCCATTTCCAGAGTTCCCTCAGTTTATGTTTTTTTTACAGCTTTTGTTTCAGTTTTTAAGTCTTGAACTGTTTCCTTCATCTGTTTGATTGTTTTTTTCTTGGTTTTCTTTAAGGGATTCATTGATCTCTTCCAATTCTTTGTTTTTTTCTTCTATTTATTTAAGGGAATTTTTCATTTCTTCCTTAAGGGCCTCAATCATCTTCATAAAGTTATTTTTCATGACATTTTCTTCTGCTTCATTTGTGTTGGAATGTTCAAGTCTTGTTACTGTAGAATCACTAGTTTCTGGTGGTGCTGTATTGCTCTTTATGTTGTTGAGTGTATTCTTACCCTGGTGTCTATCCATCTCTTCCTCCTATTGGGACAGATAGAGCTTGTGCCTCAGGGAGGTTCCTCTTCCACCAATTAGTGTAGCTCAGGGCTCTGGCTTTGTTGAATGCACCTTCAGGTGCAGGCAGGGTTTAGCTTCTGGTAATCACTCCTCCATGTGTATATGGGCTCAAAGGTCCGATGTTTGCTTCTCTCTATTCAGGTTGGGCCACAGCTCTAGTGGTCACTCTTCCAGGTATATGCAGTATCGCAACTCTGGTGATCACTCTTCTAGGTACAGGAAGGGCTAAGTCTGAGGCTCCAGTGGTCCGATAGTTTCTGGAGGTCACTGCTATTTCCATGGCCCACTGCATCACTGATGCTATCTCCACATGCAGCCTGGACCCGCCTCCTTTCCCTGATGCTAGTTCCTGGCATGGCCGGGGCCCACTGTAGAACCATTTTCTCAATTGAGATTGCTCTTCCCAAATGATTTTTAGCTCATGTAAAGTTGACATAAAATTAGCCAGGACATAACCTGTGGCTGTATTGATACTGGATCCATGGTAAGGCAAGAACATCATGATGGTAGAAACATGTGGCAGAGACTTATTCACCTCATAGTAGACATGAAAAAAAGAGGAGAAAAGGAGGAGTAGAGCAAGGAAGAGAGTGAGAGAGCAAGGAAAGAAAGGAGAGGAGAGAGAATATGAATGAATGAATGAATGAGTGAATGAATGAATATGCTTCTTTTAGTGCTATTGTAGAAGTCCTCATTTCCACTTTTCATTCAATCCAAACTCCCAGCCTGCAAGCTGGTCCTGCACATTTCAGGATGTGTAGTCCTCCTTTAAGCTTACTCATTTTATTTTTTATTTTTTTAATTTTTGGTTTTTCGAGACAGGGTTTCTCTATGGCTTTGGAGCCTGTCCTGGAACTAGCTCTGTAGACCAGGCTGGTCTCGAACTCACAGAGATCTGCCTGCCTCTGCCTCCCAAGTGCTAGGATTAAAGGCGTGCGCCACCATCGCCCGGCTAGCTTACTCATTTTAGAAACACATCCGCAGCCATAACCAGACGTGTGCTCTATTAATTTCCTGGGCAGTTATCAATCTAAGCAAGGTGACAAGATAACTATCACACTGTACCTTGAACTTTAGTGTTAGTCACATTTTCATTGCTTTGTCGGGATGCCTGAGATAAACAAGGTAAGGGGAAGAATTATTTATATTGGCTCATAGTCCTTGTGTAGAATGGAGCCAGTGTTGCAGCAGAACATTATGGCAGTAGGAACATGTGACAGAGGCTAATTACTTCATGGCAGACGTGGAGCAACGGGAGCCTTTGCCTACTCCAAGTCATTCTCCTTTCATCCCATTTATTCAATCTAGGCTCCAAGCCATTGGGACAGTGTTGTTCATATACAAAATGTGCATTAGGAACTATGGTACTCTTAGGAGTATAATGGAAGGAATCCAAGTCTACACACATACACACATGAACACACATGCACACTCACACATACACACAGAGAGAAGGAGGGGGATATGATAGAAACACTAAAAGACTGTTTGTGGGGAAGAAGGGAAGATAATGGGAGTTTAATATGAACAAAGGATAATGATATAAAATGTATTAAGAGAGTATAATAATGAAACCCATAATTTTGTATGCTAACTGAATAATATAGTAAGAAAAGAAATTAATGGATCTTTTGCTTTGCAAAAGCCTATTCAAAGAGAGGCAGTGTACAGACTGAGAGAAAATATTTGTTAAACTGTATATCTGACAAAACACTGGGATCTAGAACAAAGGACTAGGATCTAGGATTATATAAGTAACTTATATAGCTTCAGAGTGAATACAGTTTAATTAGAAATTGGACTAAAGATTTCGATAGTCATTTCATAAAGGATGTACATGTGTTGAGTACATAAAACGATGTGCTGCATCATTACATCAAAATAGACAGAATTGCTATTTAAACCACAATGACATGTTACTCCACATCTATTAATCAAAAGATCAAAAACTTAATGACGATGTCGTATGCTGTTGAGGACATCGACAACTTTCACCCATGTTAATGTGGTAATGGAAAATGGCATAGACACTTCAGAAAAGTAGTCTGCCAGTGTTATGGTTTGAATTTGAAATACCCCACCCGCAGTTTTAGGTATTTGAACACTTGGTTGCAAGCTTGTAGTATTGTGACACGGAGCCTAGCTGGTGGTTGAAGAACTATAATGCACTATATTATGCATCATAGTCTGACTGAGTTCTCTGCTTCCTTGTTGTTACTGTCATATAGCAGGCATCTGCTGTCTGGTTGCCACAGAGCCACCTGCTGCCCTGCCTGTCACCCCATCACAGACTATATCTTTTCAAACCATAATGCAAAATAAATTCTTCCACTATTGTAGTGTTTCTTGCCACAGCAACATAAACAGTAACCGGTACATAAACTTAGTACTCAGAAGTGAGATTATTCAGCCCGGTGGTGCTGGCGCACGCCTTTAATCCCAGCACTCGGGAGGCAGAGGCAGGCGGATCTCTGGGAGTTTGAGGCCAGCCTGGTCTACAAGAGCTCGTTCCGGGACAGGCACCAAAGCTACAGAGAAACCCTGTCTCAAAAAAACCAAAAAAAAAAAAAAGAAGTGAGATTATTCTTCTGATAAACCTTGCGGTTCATCAGCTTGTGGAACTGTTTTGTAGGAAGAATCTAGAAAAGTTTAGAGCTGTGGGCCAAAGAAGCTTTAGGAGACTGTAAGCAAAGCTTAAGAAGCTATCCTGTTCAGTATGTAAGGCTAGACTTTCTATAGAAAAGCAGTAAAGGTTGTGTCCAAGAGATATTGGTAGGGGAAGATTTTTATTGGACTAAACTATTCATGCTCTTTTGACAAACACACCTGTCTATATCCTTGTATTGTTTTTTTTTATTGCTGTGATACAACTCTATGACCAAGGCAATTATAGGAAGAAGAGCTTGTTTGGGCTTGCACTTCCAGAGGAATAAGAGCTCACCATCATTATGGAGGAGGCAGGCATTGAAGCTGGGACAACACCCCAAGAGCTCAAATCCTACCCCACAATCAGGAAGGAGAGAACACACTGGGAATGGTGTGCAGCTTTGATACTTCAAAGCCTATCTCCAGTGACATACTTCCAATGTTTTCCCGAAAGTGCCACCAGTTGTCCAAGACCATGGAGACATTTCTCATTCAAACCAACATAGTCCTGACATTTTGAGTGAGGCTGGATTTAAATGTAGTGTATTAATTTGTTCAGCAAGATACTGTAACATTCATGTTATGGTATGTTGTTGCTTGCTGTTTTTATCTAACAAAAGATATATAAGATATACAATGAAAGGTATGCAATGAACAAAGAAAGGTATACATAGATATCTGATGAAATATATACAGGAAGTATAAAGAAAGATGTGAAAGAAAGATTTGAAAAAACTGGAGTTACATGAGGAAGAGTGAATAAACTTAATTAAATTTATACTCAAGGCTACTGAGGACAAAACTACTGTAGATATAATTGTAAAAAAAATAGCACTATTAAGAAGAAACTATACAGTTTGCTTTGGATGATAAGAAAGGTGGTCACCCATCTAAGGCATAGCTTTTAGAAATGCAAATTTATTTAAAAGAAAGCACCTGAGGGAAACACAGCCAGCTACTACACAGAGAGAACCAAGTGGTGAGTGACCACCCACCTGGCAGGACACCCCACTCTCTAGGCCCTCCATACCAGATCAAAACCCCAGGCCGCTCCCCCACCTGCCTCAGCTTCTTTAGCCAGCCAGCAGGCAAGCTTCCTGCAGGTAGGCTGCTCCAACACCTCCATCCCATAGATGGGATCCTGTAAGCTACAAGTCCCACTCTGCCCCCAAAACTCTCTTATCTTCCCATGACCTCAGAGGAACTCTGAAACACAAGCAGCAAATACACAGATAGGACTAAGAGGTGAGTGACCAGTCACCCAGCAGGACACTTCAATTTCCAGGCCTTTCATACCAGGGCAAAACTCTGGGCTTACCTTAAATTCTCTAGCCAGTCAACAGGCAAGCTGCGTGTAGGTAAGCTGCTCCAACACCCCAAGCCCATTGATTAAACCCTGCAAGTTATTAGTCCCACTCAGTACCCAAACCCTCCTATGCCCCCACAACCTCAGAGAAACTCTGAAACACAAGCTGTAACTACATAGAGAGGACCAAGAGATAGGACCAAGAGAGGAACCCTCAAGTCCAAACTGTGACTACAGAGAGGACCAAGAGTGTGAAACAAGAGAACAGTTCAAGAGAGCAGAGCAGAAGAGACCTCAGAGGCTCCCTGAGACACAGAGAGCGACAGTACAGAGCAGATCAAGAACAGCTCCCAAAGATACAGACAGCCACTGCAAGGATTGAACCAAGAGGCAAAGACACTGCTGGCACCAACTGGGGGAAGAGATGGGTAGGCACCAATGCAAGAATTCATTCAACAACCTAAAAAGCGCCGGGCAGTTTTGGCGCACGCCTTTAATCCCAGCACTTGGGAGGCAGAGTCAGGTGGATCTCTGTGAGTTCGAGACCAGCCTGGTCTACAAGAGCTAGTTCCAGGACAGGCTCCAAAACCACAGAGAAACCCTGTCGCGAAAAACCAAAAAAAAAAAAAAACAACCTAAAAAGCAACATGGTAACACCAAAGCTCAGCAGTCATACAGCAGGAAGACTTGATAATCATAACCCAGAAGAAGCAGAAGAAAATGATTTTAAATGTAACTTTATGAGGATGATGGAGAGCTTTAAAGAGGAAATGAAAAGTTCTCTTAAAGAAATGGAGGAAAAGACAAACAAAAATTTGAAGAAATCAATAAACATCTCAATGAAATCCAAGAAAATCAAGAAAAACAGTCGATCAGGTGAAACAAACAGTTCAAGACTTGAATACTGAAATATAGGCACCAAAGAAACAGAACCCGAGGGAATTCTGGAACAATCCATCAAGACGAAATCTCAATCAATACTGAACATCTATGCCCCAAATATAAACACACCCACATATATAAAAGAAATATTTCTAAAGCTTAATTTGCACATCAAACACCACATACTAATAATAGGAGACTTCAACACCCCACTTTCCCCAATGGACAGATCAACCAGACAGAAACTTAACAGAGAAATAAGAGAACTAACAGATGTCATGACTTAAATGAACTTAAAAGACATCTAGAGAACATTCCACCCAAACACAAAAGAATATACCTTCTTCTCAACACCTCATTGACCACATACTCAGTAGCAAAGCAAGCCTGAACAGATAAAAAAAATGGAATAACCCCCTGTATCTTATTACATCACCGTGGATTAAAGTTAGAATTTAACAACAACACTAATTGCAGAAAGCTTAAAATCTCATGGAAATTGAATAGTACTCAATTGAACCAACTCTGGGTCAAGGAAGAAATAAAGAAAGAAATTAAAGGCTTCTTACGATTCAATGAAAATGAAGGCACAATGTACCCAAACCCATGGGACACTTTTAAAGCAGTACTAAGAGAAAATTCATAGCACTAAAGGCTTATATAAAGAAAGTGGAGAAATCTCACACTAGTGACTTAACAGTACACTCGAAAGCTCTAGAAAAGAAGAAGCAGACTCACCCAGGAGGAGCAGAAGACAAAAAATAATCAAATTGAGGGCCGAAATCAATAAAATAGAAACAATACAAAAATCAATGAAACAAAGAGCTGGTTCTTTGAGAAATCAACAAGATAGACAAACCCTTATCCAAACTAATCAAAATGCAGAAAAGACATTCAAATTAACAAAATCAGAAATGAAAAGGGTAGCATAACAACAGACAAGAAGGAAATCCAGAGAATCATTAGGTCATACTATAAAAACCTATATTCCTATAAAAACCTATATTCCACAAAATTAAAAAATGTAAAAGAAATGAACAATTTTCTGGATAGGTACCAAATACCAAAATTAAATCAAGACCAGGTGAACAATTGAAATAGAGCTATAAACTGCAAGGAAATAGAAGCAGTCATCAAAAGTCTCCTAACCACAAAAAGCCCAGGGCTGGATGGTTTCAGTGCAGAATTCTACCAGAACTTTAAAGAAGAGCTAGTACCTATACTCTTCAAAGTGTAGCACATGATAGAAACAGAAGGAACATTGTCAAACTCTTTTTGTGAGGCTACAGTTACCCTGATACCAAAACCACACAAAGACTCAACTAACAAAGAGAATTACAGATCAATCTCCCTCATGAACTTTGATGCAAAAAATACTCAATAAAATACCTGCAAACTGAATTCAAGAACACATCATAAAAATCATCCAACATGATGAAATCAGCATCATTCCAAAGATTCAGGGATGGTTCAACATACGAAAATCTATCAATGTAATCCATCATATGAATAAATTGAAAGAAAAATCATACAATCATCTCATTAGATGGTTAAAACACATTTGACAAAATCTAACACCCCTTCATGATAAAGGTCTTGGAGAGATCATGGATACAAGAAACATATCTAAGCATAATAAAAGCAATATACAGCAAGACGACAGTCAACATCAAATTAAATTGAGAGAAACTCAAAGTGATCCCACTGAAATTAGGAACAAGACAAGGCTGGCCACTCTCTCCATTTCTATTCAACATTGTTCTTGAAGTTCAGGCTATAGTAATAAGACAACAGAAGGAGATCCAGGGGATTCAAATTGGAAAGGAAGAAGTCAAACTTTTGTTGTTTGCTGATGATATGATAGTATACATAAGTGACTCCAAAAACCACCACGGAACTCCTACAGCTGATAAATACCTTCTGTAATGTGGCAGGATTCAAGATCAACTAAAAAAAAATTAGTAACCTTCCTATATATGAATGAGAAAAAAGTTAAGAAAGAAATCAGAAAAACATCACAACAGCCACAAATAGCATAAAATATCTTGGGGTAATACTAACCAAAGAAGTGAAATACCTGTTTGACAAGAACATTAAGTCTTTGAAGAAAGATACTGAAGAAGATATCAGAAAATGGAAAGATCTCCCATGTTCTTGATTAGGTAGGATCAACATAATAAAAATGTCAACCCCATCAAAAGCAATCTATAGATTCAATGCAATCCCCATCAAAATCCCAACACAATTCTTCACAGACCTTGTGAAAGAACAATAATCAACTTCATAGGGAAAATAAAACCAAGGATAGCCAAAACAATCCTGTACAATAGAGGAACTTCTGGAGGCATCACCATCCCTGACATCAAGCTCTGTTATAGAGCTACATTAATGAAAACAGCTTGAGACTGGCATAAAAACAGACAGGTTGACCAATAGAATTGAATTGAAGACTCAGTTAGTAATCCATACACCTATGAACACCCAATTTTTGACAAAGAAGCTAAAGTTATACAATGGGAAAAAGAAAGCTTCTTCAGCAAATGGTGCTGGCATAACTGGATACCAACATGTAGAAGAATGAAAATGGATCCATATCTATCCCCATGCACAAATCTCAAGTCTAAAGGGATTAAAGACCACACTGAACCTGATAGAAGAGAAAGTGTGAAGTAGCCTTTAATGCAATGCAAACTTGTAAAACCACTCTGGAAACCAGTATGACAGTTTCTCAGAAAATTGGGAATCAACCCAGCAATACTACTCTTGGGCATATATACCCAAAGGATGCTCAATCATACTACAATGACACTTGCTCAGCTATGTTCGTAGCAGCATTATTTGTAATAGCGAGAACCTGGAAACAACCTAGATGCCCCTCAGCCAAAGAATGGATAAAGAAAGTGTGGCATGTTTACACAATGGAGTACTACTCAGTGGTAAAAAACAATGATATCTTGAAATTTGCATGCAAATAGATAGAACTAGAAGAAACCATCTTGATTGAGGTAACTTTGACCCAAAAAGATGAACATGGTGTGAAGGTTGAACTTACTCCTAAGTGGATACTAACTGTAAAGCAAAGGATAATGAGACTACAGTCCATGACCCTAGAGGAGCTAAGTAACAAGATGAACCCTAAGAATAAACATATAAAAAAGATTTACCTGGAAAGGGGAAATAAATAATATTGCCTGACAAAATTGGGAGAGAAGGAAGGGCAGAAGGGGAAGAGGAGGAGAGATGGGGAGGAGGGAGGAGAACTTGATGAAACAGAATAGTTGAGATGGAGGAAGAACAGAGATGAGAGTAAGGAAAGAGATATTTTGATTGAATGAGTCATTATGGGGCTAACAAAAATCTTAGCACCAGAGATATTCCCAAGAATCCACAAGGATGATCCCAGCTAAGACCCTAAGCAATAAAGGAGAAGGTGCCCGAACTGGCCTTGTCCTGTAGTCAGACTGATAAATATCTTTTTTAAAAAAGATTTATTTATTTATTATGTATACAATGTTCTGTCTGTGTGCTTGCTGGCCAGAAGAGGGCACCAGATCTCATTACAGATGGCTGTGAGCCACCATGTGGTTGCTGGGAACTGAACTCAGGACCTCTGGAAGAGCAGTCAGTGCTCTTAACCTCTGAGCCATCTCTCCAGCCCGATAAATATTTTAAATGTCACTATATAACCTTCATCCAGCAACCGATGGAAACAGAGGCAGAGACCCACATTGGAGCACTGGACTGAGCTCCCAAAGTCCAGCTGAAGAGTGGGAGGAGTGAGAATATGAACAAAGAGGTTAAGACCATGATGGGTTCACCCACTGAAACAGTTTACCTGAGCTAATGGGAGCTTACCAACTCCAGCTGGACAAGGAAAGAACCAGCATAGGACCAAACTGGACCCACTAAGGGTGGTTGACAGTTGCATGGCTGGGGCAGACTGCAGGGCCACTGGTAGTGGCACCAGGATTTATCCCTACTGCTTGTACTGGCTTTTGGGGAACATATCTCTGTGTATGTATTCATTGCTCAGCCTAGATATAGTAGGGATGGCCTTGGACCTTCCCAAAGCAATATGCCTTACCTTCTCTGAGAAGTGGGTGTGGGATGGAGTCGGGGTGAAGGTGAAGGGAATGGGAGTGGGAATTGGGATTTGTATGTAAAACGATAAAAGATAGTTTGTTTTCATTTTTTTAAAAAATAAAATTAAAACAAAGAAAGTGACTGAGAAGACAGAGCCCAGTGGTGTTCTACACCAAGTGTGAAATAGGGGAATGTTTTTCTTGGTTCAGGTAGCGGGTTCCCAGAAACCACTATAGCCATTGTTCAAGGGGATCATAATACATTTTTAGCTGACAGCAGAATTTGTCATCATCCATGTGTCGCAGGTTTTATTGGCATGTAGAATGCAAGAGTTATTGGGTCATGGAGGTTTGCACCAAGGTTTCATAAAGTTTCTAAAGGCAGGCTATGTGCAGAAGGGCCAGATTCCTCATCGAGAACTTCTGCACTATGTATAAAACTCTAAAGGTGAAATTTAGGTTGTAGTGGAAACCATAGGGTGGTGAAGATGCCTGGATCATGGAGTATATCTTAAGGAAGACTACATGCAAATAGAGCCTCCTCAAGGGAATACAGATTGTAGGACCAGGACAGGAGTACCTAAGGCTATTGCAGTCCACATGATGATACAGTAAGCTTTTAATATTGGACGTAGGACTATAGGTTTGGCAAATATGCCCTGATATATTTCATTCATTACTATCTTCCCTTTCTTTAAGAAGGGGAATAATTACTCTGTGTCATTGCCTCTGGGAATACTCCACTTTAAAAAAAATTATTAGTAAGGCAGTAGTGGCACATGCCTTTATTCCTAGCAGGGAGGAGGCAGAGGCAGGTGGATGTCTGTGAGTTTGAGGTCAGCCTGGTTTACAGAGTGAGTTCCAGGACAGCCAGACTACACAGAGAAACCCTGTCTTGAAAACATTAAAGAATGTGTAGTCTCAGAACAGACTTTAGACTCTGGAGTTTTGACTAGTATTGCACATATAAGAGCATGGGGGCCGAGCGATGATGGCGCACACCTTTAATCGCAGCACTCGGGAGGCAGAGGCAGGTGGATCTCTGTGAGTTCGAGACTAGCCTCGTCTACAGGACTGGCTCCAGGACCGGCTCCAAAGCCACAGAGAAACCCTGTCTCGAAAAACCAAAAAAGAAAAAAAAAGAGCATGGGGATTTTAAAAATTGAATTGAATGTTTTGTATTATAAGGCAGATATGAATCAATGGTAGTTTATTAATTACTTTACTATTGCTATAATAGAAGAGTAATACAAAAAGCAATTTGGAGGAGAAAAGGTTTATTTTGGCTTATGGTTTCAAGGAGACAGATTCTATCATCATGGAAAAGAAGACATGACAATGAGCAAGAATACCATGGCAGCAGGAAAAAAACTGATTGATGACATTTTCACCTGCACACAGAAAGCAGAGTTGAACAGAAAGTGTGACCAGACTATAAACCCTCAAAGCCGCAGCAATAAACTTCCTCCAGCAGGGCTCCACCTTCTAAAGGTTCCATAACTTTCCCGAATAGTGGTATCAGCTGAAGACCAACTGTTTCAAAATCCATGAACCTATGGAGGGGGCATTCCTCACACCAATCACCAGGATCATGCCACAGCAATGCTTCAGCTTCAAATCACCATAGGGGACCAGAGGCAGGATGTTAGAGTTGACATGTGGGCGTTTCCCCCAGGCTCCCGTGTTTGAATGCTTGGTTCCTAACTGGTGGGGCTGTTTTGTGGGGTTCTTGGTACCTTTTTTTTTGTTTGGGGAGCTTCATGGCAGATATACTCCTTATGGGCATGACATATATCTTATATTTTGGCACATCAAGAAATGTGACCCTCTATTGCAGATTCCCAGCCTTCCTAATGCTGTGACCCATGTACAGTTCTCATGTTGTGGTGACCTCCAATTATAAAATTGGTTTTGTTACTATTTCATAACTGTGATTTTTCTACTGTTATGAATTGTAATATAAATATCTGTGTTTTTCTGATCATCTTAGGTAGCCCCTGTGAAAGGGTCATTCGACCCCCAAAGGGGTCACCATTGGCAGGTTGAGAACCACTGATCTAAAAGTTCATAAGATCTCTGAGCAGTTTCTTATGTCTGCATGTGATTTTACCCTCATGTCAATAAAGATTTCAATACAAATAGAAATGGTGACAGATACAGTCACTAACTGAAAACAAATGTGAAAATATCTTTAAGGAATAACAGACAAATCTTTCTTCTAGGCAAGGCTCCCAGACCACCTTCTGTCCTTTTGGCAATTTACTCCCAGAACACTACATCGGAGACAGATCAGAAGTTTTCTCTGGTCTCAGTGGGATGGACTGCCACATCATTCATACAAGAAGAAAGCTCCTCAGAACTACTGCTGTGTATTTGCTACTTGTTTTCTATAGAGCACATGTCTGACGATATCTACATGACATTGTAATTTCCAGGGTGGGGACAAACTTTTGAGTTAGTAGGGCCTGCTGACTGTTCCACATATCCTATCCTGTAGGCCATTTCCTATGGGTCTAAGTGGGATTCACTAGCAGGATCCTCAAGGGCCTCGAAACATAGATAATGACATTTGTTGACATTAATGAATACCAGTGTCAGGGGTGGGGCTTTTCTCAAGTGTCTTTACTTAGTCCTGACTGTAGCCTCCCCTTTGCTTCCATTAGGCTTTTTGGTTCCCTGTTGGCCAAGACAAGGGTGTGCCCCGGGGCCTTGATTTATGGTGAGCCTTCTTACAGCAGAGAAATATCCTTTGGAATGGGTTCATATCAGCTTCTGTTTCAACCTTTTTTAAAAAAATTATTTTTATTGATATTTATTGAGCTCTATATTTTTCTCTGCTCCCCTCCATGCCTCTCCCCCCTTTAATCCTCCCCCAAAGTCCCCATGCTCCCAATTTACTCAGGAGATCTTATCTTTTTCTACTTTCTACTTTCCATGTAGATTATATCTATGTAAGTCTCTCTTAGTGTCCACACTGTTGTCTAAGTTCTCTGGGATTGTGGTTTGTAGGGTGGCTTTCTTTGCTTTATGTTTAAAAACCACCTATGAGTGAATACATGTGATAATTGTCTTTCTGTGTCTGGGTTACCTCACTCAAATACTGTTTTCTAGCACTATCCATTTTCCTGCAAAATTCAAGATATCACTATTTTTTCTGCTGTGTAGTACTCCATTGTGTAAATGTACCACATTTTTCTTATCCATTATTCGATCAAGGGGCATTTAGGTTGTTTCTGGGTTCTGGCTATGACAAAGCTGCTATGAACATAGCTGAACACATGTCCTTGTGACACGATTGAGTATCCCTTGAATATATGCCCAAAAGTGGTATTATTGTGTCTTGAGGAAGGTTGCTTCCTAATTTTCTGAGAAATCACCACACTGACATCCAAAGGGGTTGTACCAGCTTGCATTCCCACCAGCAATGCAGAAGTGATCCCTTTTCCTCACAACCTCTCCAGCATAAGTTGTCATCAGTGTTTTTGATCTTGGCCATTCTTACAGGTATAAGATGGAATCTCAGAGTTGTTTTGATTTGCATTTCTGTTGACTAAGGATGTTGAACATTTTCTTAAATGCCTTTCAGCCATTTTAGAATCCTCTGTTGAGAGTTCTCTGTTTAGGTCTGTACTTCATTTTTTTTTATTGGATTATGTGATCTTTTGGTGTCCAATTACTTGAGTTCTTTGAATATTTTGGAGATCAGACCTCTGTCTGATGTGGGGTTAGTGAAGATCTTTTCCCATTCTGTAGTCTGTTGTTTTGTCTTGTTGACTGTGTCCTTTGCTTTACAGAAGCTTTTCAGTTTCAGGAGGTCCCATTTATTAATTGTTTCTCTCAGTGTCTGTGCTGCTTGGGTTATATTTAGGAAGTGGTTCCCTGTGCCAATGCATTCAAGTGTACTTCCCAGTTTCTCTTCTATAAGGTTCAGTGTGGCTGGCTTTATGTTGAGGTCTTTGATCCATTTGGACTTGAGTTTTGTACATGGTGATAGATATGAGTCTATTTTCATTTTTCTACGTGTTTATATCCAGTTATGCCAGCACCACTTGTTAAATATGCTTTCTTTTGTCCATTTGATAGTTTTTGCTTCTTTATCAAAGATCAGGTATTCGAAGATGTATGGATTGATATTTGGGTCTTCTATTCGGTTCCATTGGTCCTCCTGTCTGTTCTTATGCCAGTAGCAGGCTGTTTTCAGTACTGTAGCTCTGTAATAGAGTTTTAAGTCAGGGATTGTGATGCCTCTAGAAGTTCCTTTATTGCACAGGATTGTTTTGTCTATCCTGGGTATTTTGCTTTTCCAAATAAAATTGAGTACCATTCTTTCAAGGTCTTTGAAGAATTTTGCTGGGCTAAATTCAAAGTATTAGCCAGACATTAGATAAGGAGTCCATAAATGTGGGAGGGCTGAAGAAGTGAGGACTTCAAAAAGTTTGTCCTGGGCTAGTCCTCTTAGGTCTTAGGGCATGTGTTCTGAAATGAGGTCACAGCTATGCCATTGTTGTGAAGGTATGACCTGGCTTGGCAAGGAAAGAGTTGCTCACACTTCTGAGTACCTGCTGTGTTGTACCCAGCATTAGACTATATACCAAAAATAGCTGCTATCTCCTCTTTTAGAAAATGGTATGCTTCTGTGAAGACCAGCGCAACTTTGGAACTTTGTGGTGATTGCCTATTGTTTTCATCTTGTATCCCTTTCTCTTAATTGGAGCATGTCCTAGAGCAGTGGTTCTCCACCTTCCTAGTGCTGTGACCCTTTAATACAGTTCCTCATGTTGTGGTGACACCCAACCATGAAATTATTCCATTGCTACTTCATAACTGAAAGTTACTGTTATGAATCATAGTATCTGTAAATATCTGTGTCTTCTGATAGTCTCAAGCAAAGGGGTCACTACCCACAGATTGAGAACCTCTGATCTAGTGTGTCTATGTCTAGAACATTGATGAGTAAGTCCCTTTACTTTTTTGCATAGCTTTCCCATACTTTGACCTAATTATTAGTCCATCTATGTTAACATGAATCTCTTATGTTGCAAAATTATAGTGTATCTGAGCCTTCACTTTACTTCCAGTAATATGATGCACCTTCAAGCTGGACCAATATTACGAAGACGAGTGGTGTAGATACCCTAACTCTTTTGAATTCTGTAATTTTCCTAGTGACACACAGTGAACCAGGGGCAGAGATTTATTTCCCTCATTCATAGCAGTTTTTGCTCCCTTTGTTCTATTAATGTCCTGGAAACGTTTCTCTGTGTTGGCTGCAGGGGTCACACATGGGTTACATCTCAGCTTCTACATTCCCAGCATTATTTTAGCTTAGACATTTGACTTTGGGTAGTTAAGCTTCAATTTCCTCTCCTCCTGCAAAACTGGGGTATCAGCAGCACCTGACTTGTAGAATAAACCCAAGGATTAAATGGTGAGTGCTCATGCATGTGCTTGCACACACACACATACACATGCGCACACACATGCATAGGTTTTTTGCAAATGACATAATCATCTATGAAGAATAGTATAACACACTAACAAAACAAAAAATCCTTATGGAACTGACAGGACAGATTATTAATATACAGCAATCAATTACTTTGTTGTATACTAGCAATGGCTAATTAGAATGCAAAATGAGCAAGTGAGGTTTTAGAGAGATGGCTCAGTGGTTAAGAGTGTTGGCTACTCTTGCAGAGGACCTACTTCACTTCCCAGAACCCACATAATGTGGCTAACAACTCCCTGTTACTCAAGTTCTAGGGGATCTGACATCCTCTTCTGGCCTCTACTGGCACCTGCTCCCACTTGCGGCCCTCATAAGTAAAATAAACTATTTTTAAATTAAAATGAATATCTTCTCTATCAGAGGCACAGTTAAAAGGCTTAGCTACAAATCTAACAAAATGTGAGGGATATCTATGCAGAAAACTAAAATTCTGATGAAAAATGAAGAGATGATCCATATGCATGGAGAGATGCCTGGGTTCATGGACTGAAAGACACAGGATTGTTGAGAGCTTGCTTCTCACCATCTTCCCTGGTAGCCTCAGTACAGTTCCAACTGGAATCCCAACTTCTCTGTGTATTGACTGACTGATTCTCAAATTAACATAGAAAGGCAAAGGCCTGAAATGGCAAAGTCCTGAAGAAGGACAAAACTGGAACACTTAGACTATGCCTGTGACTTCAAGACTTGCTATAAAGTGACGGAAAGCAGGATATTGTGAAACTGGTACAAGACTAGACAAACTGCCCATTGTGGTGGCACACGTAGGTAGGATTTGCTGAAGGAGGAGGATGCAGGAAGATCTTGAGTTTGAAGCGAGCATTGGCTACACACTAAAACAAAAGAGCAGACAAACCAGTAGAACAGAAAATTCTCAGAAGTGAACATAAACAAATTTAGGCAGCTAGTCTTTGGCAAAGAGCAAAGCCAATTTAATGGAGGAAGATTAATTTTTTTAACAATTGTGCTGAAACTATTGGATCTCTACAAGAAAATGAACCTGAACTTGGTTGGCATGGTGACTCTTGCTTGTGATGTCAGCTCTTGGGAGGTGAAGGAAGGCCAAACAATTGAGAGGTCATGTTTGGCCACTCTGGGCTATGAGTTCATCTCAGAAAACTAAATACACAAAAAGCTGCAACAACAAAAATCTGGACAAAACCTCTTTATTTTTCAGGCAATGTCTAGTTTCTGAGAGAGGGAGAGTCAGGGCATGAGCCATGTGTGGTACTGTAGGAGAGGTGGAGGGGGTGCTGGGCAGCTCAGTGGATGAGCATCCTTTGTGAATTGTCTGCTCTCAGACAGATATGGCCTTGATGGTAAAAAGATTCTAGGTATGACTGTACTCCTGCTTTCTCATTACAGAGTATGAAAAGCTAATAATAAACCATCGCTGTCCTTTCAGGAATGAATTTTTCAAAGGAAGCAGTGAAGGTTTCTTCAAGATGAGAAAAAATTCCTCAGCCCCCTCTGCTGGCCATACTGGAGAATAACAGGTAAGGAAATGACGAGAATGTACTCTTTTCTTTGTGAGAAATATTTTTTAAAATTTCTTTTTTATTACTTTATAAATAATACCAATCCAAATTCCCACTTCCTTCCCTCCTCCCACTTCCCTCCCGCTCCCCCACAACTCAACCCAACCCTCCCTCCCACCCT
>NC_022026.1:16576520-16594751 GCF_000317375.1 Microtus ochrogaster
GCATTTGTTCAACTATGTTCATAGCAGCATTATTTGTAATAGCCAGAACCTGGAAACAACCTAGATGCCCTTCAATGAAAGAATGGGTAAAGAAAGTGTGGCAATCTACACATTAGAGTACTACTCAGCGGTAAAAAATAATGACATCTTGAATTTTGCATGCAAATGGATGGAAGTAGAAAACACTATCCTGAGTGAGATAACTCAGACCCAAAAATATGTATATGGTATGTACTCACTCATTAGTGGATTCTAGCTATAAACAAAGGACAATGAGCTAAGTAATAAGGTGAACCTAAGAAAAACATATATAGATCCTCCTGGAAATTGGAAGCAGACGAATGTACTCTTGAAAATATGCATATGCTCCTAGGGGCAATGAGCTAAGACAGCCACATGTCTTCACATGCTATTGCACATAGAACATACACTAAGACATGCACAGGCACATGCTAACCATAAATTATGTCTACATTAGCACAAGGTAGTTAAGAGTGCCTGCCCAGGCCTTACACAGACCAGTTATGTGTATTGCATTTAGTGTTTTATAACCCTATACAGATTAATTTTTGTTTTTAAATATGATTTCATTTTTTTCTCATTTTAATTTTTTTGAGACAGGGTCTCACTGTGCAGCCCTGGCTGTCCTGGAACTGACTATATAGACCAGGCTGGCCTTTCTGAACCTCAAAGAGATCCTCCTGCCTCTGTCTTTTCTTAAAGCCATGTACCTCCTGGAATGTTTACTATTTTATATAATTTGAATGTTTACTATTTTA
Source organism: Microtus ochrogaster (assembly GCF_000317375.1). Taxonomy (NCBI): domain Eukaryota; kingdom Metazoa; phylum Chordata; class Mammalia; order Rodentia; family Cricetidae; genus Microtus; species Microtus ochrogaster. Next base: position 16,577,300 of record NC_022026.1, read on the forward strand.
AAATGTATGCTTATAAGGACATTGACACATGTGTACATGGATGTCTATATTATCATAATGTATGAAAAGGGCCTAATTAATATATATTCCACACAGCAAATGGAAGCCATTATACTCCTATTATCATTGTTGCTCTACCAAATTCAGAGTTCTAGCTTACTTACATATGATTGGGGTATATTAGCAAATGTTACTTGCTGTTTACACTATTCTAGCAACTATTCTTTAGGCTTCCTACATATTTCTTCATCTAATCCTCAGACCTCTATGAAGTAGGACCTATTATTTTGCAGGTGAGTAAAATAAGTCTCTGAAGGGAGGGGTATGATACTTATCCATGGTCACACAACTAGGAATTGGAGGAACTTGAAAACACAGTCTTGTCATAGGGTGATTTTAAATGGTGCACTACTTCTGCCATATGGATTGGATTAAATGACATGTTTCTTGCAAAATATTTAGTATAATAGTATTCATACCATAAACACACAAGAACCTACTCAAATTTCCACCATGTCACTTGCTACATACATGCATGTATTACATACCTATCTATGGGTACATATATGAAGAGCTAGTTTGATACCAGATATACATACCTACATCCTCATATATAGATTATCCTACCAATTGCAATTGCATTCAGTACCATTTATTGAGTGCATATCATATTATGTTACTGGGGTTTTTCTAGGCAGTATGGAGTTGAAATTTTCTAGTTTTGTGCATCTCACTTTATAGTAAGTGAGAGGATGATATGTTTAAAAACACACATGTAATTGGTTTGATAACAATATGTTCATGACAAGGTACAGTCAGGAAATTTAAGGATGAAATTCTAGATAAATAGTTGACATTTTGAGTAAGAGTGACCAAGGAAGTTCCAATTAAGTGGATCTTTTAAAATATTATTATTAAAGGGGTAGAAATGTGAGGCATACAGTTGCTTATGTCAAGATATTCCTGGGCTGAGAAGACAATGAGGTCAGTTGCCCTGGGGCAAAACGATGCTTTGCATATTGAAGCAACAGTAAGGAAGCCAGCGTGTCTGGAAGGCAGCTATCTGAACAGAGAGAGTGGTGATGGCCAGCAATGTATAGGTCTTTTTAGTTGCTATTAAAGACTTGTGCTTTTGCTCCAAGGCAAAGAATCATGGTAGGATAATGAGCAGAAGAATGGCCTAATCTATGTTATAAAAGTATTGCATTAGAGCTGGGGAGCTAGCTCAGTTGGTAAAGTGCATGTCAAGTAAGCATAAGGACTTGAGTTCAACCCTGGAATACATTTAACAAGCTGGAAATGGTTGTGTAAGCACTGGGGAGGCAGAAACAGGTAGATCCCTGGGGCTCACTGGCAGTAAACCCAAAACAGTTGGTAAGTTCCAGATTAGTGAGAGCTCTCATCTCAGGAAAAAAAATGTTCATGGCACCCTAAGAAATTGCCTAGGTTTGTCCTATGGCTTCCGCATGCATGCACACATGCAAGCACATGCACCATCCCCCATATATGCATTCATAAACACATATACCCTCTCACATATGTACCTACATATATACGTGCTGATATACACATGAACACACACACACACACACACACACACACACACACACACGGTTATTCTGCAAGAATTTTGTAACATGAAGAGGCCTGCTTGTTTGTGTTTTTTGTCTTCCCACCAGGTCCCCCAGCTGTTTAGCCCCAAAGAAAATCACACATAGGTCTCCATGAATTATAAGCTGATTGGCTCATTAGCTCTAGCCTCTCACTGGCTAACTCTCACATCTTGATTAACCCATTTTTCTGATATATGTTAGCCATGTGGCTCAGTACCTTTTTTCAGTGGGGCAGATCACATCCTGCTGCTTAGGTGGTCTAGGCAGGAGTCGGAGGAATCAACTTCCTCCTTCCCAGAATTCTCCTGTTCTCATTACATCATTTCTACTTCCTGTCTGGTTTTCCCGCCTATATTTCCTGCCTGGCCAATTAGCGCTTATTTATAACATGATTGACAGAATACAGACAGTTCTCCCACACCAATTTTGAAGACAAGAACAAATTAAAGGTAAAGAAAGGGAGATTCTGGATATAGTTTGATAGTAGAGCTAATAGGATTTGCTGGACTAGAATTTTGAGAGAAAGAAAAGAGCTCTAGTAATACTAGGAGAGTCAGATTAAGCAATGGTAAGTATGATATTTCTTTATCAGATGTATTGCTTCTTGAGACAAGATCTCTCATTATAGAGGAGTTGGTTTGTGATTGAAGATAATAGGGGATTGGATTTTGAATATGTTAAGTATAAGATGCCAAATAGATGTTCACATGGAGACACAAATATATAGGTGCACCTGCATGCCTGTAGTTTACAGAAGAGATCTTACCTGAAGATAAAAAAAATCATTGCGAATTATTGGAAACTAAAAGATGTTTAGAGGCATAAAACGTGGTAAGATTACCGAGGAAGTATAAATAAGAAGAACAGCTTCAAGGGCTAAGCCTTGTAACACAGTAAGTTATCAAAAAATGAGAAGCAACAGACAAGAGAGATGAAAAGGAATGGTCAGCCACTTAGGAAATCAGGATGGTGAGGTGGAAACCAATGTCATTATGATGCTCACCTTCCTAGACCTGGATGGAGGGGGGAGGACCTTGGGCTTTCCACAGAGCAGGGAACCCTGACCGCTCTTCGGACTGGAGAGGGAGGGGGAGAGGAGTGGGGGAGGGGGAGGGAATGGGAGGCTGGGAGGAGGCAGAAATTTTTTTTTCAATAAAAAAAAGAATTACCAGCTATTCCACATGTCCCTGATAGTCCACATGATATCTGAGAATGATTGTATCCACAACTGTGAGAACAATTTTTAATAGAATTGTGAACCAGAAAGCTTGATTAAAATGGGTTTATGAAGGAGTTAGAAACAGCAAAAATAGATGTGCTGGTACATGCCTATAATCTTAGCATTTGGGGAAGCTGAGGCAGAAGAATCACCACAAATTCAAGGCCATTCTGGGCTACATAGTGAGTTACAGGCAAGTCTTAGCTACAGAATCCGACCTTGTTTCAAAAATCAAAGAAAAATGAAGTGACAACAAGAAAAATAAACAGCAAAACTTAAAACCTCCTGGGTTGTGCTGTGAAGGAGGACATCAAATAGAGCAAAAGCTGAAGGGCAAGGAGGGAGGGAGAGAGAGAGAGAAAGAGAGAGAGAGAGAGAGAGGATTTTAGAACCTTGTGCATAATAGGCAAGTTCTTTGCACTGGCCTTAAGCCCTCACTTGTGATGATTTGCTTTTAAAGATTTATTTATTTATTATGTATACAGTGTTCTACCTACATACATGCATGCAGGCCCGAAGAGGGCACCAGATCTTACTACAGATGGTTGTGAGCCACCGTATGGTTGCTGAGAATTGAACTCAGGACCCTTGGAAGAGCAGCCAGTGCTCTTAATCACTGAGCCCTCTCTCCTGCCTGATAATTTACTTTTAAAATGGAGATAAATCCTGGTGTACTTGATGGTTGAAATGGTCTGCTGGATCCCCTAGACCAGAGCTGACTGATAGTGCTGAAGACAGATGTAAGAACTTCTCATAGCTATCTTGGAATAGGTGGAAGGAGTGTGATTTTACACACAGGAAAAGTTTGATCTCAGCTTTCCATCTCTAATCCAAGAAAAGAGCATCAACAGGAAAATGCAAAAACGTTCTTAAAGAGACAAAGTCATCTGCCGAGTATAGGAGTAGTTGCTGGAGATTGGAAGGAGAAGAAAGTGTGAAATGTTCTTCAAGGAGTGTCAGAATAAATGGGCTCTGAGACTATAGTGCAATTCTAGGATAAGATTAATAGCCCTGGGGTGGGAATTGGTACCTAAAGATGCAAAGTTGTAAACAGTGTGTATTCCTTCAGATCATTCATGCACACAAGTGCAGATGCAGATGAGATAGAGAGCTGCATTTACCAGGAAAAATTGCTTAGATGCTGTAAGAGATTCTAATGAGTGGCAAAAGTAGTTGAAGATGGATAAGGAGAGGTAGGTAAACAGGGAAAATGTGTTAAGAGCAATAGAATGATGGTCCGGTGGTTTGAAGGGCTGACTAATTGATTTATAAAATAAATTAGTACATTATAACGTTAAGGTGGGATGGTTTGAATAATTAGGAATTTGAGATATGAAAAAAGGACAGATATTGTTCACGACAAAGCCTGGGTGTAGCTGATCAGAAAGGATCATATGATCTCTGCAACACAAAAGCATTCTCAAGTGTCATGGTGCTATCATGGGCCATTCTGTGAACATGGTTGTGTGGGCTGTAGAGCACACAACCTTTTCCCTCTCAGAACTTGTGCTGTCCCTGTGACTAATTTTGACCAAAAGAAAGAGGCCAATGCAGTTGTGTAAAATTTTGAATATTGATCTGGAGGCCTGGTATTTTCTGGTTTGCTTTTCATGATATTCTGTCATTTATGTCACATTAGAGGCAAACCAGAAACAAAACCAAACAACCCCTATTGAGAGCGAAATGGAATCACAGTCCCAGCTTGTCCACCACAAGAGGCATGGGTATACTGGGGGTATGCAAGCAGAGGAGCTGCTGAGCTGGTCAGGGATGCAGGAATAACACATTGCTTCTTTGTTTGAAGCTGTTGAGTTTTGGGGTAGTTTGTTATGTAGAAACACTCACCAGTGACTGAGATCATAGGAGGGTATGATAAAGTGCAGGATTGAAATCTTCAAAACGTGAATGGGAGTACCAGTATGGTCTAACGAAGTGAGATTCTAACCAAGAGATCGTAATGTAGCTGGGTATTGTTGTTTTAATTTATGTGTATGTGTTTGTTTATGTGAGTGTATATAACAGGTATGTGTGGGTGTCAATTAAGACCAGAAAAGGGTATTGGATCCCCTGAGCTGGAGTTATAGAAAGTTGTGAGTCACTCAGCCTAAACTGAGATCTTCTGTAGGATCAGCAAGTGTTCTTGACCACCAAGATACCTCTTTCATCCCTAGTTGGGTATTTTTAAGTTATATTTATGCACAGAAAACTTAGCAATGTACATTTAACCCAGTTTAGTGGTGAGTTCTTTGGCCTTGGCCTTTCCCAGCTTGGCAGTGCGAGTCACACATTAGGATCCAGGATATTGCTGCCCCAGTGGTAGAGGATCTCATTGTATCTGTCAGCCATTGTAGTTGGTCCTAATAACTTCCACCAGCTCATCCAGAGCACCCTTATCTTCCAAGTTAACCTGTGTGAAAACAGCAGTGGTGCATGTCTTCCTGTGGACCAGCCGCCCCAGCCTGGCCTTCCCCTTGATGATGCAGTAGGGGACACCCATCTTTTAACACAAGGCAGGCAGGAAGACCACCAGCTTAGTGCGAGTCTACATCATGGGCAGTCACCACCAGCTGAGCCTTCTAGTTCTCCACCAATGTGGTGGCTGTATTGACCCCTGTTCAAAGGACCATTGGTCTCTTAGTTGGGATGTCCCCTTTGCAGCACAACAGCTTTCTTCTTAGCACAGGCCAACAGCTTTGCTTCTTCTGATTTGTCTCTGGCCTGCAGTGGTGGGCAAGCTTCAGCATCTGGGTAGCTGTTTCTGGTTCAGGGCCTTGGTAAAGTAATTAATCCCAGGAGGTAATTTGAGCTACTTTGCCCTTTACCGCTGCAGCCTAATGTAGCAGGGCCATTTGACAAAGCATTTGATTTATTTTGGATGGGATGTCCCATCCAATGCAAAGTTCTTAGGCCTTTTCTTAAAAAGAGGATTCACCACCGTTTTGGCATCCTGTTTCTTCATGACAGTGGAGGCTGGGGCCACCTTCTTTCTCTTGGTCTTCTTTCCTTTGGGCATGTTGTTTGGCTGCAGGAGAGAACAGGTTTTTTGGTTTGGTTTGGTTTTGGTTTTGGTTTTTTTGAGACAGGGTTTTTCTGTAGCTTTGGAGCCTGTCCTGGGACTAGCTCTTGTAGATCAGGCTGGCCTCGAACTCACAGAGATCCACCTGCCTCTGCCTCCCGAGTGCTGGGATTAAAGGCATGTGCCAACAATGCCCAGCTAGAGAGCAGGTATCTATTTATAAGCATATACAAAAATATATAAACTCCGTATGAATTTGATTCCTCCAAACAGATATGTATATTGTTATTACACATAGATATGTACTATAGTTCTACACAGATATGAAGCAAGCAGAGTCACATAAAATGTGTAAAAATACACTTTAATATACATACTTGCACAGTAATATATAAGTACTATTGAACTCAAATTACAAATGTATCAACATTCACATACACATATGTGACACAGAAATGTTCAAAAGCACATACATACATGTATGTAAATGCACAAACGCATAACCACATAGATGAATACTGACTACACAGGTATACAGCTTCACATAGAGACATAGAGATAATATACTTACATACACTCGGACCCACACTGATGTTCAGAGACTTGGACTAATTAAAATATGCACATGTACCTCAATACACAGTACACTTAGCTTCACCTGTGCATGATAATAGAAAGTTTTACATATGTTCCTAAACACAGAATATGTTACAGTTTTTTCCACACATTCAGCAGAACAGGAAAACATGTGTACATAAATATGGGCACCAAAACATTTCTGGTCAAATATAAATACATTTGAGCATGGACACATGGACCTTCACACATTTGAAAGGAAACACGTATATCTAATCCCAAGTATATATAAATCTTGTAGTACTAAGAGAATTGAGATGCCTTTGGCATACGTATTTTCCTTCCTTTTCCATTCCTTTCCTTTCCTTTCTTTTCCTTTCCTTTCCTTGTCTTTTTTTCTTTTCCTCCTGTGTGGTGGAGTGGCACTATTAGGAGGTGTGGCTTTGTTGAAGTGGGTGTGGCCTTGTGGAAGAAGTGTGTCACTGTGGAGTCAGGCTTTGAGGTCTCATATATGCTCAAGCCACACCCAGTGTCTCAGACCATTTCGTGTTGCCTGAGAAAGATGCAGCACTCTTAACTTCCTCTCTAGCACCTTGTCTGGCTGCACATTATTCTGTTGCACCGAGATGATAATGGGTTAAACCTCTGAAAATGTAACCTACCCCAATTAAATGTTTTTCCTTTTGCCATGATCAGGCTGGAGAGATGACTCAGAGATTAAGGGCACTGGTTGCTCTTCCCGACGTCCTGAGTTCAATTCCCAGCAACCACATGGTGGCTCACAACCATCTATAATAAGATCTGGTGACCTCTTCTGGCATGTAGGAATACATGCAGGCAGAACACTGAATACATAATTAATAGCTCACAGCAATAGAAATCATAGCTGCACTGCGGATGGAATCTAGCTAGAATCTTATAGCTGCAAGAGACACATTCTACCACTGAGCCATATTCCTGTGCTTTGGTTATATTTTAAAATTAGTTTAGATTTGTGTTGTGCTTGTGTTTATCAGCCTGGTGGGGTTGGAGACTTCCATAGCAGCCACTGGGCTCCTGCTTCACAGAGGGTGGAACAAGCTAGAGTTGCAATGCAAACAGGTGACTAAATTTATAAAATTATAGTGAGAAATGGGGATAGACAAGCACTGTTTTCTGTGCTTGTAGTAGCATACCTACCGGGTTTTAGGATATCTGATACAATCTACTTCAAATCCCAGTTCTGCTTTTTACCTGTGTCACCTTATGTAAATCACTTCATCTCTCTGAGTCTCAGTTTCCTCATTTGGAATACTGATAGTCATAGCAAATATATCAAAGGGTTAGTTTAAGTACTGGTGGAATGAATACTCATGAAACACAATGGTATATGTCATATAATGAGCTATCAATATGAGATGTTGTTGCCAATGTTTTAGTTGGTATATGACATATAATGAGCTATCAATATTAGATGTTGTCTCTGGTAATGTTTTAGTTAAAGACTCCCTCAGCCAGAGAGCCCTGGATTTCCACCATTAGCTCCACCTGTTACAGTCTCAGTTGAAGAGATGGCAATGTGACATAAATTCAGGGAGACTTTAGATTTAGGGGATTAAGGGACAGTATATAGAGCAGGGCTCAGAACATTCAAGATGAGGGGAGTGCTTTTAGGAAAAGGCACATATATGTGTGATGCGTCATCAGGAAACAGAAGCCCTTAAAAATTCCCCTACCAAAGCCCTGTCCCAAAGGCTAGCTAGTTAGCTTGCAATGGATTCTCTTCCTAAGAATGTTATGCAAGGTAAACCTGGAAGGGGACCATTGTCACTGTCTTAGTGTTCTTGCCCAGAGTTCTGAGGGATTTTATTTAAAGAAACATTGAAAAAGGAATAAAGTATGTCATAAGGGAACAGTTCAGTTTATTTACACAAAATGATGCATCTGCATAATTAGCATTTAGATAAAAAAACAAAATGAAAGAGGGAGAGGCAACTTTCTTTAAGTGTATGGTGTCTTGTGGGTTGACCACACGTTAGTGGATGGGCAGCACAAATTGGACTAAGTGGGTGATAAAAATAAAGAGTAAATGAATTTCTAAGCAGATGGGGAGTGGAGGGTGGATCTGGAGGAATTGGGGAGAGGACTGGGATGTAAATATGCTCAAAATGCATGCATGTATGAAGTAATCAAAGAATTAACAAAAATCTTATATTGAAATATATGAAATGATCAGTGCCAAATAATTTTCCCAGTTGCTTCCTTGAGTTAGTATCCTAAAGGTATCATCTGGTTTCTAACAGGATAGATTGGGTTTACTAACTGGTAAACACCAGTGGAAAAATAAAGCATATTTTCTATGCCTGACTTTTTTTACTCCAAGATGTGAGGACCTTCTTTTTGGCTGCATATGCCAATAGCTTGTTATTTTGATTGTTGTACAGTACTCTGGTAGTGTGAATTTTTCATACTTTATCCATTTGAGTAAGTGCCGGTTTGGGGCCACTAGGAATATATCCTATGTGTGTTCTAGCACATTGCTATGTTATAAGGAAGTAGGGTCACTTGAAAATGATGTGCTCATTTGAAAATAATCTTGTTATTTATAATCTAGTTATAATCTAGTTTTGATCTTCAATGTTCGCCTAAAGCTTACATTTTAAAAGGTTTGACCCCTATCAAATGTTGTTATAGGGACTGATACAAATGTTAAGAAATGGGACCTAGTTGGAGGAAGTAGGGCACTGGAAATATGATGCCTGTCCCTAGTCTGTCGTCTCTCTTCTTTTCATCTACTCTTTTCTCTAAGTTTCTATGGAGTGAGAAGATCTCCCACAACAGACACCCTTCTGGTATGATATCCAATATTATCTTAGGACCAAAACAATGGAGCTATGTAATCATGGACTGAAATCTTTAAAATTATGGGTCAAAATAAATAACATAGCCTCATATAAAAAAAAAGATAACCTTAACTGGAGAGATGGCTTATCAGTTAAATGTATGCATTAATCTTCCAAAAGGACATGAGTTCAATTTCTAGCACCCACACTAGGCAGCTCACAACTGCCTGTCACTCCAGTTCCAGGAGACTGACCCCTCTCATCTTTGTAGGTACCCATACACACGTCACTACGTATGATTAAAAGTAAAATGAATTTTTTAAAAAGCGGTAACATTATGAAACCCATTGTTAAATATAATTAATATAAATTGACAAAAATCATTGAAGTAGAAAAATAAGCAAATAAACAAATAAAAGAGGAACTACCTTGCCTCTTTATGTATTGCAAGAAAACAGAAGAAACCACCAGTAGTGCTACAAAAATAAAAGCCACAAATAATTTGATTAGAAAGTGAATGCATTATTTTCTTTTCTTGTTGCTTGATAAAATACCTTTTAAGAACAATTTAAGGGAGAAAAGTTTTATTTCTGCACACAGTTCAAGATACACTCCATTATTCTTGGAAAATGAAGGCTTCGGTGCCTTGAAGCAGGTGGTCAAATCACACCCATAACCAGAACAGAGAATAATGAATGCATCCCCCCTGCCTCTCAGCCCCCTTTCTTCACTTATACAGTCCAGGATCCTAGTCAGGGAACAATGCCACCCACAGTGGAAGGGTCGTCATACATCAATTAAAGTAATCAAGATAATCCCCCATAGGCATTCTCAAAGGCTTGTTATCCCAAGTGATTCTAGATTCTGTGAAGTTGATAATTAACACTAACCATCACAGTAGGGAAAAGACCTGAACAGGTAATTTTCCATCGCTATAAAAGTTGCCAACAGGCAAATGAAGAGATGCTCAATGTTACTAATTATCAGGGAAATGCATGTGAAAACCACATTGAGTTATTACTTCACACCTGTTAGTATAGCTATTATCAAAAAGTAAAAAGATATAAAGTGTTGATGAATGTGGAGAAAAGAGAAACCTTGCACCACTGATGGTGGAATTATAAACTAGTGCTGTTATTATGGAAATGAGTTTGGAGAGTTGTAATGTGGTGATTTTCTCATTGCTGTGACAACATACCTGCCAAGAAGTGACTTAAAGGAAGAGTGGTGTATTTGAGCTTATGGTTTAGGAGATCTGATATATCATGGCGAGGCAGCATGGCAGAAGGCACCCTTCAAGGCACTGGGAACTTGTGGTTTGGCTTATTTATATCCAGGTGGATCAGAAGACACAGATAAAAGGGCCAAGCTAAACAACCTTCAAATTTTGTCCTCCCAACAACTCACAATAATTCACTTTTTCCAGTTAGGTCAAAACTCCCAAAGGTTCCACAGCCTCCCACTGACACTGCCACTGACCAGGATCAAACATTCAAACACATGAGCCTTTGGGAGACATTCCATATACAGCTATAATACTCAAAAATTTGAAAACGGAACTGGCAATGCTATCACTGGATATATGTCCTAAGGGGATGAAATACCAAAGAAATGTCATGTCTATTATAGCTCTATTCACAAGAAAGGATGAGGCTTGCCAAATGGCTTATTTTTCAGAGTCCCTATCTCCACTCAGGTCTTGATTCCTTAAGGTTTAAGTTAAACTGTTAACTATTGAGTTGTTCTAGTTTCTTTCTCCTTAACGAGTAGTAAGGAATTTTTGTCCAAATGGATCCAAAATGATGGAACAAATGGCAGTTGCTATTCCCACAGTCAAATCTTTAGTAGATTTCCTTATTGATGCCTTTGCATGTTATTTGTGTTTATATTAAAATAAATTTATTATCTGTTCATACTATCCAAGGATGTTATGGACACCAAGATCTTATTTCTGCTATGTGCAAGACTGTGTGAAGACAGTGTCCTGATAGTACCACAGAGTAAGGAGACTGATGTGGACTGGGCTTCTACCTTCATCACTTCCCACCTGTGAAACCTTGATTCTCTGTGAACCTCATTTATCTCATATGTGAAAATTCTCTTGCTTTCCTGTGTGGGTCAAGATGCTTCATACTTATGAGCTACTCTGTGAGTCATTCTCTTCTCCTGCATTTTGGAATAACTCCTACAAGTTCAAAGCCCTACATCGTGGTATAGAGGAGTACTTTATAACATTTCTTCTGACCTTTGCTTCAGGTGAGTCCATCTTACTCCACAGTGCCAGAATTTTGTACCAATCTCTATTTAACTTTTATCCATTTTGTTGTCACAGGTCTGTCTTTCCCACTAGACTCTGAACTCTGAGCAAAAGCCTGATATTTTTAATATTTGTATTATCAATGCCTGGCTCAGAGATGACTCAGACCTCAATAGAAGTGTGCTAAGCATCATTATCGATCATGCTGATAATCACTTTCTCTCCTTGTTGACATTTGTGATATTCGTAGTCCCGACCACACATTGTATCACAATTTTGGCACTAAGCCATATTCCTCCTGGTGCTGATGACTCTCAAATTGTTTCATACTTGTAACTATGGGATCCCCCAAATGATTAGGTTGCATAAAAGCATGACATTCTTGGATCTATTTTTTATTCTGTGGGATGCTTGGACCTATAAGAAGTTTTCAGCCACCACAGTTTGATTGTGAAATGGCACTGTGCTATTGGGATGCCATCATTTCAATGCCTTTGTCTTGACATCAATTTGTCAGGAAAAAAATAGGAAACCAAGCTGTGGTGGAAATGATCTCTGCTAGGCTAGGGGATTCTCTCTTCTCCTCAGCTGCTTGCAATGGATTCATGAACACCAGCAAAATTGGACTTGCTGGATATTTGGACTTTTGCCCAATGTTGATTCTACTTTGTGGGCATTAACATCCTGATTATACAAGCAATTATTTCCAACATTGTGGGGTTCAATATGACCAGGAAGATATTAGAATATGTAGTAACCCATCAAGAGGCCAGTCCATAGAGCTGTTGGGAGATTTAAACATGTAGTGAGTGAGAAGATTTATAAATTATTGAAACCGAGAATTAAAAAGTATTCTGAATATTTATGCATTTGTAAATATTTATAGATCTTTAAAAGATAGAGTCTGTCATTATCAGTTTCTGTGCTGTTTATTTTCACTATCCATTGTGACCTTACAGGAGCCTGTGCTCACAGAAGTAATGCTGTGGTATGTTCAGCTGGATCTCCATAGACGGGAGCTAGAATGTCTTGTGTGGCAATGCTCCGAGCTCCCAAGAGCAAAGAATGAAGGGCAGCCTAGTTTGATAACAAATTAACACACTACCAACATCTGTTGAAGCCAAAGACAATGCTATCTTGAGGAATTAACCTTCTGAACTACTGAATCATTTCCCCTCGGTGGAGTGCAAGGTGGACAACAAGAGCCTATTTGTCGGAGGTTCCTCAGAGAGACATGGTAAGCTGTAGTTTACAGCAAAAAAAATGTATGAAAATCCTGGCTCAGATTTATACATTTTTAAATATAGAATATGTCTGTGTGAAAAATAGGCAGACAGTAAATTCAAATACACTTTTGCTGATACTTTGCAACGTTCAGCATGTATTCCCCCTCCAGAATAAACAGAACATGTATGTGGCATTTTCCACGTTCATGCCTAAATAAATGTTTTCCCCTTCTTCTAAAAAGACAGACGGGATAAGGAAAAGTAGCAACAGTATTAAGATGCAGGTCACATCTACACTAATAGAATAAAACCAACGTTTGGTTGCAAGTCCTATAAACCATGATAAATGAATTAATATCTGATTGGATGAACTGTGTGAAGCTGTATCAGATGAAGAGAGAGGGGGTGAGAATGAGAAAGGAAAAATCTAATGAAAGTTCTGCTACAAATCTAAGCATAGCATGCCTGCCATTACAATCTCATGAAAAGACGTTGCAAGCCCAGTTATATTTCTTATAATAAAGACCGGCAGAAACTTATGTTATTACTTACCTTAAGCTTTATGTTAAATTACATTATTTGAAATCCAGCTTTACCCTTTTACATTTTAGTGCATTCTTTTTGCGATAAGATTTCATTGCACAAGCTAGCCTAGAACTCACTGTGTCACCCAGGCTGACCTTCGAATACATGATCTTCATGCCTCAGCCTCCAAAATGGCAGGATTACAAGTATTCTCTGATACATTTTCTCTATGTATTATATGTATGTGTGCGCATATGTGTGTATGTGTGTGCAAGTCAAAGGTCGATTTCAGCTGTCTTAATCTGCTTTTCTCTACTCAGTTCCTAATGCTTAATTGGCAACTACATCACCAACTGAGTCATCTCTTTAGGCCCTGGCACATTCTTTGTTCCCTTTTAGTGGCATTTATTTTTATTTTATGTGTATGAATGTTTACCTGCATATGTGTATATGTACTGTGTGTGTGCCCGGTGCCTGTGGAGCCCAGAAGAGGGTGCCAGATCCCCTAATACTGGAGTTGTAAGCTGCCATGTGGATGCTGGAAAATGAACCCTGGTCTCCTGCAAGAGCAGCAAGTGCCCTGAACAGCCGAGCCACCTCTCTAGTTTTCCTGCTATATTTTGAATTAAAGGAACTTATCCTTAATATACATGAGAATTTTATTCTATATTGGCCTTATATGATTTAGGCTAAAATGATCTTTGTTCTTAGATCAGTATCTTGATCATGGACATTTTAATTTACAACACTTATGTAGTACTCACTATGTGGTATTTTAAAAGAAAAAGGCATACTATATAGTGACTGACACCTGAAATCACAATATAAATTTTCCTCTTTTTGATGGTTCAGGGCATATGAACTATATAACATGGCATATATAAAGTATGTGTAACTATGCACATACGTAAATTATTTATACAGTAATAAAATGTCTCTAGATTAACTAACGGAAGTGAGGCTAAGTTGAACATCAGTGTTGTGACTTAGTCTCTTCCCTAGAATTGCTTATGTGTGTAATATTGTGGGCAGCTCAAGGAATGGGCACCTCTATGAGCTGGCTTTCTAATGCTTATATAGTATATCTAGGTAAATGGTATGGTACTTTTGAGTCAGTGCTATTTGTAGTCTGAATGAAGCAGAGCACACTGTGAAATCCCACCATTTGTATCCCTTAAATGCATGACTTTACTGATTTGGACAAAGAGTTCTAATTCTGGTCCCTCAAACATATCGGGGTAGGAGATTATAATGGTGGAAAATCTTGAGGGGTCTCAAACATAACAGGAATTTAATGAGTAGGTGAATGAGATAAAACTGGGGTAAAGCAGGATGCTTCTGCTCAGTAGTTTTGCTTGTATGGTACATAAAACATGGGGGTCCCAAAAATCTTCCAGAGAGGTTGCATTTTACACTAACAGTACTATGATATTTCCCTTTTCACTGTGCTGATATCTCCACTGAAGGTACAAAAGCAATCGTGGACAGTGCTGCTGCCTTGTCAGCATAAAACAGACAGTAGCGCCAATCTGATCTAGCAGTCATCACGTTCTTTACTGCCAGCGCTCACAGACAAAAGGGGGTGGTTCTTATAAGAATGTCTTTGATTAGGTAGTAAAAATATTAATTTTATTGAATCTCAACCCTTAAGTACTTGCGCATAAATCACCTCTGCACACTGAAGTGTGAGGGTTGCCTTGGGAAAAAGTAATTTTGCCATTATTTGAATTGTATGCTGAACTAGCCACTTCTTTTCATGGAAAAGCTCTCCCCCCACTCCCATCTCCTCTTACTAACTAAAAGGACAACTGACAGACTATGGTAATTTAGATGTGGGCACTTGACAAACGTTTTCTCCAGTTTGAGTAAACGTTGAGCCTGTCACTTCAAGGAAAACAGCTGACAAGTATTTGGTGCCCATTATGGAATTTGAATTTTCGAGGTAAATTGGGGGTTTAGAAAATGTGGGTCTACCCATGTGACAGTTTTCTAACACTTGAGGATTTTCCTGATGCATCCAGACACAAATACCGTTAACAAATATGATACATAAAAAACTATAGCTAAAAGGGTAAATCTTTGGAAGGATTTTACAACCCAGAATGAATATATTTTTTAAATTACCTTATTGAGCTGTCCATAGCATACACCACATTGATTTGAAGTATGAATCTTAAATTTTAAAGTATATTCATATATACATGCAGTAATCATCAGAGTAAAAAAGAAATCCTGGTGCGCCTTCCCTTGCCTTTGCATCCTGCTCTCCCAGTCCACAGCCCTTGTTAACTGTAGTCTGGCTGTGTATCTATAGATCACCCTATCACAGAATTTATGTGAATGAAAGGGCTTCTGCCACATGTGCTATTCCTAACAGGTTTCAAGCTCTATCGGTTTCTTAAAGGCCATCCATGCTATATAGCATGTACCAATACTTCATTGCTTTCATAGCGAAATTGTATTTCATTATATTAGTATTCCTGATTTCGTATTATCTTTCCAACCAGTGACAGATTATGGCTGGTACTTTGTATACCAAGGTTTTTCATCTAACTAACCTGACATTGTACATGTGTTATTAGGCCTGTGATGATTTATTATATGGACTATGTACATGTTTTTCTTACAATTATTCCATAAACAATACAGTATAAGTATTCATATATCGTTTACTTTGTAGGAGGTATTAGAAAAAATATATAAACAATGTAAAGAATGTAGTAGGATATGCCAATAGTTTTCCATTAAAAAAGACACTTTACAAAAAAAACCACACACACTATATATATATATATATATATATCGATTCTCATTTTATTTTAATTTTTTTAATAAGACAGTATTTTCCTCTATATTCCAGGCTTGCCTTGAACTTGCAAGTATCCTGTTTCAGCCTTCTGAGTGTAAGAATTATAGGAATGTATAGCACATCAGGCTTGTTTTCTTAACTTTCTTAAAAGGAAAATTACTGATTTTCAGAAAAAAATATGACATGTGAACATTCAATAGGGTTAATATTTGGGGAAAATTCAATATATTTCAAATTCATTGGCTTTAACTTTTATATAGTACACAGAAGTGTATCCTATACTAAAATCATCAATAATCATGAGTGTTAATAAATCCAGAGATTTAAACTTTTAAGGATTGATACCTGAGTCCAGTGTTTCCCAGAGGGTTACCTAGACCACTGTCACTGTCACCACCACCAGCCCTACCTAGAACAAGTTAACAACATCAATTTTCAGGCTCTACTCCAAAGCTCTTGAATAATTGTGTGCCTGGGCCTTAGCATGCTCTGTTTCGAAAAGCTTATTTATTTAAATTTTTAACAATATAATTATACAATTTTTCGCTTTAACACCTTCTGTGTTCCTCCTTTTGTTCCCTCTCAAATTTATGGTTTCTTTTCCATTAATCATTACTGTTGCATATACATACACATAAATATATAAGTACAACTTGCTGAGTCTGTTTAGTTTTGTTCGTATGTGTTTGATTTCAGAGCCCATCACTTGGTACTGGATAACCAATTAGGGAGTTCATATCTGGGGAAGTTTACTTCTCCCGTTCTCAGCATTCCTTTGTTACCCATAGTTCTTTGTTTCAGGGCAGGTTCACAAGAGACCTATTGGTGGTGTTCTTGTTCAGCTTTTGCTTCAACAGCCATATTTTTGATACGTCATGGAAGAAGAGTCTTTGTCAATTTTAGGAGACACATCTCACAGAAGATTTTCTGGTTCCCTGACTAATAAAATCTTTTGGTCCCCTTTTCTATGATGTTCCCTGAGTCTTAAGTGCAGGAGTTGTAGTGTAGATGTATCTGTTGTGGCTGGGAGCATCTCACAATCTCTGCATTTTGATTGAATGTGGTTTCCTGTAATGGTTTCCATCTATTGCAAAAGCCCTTAGTTTCTTCAGCTATAAAGGAAACAAAATTATGATATTAATGCTATTGTTGCCTAAAGTATAAAACTGTTTCTCTCAGTTTTTTTAATTTTTTTTTCTGAACCAGGATCTAATGTAACAAAAGCTGTTCTCAAACTCGTTGTGTAGCCAGAATGACCTTTGACTCTTGACCTAATTGCCTATACCTCTGGAAGTACTGGCATTATAGGCATATACAATCATACCATCATACCATTTGCTGAGTAAAACTATTAAATATGTAAGATGCTTAGCATTGTATGGCCTATTC
>NC_022026.1:16595531-16608537 GCF_000317375.1 Microtus ochrogaster
GTGGCCGTACCTTCTTTCAACAGAGGACATTCATCTTGCTTCTTTCTGCATCTCTCATGCCTCCCCTGACTCTTTCTTCTCAGCATTCTCTCTGCTCCCAAAATCTTGCCTAGCTATTGGCCAATCAGCTTTTTATTAGCAATGAAAGCAATACATATTTATAGTGTACAAAGATTGTTTCACAGGGTGTGTGTGTGTGTGTGTGTGTGTGTGTGTGTGCCCATGAGGCTAGAGGAGGGTACTGTGGCCATTGGAGCTCTGATACCCTGATGCTAGAGGTATAAGCAGTTGTGAGCAGTCATAGTACAACAATGCATTAATCTCTTTGCACACCTGGCTGTCCAAATAGATTAGTTTTTTTAAAAAAATGAAACAAACCCTCCCTAGGTTCCCTGACTAGTCTAAACTTGGTGTATCATGTCAGGCTCTCCTTGGACTCCTACCTCCTACCACAGCCTTCCAACTGAAGGATTCCAGGTATGTTTCAGATTATAAGATTCTTAAGGACAGTTACTATACTAGTCACATCTATATTTCTGGCATCATATGTGGTTAAATTCATTTTGCTTTTGTTTTGTTTGGGATAACGTCTCAGATTTGTAAACCCAGACTGGCCTCAAACTTATTATGTAGCCCAGGCTTGCCTTAAATTCATTGTATAGACCAGCTAACTTCAAATTCAAAACAAAACAACAAAAAGAATTTAAATCAAAAGGAACCTGAAGGAGCTACTAGTTATTTACTAATTATTACAGTCCACAAACATTCTATTTTTTTTAAAGATTTATTTATTTATTAAGTATACAGTGTTCTGCCTGTATGCATTCCTGCAGGCCAGAAGAGGGCACCAGATCTCATTACAGATGGCTGTGAGCCACCATGTGGTTGCTGGGAATTGAACTCAGGACCTTTGGAAGAGCAGGCAGTGTGCTCTTAACCACTGAGCCATCTTTCCAGCCCCCACAAACATTCTAGATCATTCTCTCTCTCTCTCTTTTTTACTTCCATACAGAGCTCCAGTGGATCCAGGGCCCTGTTATGTCTGTCTACACACACACACACACACACACACACACACACACACACAGAGAGAGAGAGAGAGAGAGAGAGAGAGAGAGAGAGAGAGAGAGAGAAAAAAAAAAAAAAAAAAAGTGGAGTCTGTGTTGGCCAGCTATTCCTGAGTATGTGACCTGCCTTATGTGTTTGCTATATCCCATGACTGATGTGGGAGTCCCCTCTGTGTAAAGTGATTACAATTAATGAATAAACAAACTCCTTTGGGCCTGTTGATAGGGAAGAACCTAGGTAGGTGGGGGAAAACTAAACAGACTATTGGGAGAAAGAAGGGCAGATTCAGGAGAAGGGCGGAGTCAGGAGATGCCATGGATGCCAGAGGTAGACGTGCTGAAACTTTGCTGATAGGCCCCACCTCATGATGATATACAGATTAATAGAAATGGGTTAAATTAAGATGTAAGAGTTAGCTAAGAAGAAGCTAGAGCTAATGGGCTAAGCAGTGATTTAATGAATACAGTTTCTGTTTGATTATTTTGGTTCTGGGCAGCCAGGACTAACAAGTGGCCTCCTCCTCCTCCTCCACATGACACTTCATTGAAGAAAACTGATGTTTCCTCTTCCAGAAGCTATTAATTACAAAAAGGTACTTGGTTAGGGGGTGGGACTTTGGGTCTACTTCCCCTTCTCTGTGCTAGAATTTTGGCTGGTTAGAATCTGCAGATCTTGTGCCTATTGTCACAGTCTTTGTGACTTCATAATGTGCATCAGCCTGGATATGTCTGGAGAATTCTGTTTCCTTGAACTCATCTACCACCTCATTCTACCTCTTCTACCACATAGATCTCTATGCCTTGAGGGGAAGCGTGTGATAAAATCTTCCCATTTAAGGCTAAGTACTCAAAAGTCTCTCATGATCTGCACATTGTACAGTTGTGTGTTTCTTTGTTAATTACCATCTACTACAAGAAAGTTTCTCTGATGAGAATTTAGTGATGTTCTCATCTATGGGTTTATCAATATGTCACCAGGAGTTATTCTATTACTATTCTCATTTAACAGAATAATTGTAGTAGATTTTCTCTTAGGGTCTATGACCTATCTAGTCTCAGGTTCTGGGTTTTATTCATTCACAGAGTCATGTATAGTTTCAGTCTCATGGAGTAGGCCTTAAATTCAATAAAAAATATGGTTGCTTACATTCATAACCTTTGTGTCACTATTGCACTAGTGGTTATTTCTTGCATGAAGGACACTATTATAGTTCACGAGGTTTGTATTTGGGTGAGGTTAATGATTGCTTTTCTCCTCTGGTAGCATGTGTAGTACTTCCAGCACTATGAATGATAGTATGAATGAAACTTCTAATTGAGCACCAGCTTAATTTCTCCATGTTCAATGATGTAAGCATGTAGTGTCTTCAGCAATAAGATCTCGTCATCAGATTGTGGTGGGTAACTAATATCATGTCTCTGGGATCCCTTTGGCTAATGACTCAAAAAGGTGAAACCCATTCCTGGTGCTGAGAGTTTTATTTGGTAGCCTATAAGGTTGGGCTGGTACATTTTCTCTCCATACATGATAACTCCATTTAAATCCTATTTATATATTATGTAATTTAGAAAGCTTTGTAGACTCCCATATGGCTTTTCAAAGGATATTTACTGTTAGTTATTGAAAAGTTTCTGCACCCTAATAAGCCTCTCCACCAACACAATAATCCAAATCAGACCAAATCAAACCTAATTAGAAAAAGTCCAGGTTTCATGGATACCAATGCTCCCAGATGGTTTTCCAGCTCCCCAGAGAGAAGCCTGGGAAGGAAGACTGGAAAACCACGTGTTTGTTCTCGGGGGGGGGCAGTTTAAACACTCCATGGGAGTGGTATTGAGCCTCTCTTGGAAGGAGTCATCATTTGATGGGCTTTCTCGAGAGTAGAATCTGAATTGAGGCAACTGCCAGGGGAGGGCGCTTGGGATGGAACTTCCACCCAAACAGTTATTCCTCCCTGTATAATACTCTGCTCTTTCATTTCCAGTCCCATCCAATCCTCCTATTCTTATTTCCCCTATATTCTATGTCACCTTCCATAGACATTCCCCCCTCCCCTAGTGCCTTTCCTGCTACGTACCTGTAGACGGAAGTTCCTGTCCTACCCAGTCCTGCAGCCATTCAGTCCCAAAGAAACACACAGAGGATTATATTAATTATAAATTGTTTGACCTATTGCTCAGGCGTATTACTAACTAGCTCTTGTGACTTAAATTTACCCTTAATTCTTGTCTATGTTTAGCCACATGGCTTGGTACATTTTCTTAGTGAGGCATTTTCATCTTGCTTCCTCTGTGTCTGGCTGGTGACTGCATCTCTTCCTTTCTTCTTCCCAGATTTCTTTTAGTATGTTTGTCCTGCCTATATTTCCTGCCTGGCTACTGGCAAATCAGCATTTTGTTAAACCAGCATGAGTGACAAATCTTTACAGTGTTCAAAAATATTATCCTAGAGCACCTACCCTCTGTGCATATTCTGAATAAAACACACACATATGTAGAGTTTAAAAGCTAACATTCACATATAAGAGAAACATACAAAAATATTTGTCTTTTGTACGGTCAGGAATACCTCACTTAGGATTATTTTTTTTCTAGTTCGGTCCATTTATCTATCTGTAAATTTTA
Source organism: Microtus ochrogaster (assembly GCF_000317375.1). NCBI lineage: Eukaryota > Metazoa > Chordata > Mammalia > Rodentia > Cricetidae > Microtus > Microtus ochrogaster. The sequence continues at coordinate 16,599,224 of NC_022026.1, forward strand.
TAATTTCTTAACATGTAAATAATATTCCATTATATGAATATGCCAAATTTTCATTATGAAGTAATCAGTTGATGGACATCTAGGCCATTTCTAGTTCTGGCTATTACGAATACAGCATCAGGGAACATGGATGAACAGGTATGGAGATTGTCTTTATGTAGTTTTGAGTTTGACTTCAAATGGGCTTTATAGTCCAATTCTGCTGTGGCTTTGGCTTATGAGGCTGTGATCAGTAATTTTGACACAGCATGTGACATGCCAGATTCTGAGTGGCCCACTTTTCTTTGTAGGTCTTCCAATAGTATATATGTGGTAAGCCAGGCAGGTGCATTGCAAAGAGAATATATGAGGTGCCCTCTGTGGTTAGTCCACTGATCTTATCAGCAATGTACATCTTCAAAGAGTTTAGCATCTCATCAGCTTTGGTCATTAGTTTTGTTTTATGTTTGTTTGTTTGGTTGGTTCTTGTCAACTTGACCCAAGCTACGGCCACCTGCAAAGAGGGAATCTAAAATAAGAAAATGCTTCCTTCTGATTGCATATAGGCAAGTCCATGGGGACATTGTCTTGATTAATGATTGATGTGGGTGGCCCATATGACTAGGGACAGTGCCACCCCCTGGACAGGTCCTCCGGAGTTGTATAAAAAAGCAAGCAAAGAAAGCTATGGGGAGCAAGCAAGTAAGTACTATTCTTCAATGGACTCTACGTCAGGTCCTGCCTCCAGGTTTCTGCTCTGAGTTCCTGCCTTGACTTCCCCGAGTGATGGACTATAACTTGTAAGCCAGATATACTATTTAGTCCCCAAGTTACTTTTGGTTATAGTCTGTCACAACAATAGAAACCTAACTAGGACATGAGTAACGTGCATGCTGAAAGCAACCTGCGCTGAGATTGCTGGTAGGGGCTGTGCCTGCAGTAGTTATGTTATTTCTACATATTATTGATAATGAACTATCTAAGAGTGGACTTTAGGCTTGTCCTACCTATGTTGGCCATCAGCTGGCTTTATGGTGGGTTGTTGTTTCCTCTATTCTTTAGGTTGAATTATCTCCCATGATTTGAGTGGAAGTAGGTCACATCTAAAGTAAGGTGCGATTTCTCTCCCTTAGGCTGGGAGTGTAGCTCAGCAGCAAGACAGGCACCCTAGATCCTCAAAATACCTCCTGGTGAGGAAAAGCAAACCATAGTAACAGCGTGACCACAGAAAGAAAACAAGAAAAAGAAATACAGCATCATTCAATTGAAAATAACTAGAACACCAGTAATAACAAAGCAAAGAAAGGGGCTAATACAATGTGGAATAAACTTAAAAAAATGAGTAAAGGTAAAATTATTAGTAATAAACATAGAAGGCAACAAAGAAAAGGGGAAACCATGAGTAACAAAAGAGATTAAAATGTTTCAAGAACGAAAAATAATTAAAGTTAGAAAAAGAAAGAAAAATATGTCACCCTAGTCAGTTTATTTGGGTCAGAGAAACATCTGCTTGGTTTCTCTTTTATTGGACTCTGTCACATATGGGGGCCTCAGAAGGTTGCAGGTGAGGCTTGTTGCAATTCTCAGCTAGCTTCCCACAATGTCTATGAAGGGTAGTGTGTGTGCTAGGCACACTTGCTCCAATGGTCCTCACAATGTAAACACAGGTATACACCTGAATTGAAACTGAGGTTAGGCTCAGGATATTCAGGGGCATGTGGGCTAGGCAGGTGTTTATTTACTGCAGAGGCTCTCTATCTGTGCACCAAAGAGCAGATGCCCAAGCTACATGTACCCCTAAATGACTCTCAGAGAACAAAGGAAGAAAATAGGGTATGGCGATCTAGCAAATTGTTAGCCTTGGGTCTTAGTGCTCTCAGACTCTGCATGGCGATAAAGCACACTTAATGACTGCTTCCACACCTTAATCATTGAGTCACTGCTCCTGACCATTGTGCCTGTCCCTACTCATTCTCTCCTCTGCCTAAACTTCTCAGTGTGTCCTTGTCCAGCCTCCTCTCCCTCTTTATGTCTCATGACTTTTACCCACTCAGTTGTTTCATCATGGTACCCCCAAGATCTCTGATTTGTGATTCGGTTCCTTGTTTCTAGGGCCTCAAAAATAGTTTCATCTGAAATGATAGGCCCTTTCTCAAGATGGCTAGTCCCTATAGGAATAAATGGATTTCTTCTCCAGTGCTGGCCTGCCAAGCAGGAGGAGTCAGTGCCATACCAAATCCATCCACTGGATTTCAGGTTTGTGGGAACAGTGGGTTTCTGCTGTAGCTGGAGCTGCTGGTCTGCCATTTTTATCCAGGTTGCCTTAATGTTCCCGTTTACCAGGTGTTTGGGGGATTGGGCTTGGCTGTTCTTGTTGTTTTAAGACAAGGTATCATTTGACCCAGGTGACTGAGGAAGTGGGTCAGGCCAAGGATATCCTTGAACTCCTGAGCCTCTTGCTTTCTTCTTCTGGAATGCTGAGATTTCAGTCCTGTGTGTTACCACCTAGGTTTATAAAATTCTAGGAATTGAATCCAGAGCCGCTGACATACTAAGATGGAACAATTGACTGAGCTGTATCCTCAGCCCCAGGTTTGGTTTTAACAGCTTAGAGGACCCTTTCTACAGGTCCCTGGAAAAGCGGTTTTGCCCGGTGGATTTAATACTGAGCAAGAGGCCTGGAGTCCCTCCTGCCTTTGTCACTAATGAGGCTTATGATCAAGGCAAGTCACTTCATCGCCTTGGTTCTGCCTTTCTTCAGTCATAAAATGGACATAATTAGGCCTGTGCTGCTTAATTGGCAAGGTTCCTATTTAGATAACGTATTTGTTCTCTTCAAACCGAGCACAGTGCCTTCCCTGTAGTACAAGCACCAATCATTCTTAGGGAATGAATAAATGGAAGTGTTTTGGACATGAGAAAGTATTCTATGAATGTAAGCTATGAATAATAATAAATTCAAAAGCCTGCTCCTCCTGTCGCTTGTCCTTAATAGTAACTTGATTCATACTGGTTCCTTACAGAAAGGACCAAACCACCTTGATAGACCTTTGTTTTCAAATGTAAGAAAAAGGACAACTTTCAGTGACCAGTCATGTCTACAAGATATCAAAAGCGGCAGCTAATTTGGTCGATTCATTGAAAAAGCAAAGGCAACAATATCAGGCATTGTGCATCAAAGGAAGCTAAGTGGCTCAGAGCCTTTTTACATTGCAGCTCACTGGCTTGGCGCTATGTACACACAGCTATCCTTTCACTTTTAACAAAATGGCTTCTTTTCAGTTTTGAAATGGTAGCCACGTGGGAGCCCCTGGTTGCTGTAGAAAAGACAGGGAGAAGCCCAGCTGGTTGATAGCCATTGGGCTCCTTGAGCCCTCCTCTTTGCCTTAGCTGCTGTTGGGAGGCAGGAGTCTTAGGGTTTTTTAGTTCTTCTTTCGAATTAGTGCCCACAGACTCTACAGCTATGAACATGCAATTAGTCTTTGTTTGTGCACAAAAGGGAGCTTGACCCTTGCCCGTCTTTGATTGGCATGTACAACTCTTATAGCTACTTACCTAAGGCCCTCTCTGAGGAGTGCAGCGTCTTGTTCCTGCACCTGCCTTCAGCTTTTCTCTTTTGTGACTTGCTCCACATAATATTCGGACCAACTCGCAGCAAGATTGCAGGGAGGAAGGCGTCATGCAGGCACAGTAAGATTTCCTGTTTTTTTCAGGGAGGTGTGGGGGGGGGAATGAGTGGGAAGGAGGGAGGGAAGGAGGTTTAAATCTATAATCTGAGTTTGGGGTAATTGCTGAGCCCCAAAACACTTAGCAGGAGCCCAAAGAACTATTTTTTTCTTAATAAACTAACTCTTTGCTTGCTTTCAAAAGCAGACCTCCCCTGTCATAGAAAACAAGCTGAGAGCACCAAGCTTTGCGGCTCCTTCCCACCTCACCTGCTTTCTCACCAGCACAGAAACTTGCTAGTTTTTTGAAAAACAATAGTCTTGAAAGACATGCAATTATTATAGTCAGATTTTTTTTTTCTCTTAACGATGCTTTCTGAGAAGAGCATTTGCTAACAGCCTGAATGAGTTAAATACTATGGTGGTAGACTGGGTTTTTGAAGAAATGTTTTTGAGGAGCTCATTTTGTTTTTGAAGCACCCTCTTTTTCAGTTAGTTATACCTAAAAATGCATTATGTTATATACTGAAATAGCATCCATCACAAATACCCAGATCTGCAAAGAACAAGTAATTATTCAAAATAACAACTGTTTCCCTTTTAGAAATACCCATTTAGGTTTAAGTATGTTGCTGGTTACTTTATACATTTTGTTTCCTCTTTGTCTAAATGTAGTCTTTCAGGTTGTGGTTTGTTACCTATTTAATTCATGGGAAAAACAGGTGTTCAGAGACTCAAAGGACTTAGCCCTGTCTGTTCAGTTGCTGACAGGTAGAAGAAGTAAATAAAAACTGGTCTTTCTGTTTGCTCTCTCATGGTACTGAGACTTTAATTTTTGAATATGCACATTGCAATTTATATAGTCAAGAGTTTTTGTCCTTCAATGAAATAATCTCGGGAGCAATGATGTGCCTTCCAGAGGTGGCTGTCATTGTCTCTGGGATGCTACTTCTGACCTGAGTCCTAGATTACATGGCAACATCTGTGTCACTCCATATATTGTTGACCATCTTCGACTTGCCTACCTAAGTCAAATACCCTTTCATATGACCTGACTGGGAGATTGTAAAAAACAAATCATCAAGCTCGGAAGAAACAGTGTCCTATGAAAAGAACTCTTTTTTCTCTAAAACAAATGTGGCAGCATGATTGGCATGGGTGCACACATTTTCAAACCGACCATCTTACAGGTGCCTTCCCTTCAGTGGACTGCTAAGTTCTGCAGTATGGATCACGGTAGGGAATGTTAGCAACTTGGTACCACACATCCTGTACCTAAATCCTGGCTCTACTACTTTATGAACAGTTTGCCTTTGAGAAATTTATTTACCTCTCTAATTTTTGTTTTCTTTCCATAAAATGAGGTTAATACCATCTACCCTCAAAGGATAGCTACATGAATTAAATAGTAATATATATGTTCAGCACCCTAGGTCTGAAACTACTGCTCAGTAAATGTTAATTCCCTTTGTCTACCCCTCCTGTTTGATATTTGGTAAATTAAAACTTTTATTTTTGTAGTCACGAGTTATCTCTTCTGTAATTCATAGGTTTGCATTGAAAGAGCACTTTAAAATAATTTTATTCAGTGGCTATCAAACTTCTTAACAGAACTTATAGTTTAACAGAAAACATAGATAGAAAACCTCTCGAACTTCAATCACTCAGGTGGAGAGGTATTGTAGTTAGTTGTGGATGAAAGGTGGGTATGAAGCTCCAGCATTTTAGGACTTCCTTTACCCCCGAGGCTGAATTGTATTACTATCACTGAATCTTACCTCTTTACTTTCCTAGCACTAGTAGCAAAGGGTGTCCTAGCCAAACTTTAGTTAACCCTTAAATAAATATTAAGATGCCCACAGTCTGAGACAGAAAGAGTCAACCTATAGTCATCTCTGCTTTTCCAATTCTCTACTGGCAATGTATTTGTACACTATAGCTTTAAGCAAATTTTCCTTCACTTTAGAGTTATGTATTCCATGTGTTAACAAGGTCAAGTATTGGACACTTTGATTCATCCTCTGAAAGCTCCTAGTTACTACTTAAGGGATTGTTAAATGAATCTAAATTACAGTAAGCTTGGTGAACTAAGGAAGAGATTTTTAATTGCATGTATTCTTTGTGTTTTGAAACTGCTCTCCTTGAGAAGAAACTTGAAGGCCAGGGGTAGTGGTGAACGCCTTTAATCCCAGAACTTGGGAGCAGGTCTCTGTGTTCAAGGCCAGCATGTAGACAGAAGTTTCTGTCCCATCTGGTTTCACAGCTGTTCAGTCCCAAAGAAACACACAGAGGAGGCTTATATTAATTATAAACTGCTTGACCTGTTGCTTAAGCTTATTACTACCTTATTACAACTTAAATTAACCCATAATTTTTATCTGTGTTTAGCCATGTGGCTTGGTACCTTTTCTCAGTAAGGTATTCTCATCTTGCCTCCTCTGCAAACTGGCTGGTGACTGCATCAATGCTTTTTCTCTTCCCTGAATTCTTCTAGTCTGGTTGTCCCGCCTATACTTCCTGCCTGGATACTGACCAATCAGCATTTTATTAAACTAATATGAGTGACAAATCTTTACAGTATACAAGAACATTATCCCACAGCACCAGCATAGTCTACAGAATGAGTTCCAGGGTTACACAGAGAAACACTGTCTTGAAAAAAACAAAACAAAAAAAGATGCAAAAAAAACTAAGAAAGAAAAGGGGGGAAGGAAGGACAGAAGGAAGGAAGGAAAAGATTCAGACCGTATTGATTTATGTCAACTTGGCTGATGTGTTTTCCTAGATTTTAAGCAACAGAATTACTCTAACCCCCTTGTTGTCCATTTTCTCCCCCATCACTTGAAGGAAAGAGTGTGCAGGGGAGTCTTTGGCACTGTTAATATTTCAAAATATGCAAACATTTGAAAACTTTAGACTAGGTAGTAATAACACCTGCCTGATAAAAATGAAGAAGAACTAGTAAAGTTTGACAAACATCTTTTTTTTAAAGTCAGCTGGGGAAGCTGACATTAATAACTTTTATCTAGAGTCACAGAAGTGCTATGCCTTATAAATGGTATAATTAAAGAAAATTATCTCAAAAGGCTTTGAACCCAAGTGAGAACAAACAGAGAATAAGCAGGAAAACGTCAGAAGTTCAGGCCAATCTCTCTCTTGTCTTTTGAGAGAGCAGTATCATGTATGTGTGTTTGAGTAGTTCATTATCAAGTCTAGTAAGCTCAAAAGGGGATAGTCATCAGATGGATTAATACTGCCACATTTGCACATTCAGTAGTTACAGATCTAAGTGTTAAACTTTCTATGTTATAAAAAAGCACGTAAGATATATAGAAAAGTATTATTTTGTATTTTCTAAGTAGGACATGTAGATTAATAATGAACATTAGTCCTTTATATGTGATTGTGGTTAAAGACTGATATTAGAGATGAGGCTGGAAAGGCCTTTAATGACTGTGAGATCTGAGGGAGGGAGTTTCACTATATCTGTCTTTGCAAAGATCAGTCCTATTGGTTCGTAATCAGTTTACATTCAGTTCTTTTGTTTGTTTTTTATTTGTTCGTTTGTTTTGAGACAGAGTTTCTCTGTAGCTTTGGAGCCTGTCCAGGGACTCATTATGTAGACCAGACTGGTCTCAAACTCACAGAGATTTGTCTGTCTCTGCCTCCCAAGTGCTAGGATTAAAAGTGTGTATGCCACCGCACAGCCAGTTTTTAGCTGATAGCAAAGAAAAAACGGTAGAAATCCAATGATGGCTACAGGCTCTCTTATGAGGACAGCACAACAAACTTCAGATTGTGGATCTGGGTAAACTGAGGCTTGTGCACACTTCACCTTGACCGAGCAAGGCTTTGAGGCCTTTCAGCCCTATGAAAGAACAAGTCTCAAGGATTCACAGAACGAGACGGTCTGAGTGAACGAGGCTTGATTCTCTCATTTGAAGAGAGGGACTTGTTTGTAACAGTTCCACACAGAGCAGAGCTTCTAATGCTGATGTTACAGAGGCAGAAAACTATTTTGAAGACAGCAATGAGAAACATAGCACATCTTATTAATGCTTATTTCTGGAATATTTGTGATGGTTAAATGGGGGAAGGTGGCACAACATTTAACTTGGATAAAACTTGTAAAATATTAACCGATCATTTTCCACAAGACCGTCTCAAGGATTCCTAGGTGAATTTCCCCACGGAGGTCTAGGTTTCAGGAGTATTCCATCCCCTCTAGATTTATGGCAACAAATGTGAAAAGAAATTATAAAGCTAGATAAGAAGGGGCTGTGTTATATTTTTTTAATGAAATACAGTTTTATTGGGTCGGGTTCCATGTGAACCAATGAGCTACTAGACCTTTATCTTACACCTATCACTTACTTGCCTCTTACTGACAAAAGTGACTGCAGAAAGGGCTTATTTTGGCACATAAGTATGAGGGTACAGTTCATCACGGTGGCAAGAGTAAGAAGTAGCTGGTTATACAGCACCCACAGTTGGGAAGCAGAGAGATAGGAATGCTAATGTGTAGTTTTATTGTCTCTTTTTATTCAGTCTGACCCCCAGCTCATCGGGTGTAGTGCTGCCCACATTCAGGATGGGTGAATGGTTATTACATAATCTTTTTTTTGATTTTTTTGTCTCACTATGTAGTCCTAGGTGTCTAGAACTGAGTATATTGACTAGAGTGGCCTTAAACTCACAGATATCCACCTCTCCACCTCCCTCTACCTCCTCAAGAGCTATTACATCAAAGGCTCACCATGCCCAGCTTCCTGCCCATTTAAACCTCTCTGGAAACTTCCTCATTGAAATACCAGAGATGTGTGTCCACTTTGATTCTAAATCCCATCAGGTTGACAATCAAGATCAATCGTAATTATATATGTATATATATGTATATATTAAAATAATTTCTTTAGACTAAGATAACATTTATGATTTATGGCTAGTTTTATAACAAATTTGCCATTCTGGTTTTTTTCTAGAAATATGGCCTCCTTGGAGCACCAAGGTTCTCATTGGCAGTGGCTTCACTTTGCTGTATTGCATTAGTTTGGAGTTTGGTTGTAAGTAATTTGTTGCCACTACTAGGGATCTGAAATTTGTTAATGATTACCTGTTTTAGTAAATTATCCCTGATTCAAATTCATCTTAGGACAATGTTGCTCTCATCCACTTATATCCCAAAACCCTTGTCTGTTTGGGAGAGAATGAGAGGCACACTTGTGCAACTTTTGAGAGCTGGTCCATTATGTGAGCATCATCTGTCATATGCATTAGCTAATGCTAGAGGATGATCATGTCTTCCATTGTTTCCACGAGAACTTCAAATGCGAGTAAGAACCCACTTCCAGGATGGGAAGTTTTTTTCTCTTAGAGTGCTGAATTGCTATAGCTATTCAGTTGTTCAGTTATTCAGGGAACACTTATTGGGTCCATTTTAGGCATTTGAAAGCACTACTTCCCATTAAAGAGTACTTGTACATACTACATTTTGAAGTTGTATCTTCGGTTCAGTGGAGGTCACCGCATGAGCAAAGATAGGTGCAAAAACAAGTTTTTATGGAAGAAAAAAAATCCAGTGTCTGAGAGCCAGAGGATTTTTTTTTAATTGAGAAAAGGAAAAAAAAAAACAAGTTTCCGCCTCCTCCCAGCCTCCAATTTCCCTCTCCC
>NC_022026.1:16608985-16619550 GCF_000317375.1 Microtus ochrogaster
TATGGTGATATGCAAGATATTCGTCAGTATTGCTATAGGATAGGGTCATCTCAGGTTCCCTATCCTCAGCTGCCCAAGAAACTAACTGGGGACATCGCCTTGGGCTCCTGGGAGCCACTCTAGGTTCAAGTCTCTTGCCAACCCTAAGGTGATAAGGAGCTTTTGTGTACAACTTCTTTCTCTTAGCAAAGTGTTGTCAAGGTGCAAAGCATTGCTGCATGTAACAATACGACCTTCTGTTGCTCAATTTTAACCCATTGTGTACAAATTAGTTTCATTCATCAGTTCATGAACACTGAAATTGCTTCTATATTTTGGTCATCATAAAAATTATGCTGTTATGGGCAACCATGTATAATTTTTGCATAGATGTATATTTTAATTCTCTTGAATGTATACTGGAAGATATATATTCATGTGATAACTCCATGTTTAATCTTTTGAATCTTTCAAATTGTTTCCCAATGGGTAGCAGCATCGTATAATCCTACTAGAAATATAAAACAGTTCTATTTCTTCACATCTTCACAGCACATTATCTTTTTAAAATAGTAGCCTTCCTATTAAGTGTAAAATGGTACTTTATTGTTTTTTTATGTTTGTTCATTATATTGCATATTGAACCCAGGGCCTTGTACATGCTAAGCAAGTGTTATGCCACTGAGCTATATTACTGACCCTCTGCCCATTTTGAACCAGACTATGCTCTCTAAGTAGCCCAAGCTGACCTTGAACTCAAAATCTTCTTGCTTCTACATTCTTAGTTCTAGGATTGTAGGAGTACACCACCAAGTTTTGGCTCATCTCATAGTGCTTTTGGCTAACATTTTCCTAATAATTAATACTGTTAAACTTTTTCGTGTGTTTGTTGGCTTCTTATATATCTTTTTTTTTTAATGTTGTCTACCTTAAGGTTTCTATTGGTACAATGAAACGTCATAACCAAAAGCAATATGGAGAGGAAAGGTTTTAGCTCAGCTTAAAACCCTCAGGTCCCACTTCTTTTCTAAGGGAAGTCAGGGCAGGGGCTCAAGGGAGGAGCATGGAGGCAGATGCTGGGACAGAGGCCACAGAACACTGGTTACTGCTTTGTTCTTCATGGCTTTCTCAGTTTGCTTCCTTATAGCTCCCAGAACCAACAACCCAGAGGTGGCACTACTCACAGCAATCTGTGCCCTCCCACATCAATCACCAATCAAGAAAATTCCCTATAACCTTGCCTATAAACCAATCCTATCGATGCAATTTTTTCAGTTAATATACCTTCTTCTAAGATGAAGCTGACATAAAAACAAGTCAGCACAAATGTCTAATCAGATTTTTTTGCCTACTTTTTATTTGCATCCTTTGTCTTTATGGTTGAATTAAGTTATAAAACTTCTTTATAGTTTGTTTATAGGAACTCCTTATCAGTTACATGATTTATCAGTAGTTTCTGATTCTATATGTTGTCCTTCCACTTTCTCTATGGTGTCCTTTGAATCATTAAAGTGTTTAATTATAACAAGGTGTGTAGTATTTAGGGAGGTGTGGGTTACGTCCTGCCGCCTGACTGGCTTACACCCGGGCCGGCGGACTGCTTGTCATCCCAGTCATCCAGCTAGCTTATGCCCAAAATAATCACATGGAAATCTGTATTAATTAAATCACTGCCTGGCCCATTAGCTCTAGCCTCTTATTGGCTAACTCTCACATCTTGATTCAACCCATTTATAATAATGTATATGTCACCATGAGGCTGTGGCTTACCAGGAAAGATTCAGCATAACTGACCCAGCAGCTTCATAGCAGGCAGCTCCCTGCCTGCCTTCTTCCTCCCAGAATTCTGTTCTGTCTACTCCACCCACCTAAGGGCTGCCCTATCAAAAGGCCAAGGCAGCTTCTTTATTCAACCAATGAAATCAACACAATTGCAAAAGGACCTCCTACACCATTTCCCCTTTTTCTGTTTAAACAAAAAGAAAGGCTTTCATTTTAACATAGTAAAATTATATATAACAAAACAGTTATCAAGCAAGAATTACAATTACAATATTTAAAGTTTCAATTTAGCTACTTTTCCTTGATTCCATGTGGTAACAGTGCCATTTCAAATGAAAGAATAACTCATGGAAAGAAGGACCTGAGAATCCAGGTGCCCTCCCCTTGTTTGCCCCTCTCTCTCTCTCTCTCTCTCTCTCTCTCTCTCTCTCTCTCTCCTGCCTGTGGTGCTTGTTGGACCCCGGTCGTGTGAGTTTCTCTATTTCCAGTTATTAAATTATATTCGTTGTTTTTTTTAAAAAAAAGAATAGCTCATGGAAATAGCCACTGGCCTTTGGGGTCTGATAGACATTAATAGATGGAAAGACTAAATTATTTTTAATCCAATTGCTGGATTTAGATAATGTTTTAGAATAAGATAATCATTATCTAGTTGCCCATAGTTCTGCTGTTTACATAGTATGGATAGCAGCCTAGTTCTTAATGCCTTAAGATTACAGGACTAGAGCAGAAACCTGAAGGCTGAAGAAGGGCAAGGACATTTTGTTGTATGTAAAATCAGCTCTGAACTGGAAGGCTGATTTCTAACTCACTGTTTGAACCTTTGACCTTGATTTGAATCAAATTATCTCTTTGAAAATAAAACAGACTTCTGTTATCAATAGTCTAGCCAACATCTGGAAATTGCTGGAGTGGTTTAAATTGGAATACTATTTAAGCCCCGAGAGAAAGGGGTTGGTAATACTTCCCTGAGACCAGTATGCCTATAAAATAATGAGATTTCTAGACCTCCTCTGGAGGCTCTTTGTACATCTGAGTACTTTGCTCACAGAGTATTCTACTCTCAGAATGCAAAGGAATCTTCAAAGTCATATAATCTAAGCTTCCACTCCTTTTTCAAATATACTCTCCAGTAATAAATATTTGTGGCAAAGAAAATGCTAAAAAGAACCATGAGAGATAGATGGCATAAGGATGTTTAAGGCTGTTTAAGGAAGGACAGACACTAATGGAAGTATGTTGGGGCTTGAGGGAGAGCATAATAAATAGGGTTTGCAATGCCTAAAGAAAAGACTTGCTTTTGATATTTCCTTGTACAAAAAAGACATATTACTAGATCTCTTCCAGTTATATTTAACCATTTCCTTCTCTGGGGTCCTGCTACATTTTATAGTGCTCTCTTCTGTCACTAATAACTGTCTTACCAAGTGGTTATCTGTGGATATAACCCTGTGTCCCTCTATAAAAGTAGCTCCTGTAGAAAAAAAATGACTTCCTTTATTTGTGTAGTATTTTCTGGTATCTAAGATTTGGTTCACTTAGGTAGTGATACTGTGACATACCCATTAATATGGGCCATAAGGTTATTAATAAGGTTGAATCTTGGCTTCAGAACCCAAGACTGGAAATTCCAGTGACCTTGGGAAAGCATGGTCCTTACTATTTCTTGTCAACATACTAGACTCTAGGGTTACTTAGATAACAATTCTACAGGCCTTCCTGAGATGAGACCCTCCTGTGAATGAGGGCAGTGCCATTCTGTGGGCTAGGGACCTGAACTGAATAAGGAAAATGTGAACTGGGAATTCATATTTTTTTTTACTTCCTGATTAGGTGCAATGTGACCAAGTACCTCACACTATTATGGCCAGGTCTTCCCTGCAATGACAGACTATACTCTTAAATTGTGAGCACAAATAAAATCGTCCTTCCCTAAGTTGCTTTACTTGGACTCTTTGTCACAGAAATGAAGAAAGTAACAGAAAGTTTCTTAACATGAGCCTAAGTGACTTCCTGTGAGAGACAGGTAGAGCTAGTAGCCCTTCACCCAATTGGAAGTATGAGAGCATAGTACAATGTTTGGTGCTTGGCAAATCACAGCAGCTAAGATTTAGATGAGCAGGCCTAGGAAATGCTTATTGGGATTAGTCCCATAAGGCAGGAAGAAGAGTCTTGAAGCCACAGGAGATACTACTCTGGCTCGCTGTTGCTGGCAGGGCTTCAACTCTATTTCAGTTCAAAGCCTCTCAGTCATTCTTTTACAACTCTAGTGTAAAACAGTCTACAGAAAACATGACAGTATATTTCTCTGTGATAATATGGACATATTTGATTGCATTCATGTGGCCTACAATACAAGGTAACAGATCCAGTTTTACCAGTGTGATACTTCATCTGCTGTGTGGTGATGGACATGTAGAGCTCATACTCAAGACGCAGAAGCAAACTTGCACTCCCTGTTCCCTTCCAGAGCCTAACCTAGGACAACTTTGCCTAGAGAGATCTTTGGGTAGGCCTCTGCAAACAAAAAGACAGCTTTCTTTGCTATATTGGTTATCACGATTATAATCATGAGTGCTCTCATGGATCATTTCTTCACTCTCTCTATTCTTTACTAAGTATTAGTGTTAAGTGATTGAAAGAAAGAAAGTCTTGCTTTGGAAGAATATATCTTCACTCTCTCTATTCTTTGCTAAGTATTAGTGTTAAGTGATTGAAAGAAAGTCTTGCTTTGGAAGAATATATAATGATTCATAGGAGACTAGAGAATACACGACAGTGTTGTAAGTGTAATTACATAGGAAGTACATAGGTCATGATTGACAGAGGTTGCATGCAATTCTCTTTGTTGAGAGTTTTCTAAAAGCTTCCTGGAATAAATGCTCTGTGGCCTAAATTTTGAAAGAAACAACAGGATGGAAGCACAATGAGATGAAGTTAACAATAGCAGGTAATAAAAACATAACACTTACTATGGGCTGGGCACTCATAGCTGATAACGTAGGACAAACAAAGTCATTTTGCTGGCTAAAATTTAATAGAATAAATTTTATACAATAGATTGTATGATTTTGCATAATATCTATTATTGTCTGGTTTCAAACCTAGCAAGTGAAGTTCTGAAAGATTTATGTAATTGGTACTAGGAGATAAAGTTAGAGGTAGACTCTGAACCTAGAAACTGTTTCTTTCTTTAATCAGAAGGCAGCAGTTTCATTTCAGTGCCTCTTGGGCAGACTACATCATGGTAAAAAACGATCTCCTATTAGGCAAAATAAGCTAGATTCTAATTCAGTCCTAGAAGTTAGTTGGAATGTGTTGGGTTGTAACAAATGGATGCATGCCAAAAAGACCATGAAGTTGGCAAAGAAGCAGAAACTGGCTCTCACTGTGCAAGAAAAAAAAAACTTTTAGAAAAGGTTGTGAGGTAGAAGCTCTGTATTCATTGTAACTCCATTTTAACTCTCCTCTCTCTCTCTCTCTCTCTCTCTCTCTCTCTCTCTCTCTCTCTCTCTCTCTCTCTCTCTGTGTGTGTGTATTTTAGGAAGTTTCTACAATAAATACATAATTCCTTTCTTGCCAAAGTACACAGGGACAGATTCTAATACTAGTATAGTAGGGCATCTCTTCATCAGCTCATTCTTCCTTCTCGCCCATCAAGAGCCAAATTCATCCCTGATATACCTTGCTCCACTTAATGAGTACACATAGATAGTTGTACTCCACTAGAATTTGGGAGGACAGTTCCCCTGACTCTGGTTGTATCCCGGGTTTTCAACTTCATTTACACATGCATCTGGGGTCTAGCTCCGACTCTGACACTGATTTGTTGTGTGGCTTTTAGGCAAGCCCCTTAACCTCTAAAAAACTTTGGTCATCTATCATGTAGAGTTATCAGTGCTCACCTTGCCTATCTCAATGGATAGAAACAACAAAATATGGCAATATGAAGGATAGGGATTTGGGAAAGAAAAAATGAAGTAAATATAAAAGGTAATTATTATTCTCTGTCCTTTTGCTTTATTGCCTACAGTGACATTTCTAAACCCATTCATAGAACGAATAAAGTCTATTCCTTACCTTTTGGGAACTTAAGAATATGAATCTTTTGGCTCCAATGAGCTTTTTTGCAGAAAGGGAGAAGGGCCATCTTTGTGTTTCTGGCAGCTTCTTTATTAGTTCTTAGCAGCTGCTTATTTCTTTCATATTATTATAATTTCATTTTGTCTACTTTCTGGAGAGTCTTTGCCCCCTTTCCTTTGAGGACAGTAGCTCTTGGTTGTTGTCAGAGCTGTGACACAGTGAGAAGCAAAGGCTTCATGCAGGCGTAAGCCGATTCCTTTCACTCGTGTGGGCAAAGGCACTAAGGACAGTAATTGACAATTGACGGGCTGGGAAAAGCCTTTGTAAATTGAGGACAAGTGAACAATTCACAGTGCACAGGCTGACCTCCTCACCTGGGCAGCTTCTGAGGACACCTGCCTGGATCATTAAGGCTTCTTGCCCAATTGCCATAGTGTGACTGCCTCCACTCGTGAGGATGAACAAAGCCAAGCATTGAGTGACTGGAGTGCAGAGATGAATACAATTTGCCTCTTCGTCCAGGCCAGGCCCAGACAGCTGCTCATGCAAAGGGGTTTCAAATGAACGTGTTTCTATTTAGAACATGTATGTTTTGATTGAATTTGAAGAAAAGCATGAGGTAGCTCCCCCTTTGGAAAACAAATTAATTATGTACTCCTGTGTTTTCTGATGGTTGGAAGCCAGACATGTCCACAACAGCACTTCATGGAAAGAATTTTCTTCCCTGATGAACGTGGGACTCTTCTGTAGGACAACAGCTGGTGTTTTTGCAAAGTCACATGGCTGCTAGCCCAAAAGGATCTTTTAGGGAAACTTAGAACAATATAAATAATTTTTTTTTATATTTGATGTAGCTACCCCATGATTTTTTGTTATTGTTATGTTCTTCATTTTGGATGGTGTATTCAGAGTTTTCTCTAGAGTACTTTGGAGCTTAGATACAGGCTCTAGGAAGGTGATTTGCTGTTGAGTGTTCATTTAAATAGGTTTCAGGGAGGCAAGAGCTGGTAGACCAAGGGACAACCCCAGTTATTAGACTGGACCATTTGCATTTCCATTCAGGTCATGCTGTCTCAGCCAAGCTGTTGACTTAGCGCTGTTGTGACTTGGGTGGCTTTGACTCTTCCATTCAGGCTTTAGAAACATCATTGAGTTAACAGGCCACACACTAATTCACCCTTCTCCCTCCCTACTCTTCAGTTCCTTTGTGTTAGATAAGAAGGCCTTTCCCTGGTACAAAAAGGTAGCAAGCCTAAGGTTCCATGAGCAATGTGCCCCTTATACCACCCCCAATTTGGTCTTTGTGTGAGGCAGCTTTTGTTTCCCTCTAAGAATTAAAAGTTAATTGATACCTCAAATGGATGTTGGTTACAATACATTTCACCATCCAATGCAGTCCTGCATCCCATTAGATTAACCCTCTTCTGCAGTTCATTGTAAATAAACATCCCACAACAAAAAATGCTTACCTACCTGAAGCATTGTATTCACTTGGATTCTGCAGTGAAGCTAAAATTCTATGACTAAGTCACTGGGTAAATTAATTTAGATTAATGACTCTTGGAGCCCTGTTTTCGTTTGCCTTTTCTATTTGTTGCAGAATACTGAACAAGTATTTCCAAATGTCTGAATGTATCAACCAATCCATATCAACCCTAGAACTTTAACTGTGATGCTACAAATTCTTCCAGATGAGTCTAGTGCTACAGCCCACGGTGGTAATCCAGTATCAATGAAATGAACATTCATGTGATCCTTATGATGAGAATTTATTTTCAGGGAAGAGAAATATAACTTTTTTCTAACGATGGAAGAAAAAAAAAAGTCCATGAACTCAACTGAAAGCTCAATTCAATTAAGTTGAGAAATAAAGAATGCACTCAAGTCCCTGTCATTCAGAGGTACAGAGGAGATGTTTGAATGGTCTGATATGTTTTGACAGAATTTGGATTGCAATAGTGTGGCCTTGAATTTTGAAGCTTAGAAGCATATAAACTGTTCTTCATGCTAACCTTTTTGGTTAGATAGTTTCTATTGCATTTCAGGAAAGGCCACGTAATAAGAATAGTTATTTGGTCCTTTGGAAGAATCTTTTCTTTTTCTCTGTAGATCAAGATAATTAGTTCAGCAATATGATGCTCCATACTTATTGCAATATCATAATAAAATAATGACTTTTCCAAAGAAGATTTATGAATAAAATTGACATTACTAGTCATGTAAAAAGTGTATGCCAAAGTCACAATGAGAGATTACTGTTTACCTACTAGGATAACCTTTTTTAAAAAATCTGGTTAGGAATGGAGCACCTTTCTACCATGTGTAAGATCCAAGGTTCAAGCCCTAGCACCATAAAAAATGTCAAGAAATAGGGAGTCTTGGCCATGATGTAGAAACATGGTCAACACGGAAACAGGCTCACATTTCTGGGCCTTCACACTAGTTTTATGTAAGTTCGGTTTTATTTAGTGATTCTATTTCTACTTTCATGTCTTGAACTGATTTCATTCATCTGTGTTTTCATAGGTTTCATTAGAGGATTTATCCATATCTTCTTTCAAGATCTTGAATATCTTCCTAATTGTTATGTTGAAGTCCTTATCTTGTTTTTCAGCTATATTGCATTTTTCTGGGCCTACTATAGTAAGGTTACTGTATTTTTGGTGGATGCATATTGTCCTGGATATTAAAGTTTGTGGATTTGAACTGGTATCTAGGCATCTATGTTTGGGATGATTGAGGTGATTCTAGGTCTTGATATCTGGTCTTGTTTTTGTTGGGTTGGTGTTCCATTCCTTGGTGTCTGTTGCCCTCTAAAGATATAAAGATCTCAGAAAAGTGTGGTGACTGTAGGTTTCCTGATAGGAAATACTTTTAGAGGTCATTGAGTGGCAGAGAGGAGTTCAGTTAGGAGAAAAGGCTGAGAGGAACTTCAGGAGAGATCTAAGAGGATCCTGTCCAAACCAAGAGGTGGTATATAGACAGAGTTCTGCTTGTTTGCCTCTTGGCTACCCAGACATGAAATAATTACATAGAAATTATATTAAGTGCAATACAGTTTGGCCAATACCTTAAGCATATTTCTAGCTAGCTATTATATCTTAAATTAACCCATTTCTATTATTTTATATTTTACTATAAGGCTTGTGGTTTACCAGTAAGGTTCCAGGGCAGGCAGTGTTCTCCTTCAATGGCTACATGGCATCTCTCTGACTCACCTTCTTTTTTCCTCTATCCCTGCTTAGAATTCCCACCTTGCCCTATTCTGTGCTGCCATAGGTCCAAATCAGGTTCTTTATTAACCAATGGTAGTAAAACATATTCATAGCATGCATAGGGGAATCCTACATCACTTCCCCCTTTCTGTCTAAATAAAAAGGAAGGTTTTAACTTTAACATAGTAAAAGTACATATAACAAAACAGTTATCAAGCAAGAATTATAGTTACAATATTTATATCTACTTTATCATTTATTATAACTAAGGAAAACTATAATTGTAACTATATACTCTTCAACTCCATCAAAGAACCCAGAGGATATAATATTATCTAAGTAAACAGGAAGTGCATTGTAAGCAACTTCCAAAACTCTAGAATTGACAGAGACATCTTGCTGCCTGGACAGTCACACAAAGTTCTTCTGTACCATTGCAGCATCCATCTTCAGCCTCTAGGCCTATAGTATCTGGCAGACTTTTCCATGAAGCAGAAAATTTGAAAAACTCTTATGTCTTGTACTGGCAAAGTTCATTAGTTGCTTTCTTTTGTGTCTTGAAAAAATGTCTAGCAGTTCTCTCATGAAGTAGAAACCATGAAGGATTGTATCACCTGATGTGGGATTCCCCTCTGTATGCTGTGATTACCGGTAATGAATAAAGAAACTGCTTTGGACCTATAGCAGAGCAGAATTTAGCTAGGTGGGGAAAACTAAATTGAATGCTGGGAGAAAGGAGGCAGAGTCAAAGAGAAGCCATGAGCCACCATCGAAGACAGATATGCCAGAACCTTGCCAGTAGGCCATGAGCCTTATGGTAAAATATAAAATGATGGAGATGGGCTAATTCTAGATATAAGAGCACTTAAACAATTGGACAATCAGTGAATTAATTATATGTAGTAGGAGCGGCGGGCTGCGTTCCTGCTGCTCCAGCTCCTGGTCGTCTGGCTAGCTTATGCCCCGAAATAATTACACACAAATTGTATTCTTTTAAACACTGCTTGGCCTATTAGCTCTATCTTCTTACTGACTAACTCTCACATAATGATTAACCCATATTTAGTAATCTGTGTAGCACCACGAGGTGGCTTACCAGGAAAGATCTTAACCTGTGTCTGTTCCAAGTGGGAGAATCATGGCGACTGACTTCACTGCCTTCTTCCTCCCAGCAGTTATACAGTTTCTATATGGTTATTTAGGGAATCTGGGAAGCCAGAAACTGAACAAGCAGCCTCTTACAACACTCATCTTCTTTAGGCAACTTTAGCAGTCATTTTTCTGCGGGTTCTGCATGTTCAGTTCATATAGCATACCATCAAGCAGTCCAGGCAAGAGCAGTTTCTTGCCTAAATGGCTTACCAACTCCATAAGCCTCTTCAATGCCTATCATCCTCTTGAAGTAGATTGGTGCTGCCAGGAGCAGATGTGTCTCATTGTCATGGAAAGTCCTAAGTTCTTTTTTTTTATGGCTACATTTTTTTTATTGAGAAAAGGAAAAAAAAA
>NC_022026.1:16626705-16628870 GCF_000317375.1 Microtus ochrogaster
ACCCAGTGCCCAGACAGGCTGGGCTGTGTGATGCTATGAGTCGAAAGGGGACAGTGAGGCCGAAGTGGGGAGGGTTCTGGATGAATGGTCAAGTCCTAAGTTCTTAAACATTTTAAATGCCATATTCTATAGGTCTTTGAAAGGTTTGAAGAATAACTATCCATCTGAAAATATATCTCTATACATTTGGAAAACCTAACTAACATGACTACAAGCTTGACTATTATAGATGACTACTATTATAGATGACTATCTCTTAAAATGTAATTCTTTATTATACATTAAATTTTTAAATGAGTTGCACAAACTCAATACCTTAATCAAGAGTAGAAACATGCATATAACAAAATTGACCTTAAATTTGGATCAATAAGCCAAGATCCATATCAATGCAAAGTATATTCATCTTTATATCATACCCCCTTTAAATGGAAATAAACATTTATAAACAGTATTTGGGAGTTTGGGCATAATTCTCTCCAAACTGCTTCCTGATTTTATTTGGGCAAAGTATTTTGGGGGAGGGGGGTTCACAGAGACCTTTCAGAATGTCTTGGTCCATCAAACCACATTAATCTAGAAGGTTCTCATCTTGGTGCAAAAAAAAAAAAGCAGAATCTCTTTTCCAAAGCAACATATCCTTAGACCCAAATTTTGAAGTCAAGATACCGCTAAATTATATATGTTGGTTTAGTTTAGCAGCCTGTACAATAAAATGTCTCTCTGTGCTTAGCTCATTCACAGTCAAAAAGTTCAAAGAAAACACAATGATACACATAATCCAGACTCTCTGTGTATAGTCTATCTTTATGTGGCTTATTTTTCTTTATTACTTTTTATACAAGTTTGATATTTATTTTATTTTCTCTACTCCTTTAATCTATGACTGGCTTTACTCTTTTATAAGTGTCTATACTCTTTTTTCTCTCTCTTCCACACCTATGTACATTTATTCAACAGATAGAAGTCTTTTCTATCTGAATTTGTCTTCATTACATGTGTATCAGTAAGTATTTTTTGACCAGGAGTGCTTTTTCTAAAATGGTAAGCAGACATGATTAGGAACAACTCTGCCCAGCCCAACATGGCAGAGGCATGTTCACTGCCTCTGAGAGCCATGCATATTGCCCCAGCTCCAGGGTCACAGGTCTGTGTCACCATTAAGCAATTTGTAGCATGCTGCTCACAGACTCCATTTAAATACTCAGCCTCCTGAAAGAGTCAGAGCTGTTTGTACAACTAGCATGAACCAGGAAGCCCTCCCCTAAAGAAGGTACACAGCCTTTGCTGCCATTGTTGAGTCAGGAAAACCTCTCTTAAAGGAGCCATGGAGCCCCTGCCCATCACCAGCAAACAGAGCCCATCTGAAAAAAAATGTAGCTACCAAAAAGCTGCGCTAAATTCTTTGTGTGTGTGTGTCTATGTGTCTAGAATTTCTTTCCAAGCCCTCTCAGGTTTTATATGGATATAGTCAGCCGACGGTGGAGTGCCAATCTGTAGATGGAGACCTGCTTGTTCCTGCCCAGACCCGAAATAATCACACAGAAATTGTATTAATTGCAATATTGTTTGGCCAATAGCTTAAACATATTTCTAACTAGCTCTTACTTCTAAAATTAACCCATTTCTATTATTGTACATCTTATCACAAGGCTCGTGGTTTACTGATAACTTTCCAGGGTAGGCATCTTTCTCCTTCAGTGGCTACATGCTTCTCCCTGACTCTGCCTTCTTTTCTCGTCTAGCCCTGCTTGGAATTCCCACCTTGCTCTATTCTGCACTGCCATAGGCCCAGAGCAGATTCTTTATTAACCAATGATCACAAAACATATTCACAGCATACAGAGAGGAATCCCATATCAGTGGTGAGCAGCCTCTATCCAGATACTGTCTTTAAAAGATATGGAGTTCCCTTATCTAAGAATTGTGCTTACGTGCTCCCCTATCCAGCCTTACTTTATCCCAATCATCCTTTTTCCCCAATTTCCCCCCATCCTCCCTTCTCCCTTTTCTCTTCCCCATTTCCCCTTACCCCCATCCCATCCCACCCCCAAGATCCCAATTCTCCCCCCGGCAACTTTGTCTACTTACCATAGCCAAAAGGATAACTATATGTTTTTCTTTGGGTTCACCTTCTTACTTAGCTTCTTTAGGTTCGCCAATTG
>NC_022026.1:16629776-16636865 GCF_000317375.1 Microtus ochrogaster
AAAAAGAGTTGTATGGGTTTAGCTTCATAGTAAGGAAGAAAAAAACTAAAACAGCTTACAGAATTAATTAAATAGTAATCAACTTTGAAAAAAAAGATATGGAGAGTGAGAAATACAACTAGCTCCTGCAGCGCTCAAGCAGACCTGAATCTCTAGTATAGTAAACAGCACACAATTGAGTCCTGGCATACCAGAGACCCACAGAATGGCGCCAAATCCAGGGTGTGTCTGCTTCCTGCCCATTGTCCATGGACTCACTGCCAAGACATGATGTCCCTTGTACTCCCTCACATAATGCAGGTTTTGCACTATTTGGATTTGTTGGATATGCATAATGTATCCTTAGGTGATTGGATGATATAATGTATATATGCCAGTGAAATTTCATATTAAACTAGATCTGCATCCAGTGCTGGCCCCCAAAGTCTACTTCCTGGGTAATTTGTCATGACTTTTCTGCCTTCAGCCCCCAAGCCACCAGAGCAATGCCCCACAGGGTGGGGTCCCATAGGGGGTTGGAAGTATAGTGGTAGGAGCGGTTTCTGCATGTAGGCTGCAGTAAGGCAAATAATAATCTGGAGAGACGAGGATGGAAGGGGTAGACGATTCTGTGTCTGAACCAAGAGTTAAGAGTCTCAAGTGAATGGGATTGTGGTGACAAGAAGCATACCTACAATCAGGCTGTTAAGGGCTGAGGGTAATAATAGAGTTATCATTATGGAGCATAGGAAGGACCGTATAAATTACCTACTTGAGTCCCTGCCAGGTGTGGCCACTCAGGGTTCTGGGCAAGAGGAGTTTCTAGATTTCAGGAGATGACACAAAGGAATAGAGATGAACTGGAAGATGGTGCTGAGAGGGTCCACAGGAAGGAGGAAAAATGAGTCTATACCAAAGTTTGGTGGAGTCCCCCAAGAATGGGGATGAGGAGGATGGTATGAGAGGCCCTATTAAACAATCCACTTACTATAGGGCTTGAAATGAGACTGGAGAGATTGTAATGCAAGACAAGAAGGAGAGGGAAAATATTGAACATTTTAAAAATGTTTCTCGGCCATTTGTATTTCATCTTTTGATTATTTTCTTTATTTCTATGCCCATTTTTATTTACATAAATTTTAATTGGAACATAATTATATAATTTACCCATTTCTTCCCTCTAGTCCTTTCTATGCTCCCCTCACTCTAAAACTGATAGCTTTTCTTTAATTATTATTGTTATATATGTGTGTTGTATGTATGCATGTACATATACATACAATGTATATATGCACAAATATATATTAATACAACCTGTGAATTCCATTCTTGTTGTTGTTTGTTTCAAGGCTGACCACTTTGTGTTGGTCAGCCAGTGAGGAGGTTCATTTCTGGAAAGGTTAATTCTTCCTCTCAGCAGTCATTAGTTGCCTATAGTTCTTTGTCTTGGGGAGGGGCCTTGTAAGACTTACCCATTCCTCATTTGCATGTCTATTACTATTGTTATTGTTTGCATCTTATTTATGCAACCATTTATATGAGAGACAGTTTCACAACAGACTTCCTGGGATTTTGTCTCTTGAAATATTTCTGCCCCCTCTTTCATGATGTTCGTTGGTACAGGAACTGTGCTGCAAATGTATCCATTAGGGTTGGGTTTCTCCTGAACCATTGATCTGTGTGCACTGTGTCCAGTTGTAATATTTTAAATGGTTTCCACTTACTGTTAAGAGAAGTTTCTTTGATGGGTGGTGATAGCTACACTTACATCTGAAGATTTAGTATTTGGAACCACAGATGAAATAGTTTGTGTAACATTTGTCTTGCTTCATCGCTCAATATAATCTTACCTAGGCCCATCCATTCACATGAAAAGTTCATTATTTCATTTTTCTTTACAGCTGAATAGTATTCCAATGGACCACATTTTCATTATCAATTCATCTGTTGGAGGATGTTTAAGTTGTTGCCATATCCTGGGCATTATGAATAGGATTACAATGAACAGAGCTGAGCAAATAGCTGTATAATAGGATGTCGAATCCTATTGGGCATATGCCTAGGAGTGGTATAATTGGCTCATGTGGTATATTTGTTTATAACATTATTTAGTTTGCATTCCCACCAACAGTGAATTAGGGTTCTCTTGTTCGCACAACCTTACCAGCATTTGTTGTCACTTGTTTTGTTTATCTTAACTATTTTGACTGGGGTGAGATAAAGTCCCAAAGTTGTTTTAGATTGCATTTCCCTAGTGAATAAAAATGATGAACACTTTTTATGGTATTTCTTAGTCATTTTTATTTCTTTTATTTAGAACTTTCTGTTTAGATCCCTAGCCCATTTTCTGTTTACTGTTGAGATTGAATTTTACAACACTGCTCCTCTCTTCTCCTTTATTCCTTAAAATCCTCCCATATAATTCCCCATTCTCCTTCAGATTCATGCCCCTTTTCATCAATTGCTATTTCATGCATATATGTATTTGAATATAATACATATTTTGAATATAATAAATATATACATATATTCCACAATATAATTTGTTGATTCAATGCAACATTACTTTGTACTGTGGGACAAATGGTCTTCTACCCTGTAAAGATTTGTAACTTGTATTGCTTTAATAAAACACTGATTGGCCAGTAGTCTGGCCGGAAGAATAGGTGGAGTGATCAGGCAGGAAATATAGGTGGGGCAACTGGAACAGGAGAATTCTGGGAATCAGAAAGGCTGACTCTGCAGTCATCACCCAGACACAGAGGAAGCAAGATGAGAATGCCTCACTGATAAAAGATACCAAGCCACATGGCTAACACAGACAAGAATTATGGGTTAATGTAGGCTGTAAGAGTTAATAAGAAGCCTGAGCTAATAGGCCAACCATTTTATAACTAATATAGGCCTCTGTGTGTTTCTTTGGGACTAAATGGCTGTGGGACTGGGAGTGACAGAAATCTCAGACAATAACTTTGTATGTATGTTTTCAGGGATATCCATTTGGTATTGGAAAAGCAATTGGTATGCTCTTCTTTTGGGGAGGGTCACCTCTCCTGCCCCAGCTTTATTCATTTGCCTACAGTTCTTTGTGTAGGGTTGAGATATCATGGACTTTCCACTTGCAGTTTGGCATGTTTGTTGGTACTCTCCTTGTTTATTGGGACTGTCTAGTCCATTTTTAAAATGTTCCATTTGTTTCCCTTACTCTTCTTGCTTTTTGGGTTATTTATATATTGTGAATCTTATTCCTCTGTCTAATGTATAGCTGGAAAAGATTCTCTCCCATTCTATAGATTCTCCTTTACTCAGCTCTACAGAACCTTTTTAATTTTGTCCTGCATGTCATTTGTTAGTCTTTCACTCTCTTGATTGTATTTATTGCATGAAATTTTATTCTTTTTTGAGTCTTGTGTGAATGGAATCTTCTCCCTGATTTTTTTTTCAGTGTGCTTCTCTTTTGTTTAAAGGAAAACTATCAATTTTTATGTATTAATTTTCCATTATCCTCTCTTGTTTTCTCCTGCTAGACCCACAGAATCTACTTTTTACTTTACCCACAGAATCTACTATACTTTAATATCACATACACACATATGTGCCAAATATACACACATTAAATCTAGAACCCACAATGAAAGACAGATGCAACCTTTATATTTCAAATCAAGCTTCTTGTGTCTAACTCCTCCAATTCCATTCATTATACTGAGAAATGACACAATTTATGCACTACAGATAAATCCTGGTCCCACTGCCCATGGCCCAGAGACTGCACTAGCCACACAACTCTCACCCATATTCAGAGGGCCTAGTTCGGTCCTATCCAGGATCCCCAGCTATTAGTCCAGAGTCGTAAGCTCTCACTAGCTTGGGTCAGTTGTCTCTGCAGCTTTCCCCATCTTGATCTTGACCTTCCTTACTCATATGATCCCTCCTCCCTCTCTTCACCTGGATCCCCGGAGCTCAGCCCAGTGTTTGTTTGTGGATCTCTGCATCTGCTTCTATCAGTTACTGGATGAAGGCTCTATGATGACAATTAGGGTAGTCACCAATCTGATTACAGGGGAAGGTCAGTTCAGATACCCTCTCCACTATTGCTAGGAGTCTTATCTGGGGTCATCCTTGTGGATTCCTGGGAGTCTTCTTAGCACCAGATTTCTCCCTAATCCTATAGTGGCTCCCTCTATCAAGATCTTTTTCCTTGTTCTCCCTCTGTCCCTCCTCCAGCTCAACCATCCCATTCCTTCATGTTCTTCTCCCCCATTGCCTTCACCCTTTCTCCCCCATAGCAATAGTTCTGAACAGGGAATGGTTTTGCCCTCCAACACATATATAGAAATGTCTCACTGTATTTTTGGTGATCACAGTTGAGGTGGGGAATGCTACTGTTATTTTGTTTTAAGAGATGAGAGAAGTAGATAAACAGGGTAGTAAGAGAATCAATAAGAGCTTGCTGCGTCATTTCAGACACTAAGGAAAAGAGGAATAGCCACAATATCAGCCCTGTCTGTATTTTTAATTATAGTATTTTGTTTTTCATGGATTTGGGGTCATTAATTATGATTTTTTCAGAATACATTGAAATATTATCTAATGTGGTTTACTATGCTTTATGGTATTTCCAAACATTCTATACCCAAAGCAAGTGCCTTTCTCAACTCACCTGAAACCAAGATTTATGCACTCCAATGTGTAAGTAGTGCTGAGGATATGAAGCATTGCTCTGAAGTACTAGATGGCGTACATTCATGGGAGGGAGTAGAGAGGTAAGAGTAAGCACAATCATCCACATCATAAGAGCAGTCTCTCTTCACTGCATTACTATGGCTGCACAGTTTCTATGTTACATGCATGTTGATCTATCCTTTCTAAACCCATCTTGGAAGCCACCAGACTGTGTACTATACTCCACCATCAGACTCACTCCCAACCATGAATTAATTCTAGTTTTATGTATGCTGCGATAAAATAGTGTGACCAAAACCAACAATTCCAGGTGACAATGTATCACTGAAGGCCGTCAAGGCAGGAGCTTAACACAGGAACTTGAAAGCAGGCCTGCTTGCTCCCACCAAGGAACTCAATTCCCAGCCAAAGATGTACAGCAGGACTCATGGAGAATGCTGCTTCCCAAGTGGTACACAGACCATCTAATACTCAACTAACTTTCTCATACAGTTCAGTACCACCTGCCTATGAATGATGCTTTCGACAGTGAGCCAAGCCCTCCTACATAAATCAACAATCAAGACACTCCCACCCCAGCCAAATCCACTGGCCAATGTGATTTAGGTAGTTCCTCAATTAAGACCTTCATCTCAGGCGATTCTTGCTTGTGGCACATTGACATTTAAAACTAACCATCACAGCTACTGGTCTGTACTTGTGTAGGGTCACAGGAATGGTACACCATATTCCTCCAACTACAAGTGTCAAATGAGTTTTAGCATCTCAGGCTACCTTTGAACTCTCTATGTAGTGGAGAACAATCTTGAACTTCTGATCTTCCTGCCTCTACTTTTCCAAGTGCTGGCATTACAGACTTGTTCTACTATTCCAAGTATATGTGATGTCAGGGATGCAATCCAGGGCTTTGTGCATGCTAGTAGAATGTTCTTCCAAGCAAGCGACTTATATCCTAAGCTTAAAATTTGATTTTACTTGGAAACAATAAAAATTTCATCATGTTTAGCTGAAAGTAATAATATTAGTGATAGTAGGTATACACATTTGAAACTTAGAAAATGCTTTGCTTCACTATGAGACTCCAATAGACCATTTTCCCACCTATACTTCCTTATTTTAAAGGTAGAAAGCTATGAATTTGTTTCTCCAGTTTTTTTTCTTACATGAGTCTTCACCCTGGTTCCTAAAGCCAGCTGGGCTGCTTTAGCTGTCAGAAAAAAAAGAGCTAATAAAGCCAAAGTCAGAGCTGTCTCCCCATGGGAGAATAGTTACTTTTATTTCTTCTTTGGGCCTCCCCTACTTTTCTAACCCTACCAGCTGGCTTTCTCTGGGCTTTCCCCTCCAAGGGGTGTGAGAAACAGGGAGTGTGACTGTGGACTTGCCCTAATACCAACACAGTTGAAGTCTGAATCTGTACTAGAAGGCAAACATGCGCATACCAATCCCCATTTTACTGGGCTTTCAAAACAGATGATCAGCACTGATGGTCATATAAAGGCCATGCTCACAGTATAGATTATCATCATTTTCACTTTTCTGCATCTTACTGGTTTCTGTATGGTCCCATCAGAGAGGGTCAGCCATTTCGTGATGATCTGTCATGTTCCTTGGATATTTAAGACCATATAAACTAAACTCTGCCATTGTCAGCAGTGTCAGAAGCAGCACAAAGCTTCTGTACAACTTGTAGTCAAGGCTAAATGTTGACTGGTAGCATCCCCTTATTGTTGTTATGATACATCTGGTACATTGACTGTGAGGTATGAACAACAAAATCCTCTGCTATAGAAGGTAGAGTCAGCTTTTCAGAGAGCTATTGATTTAGTTTCCATTGTGTGTATCTTTGAAAGCGTACACCTCTCTTCCAGGGTGGTATAAATTTTACTGTTTGGTTATGAACAGAATAGCATCAGCAGAAGTCTTCAATACAGAGACAGTTTTTCTTAGGACTTCTTACCTATTTCATTTATTAGTATCAAAACAAGAATGACACTGAGCTAATTATTTCTTTTTTGTTATTTTGCTTTGTTTTTCAAGACAGGGTTTTTCTGTAGCTTTGGTACCTGTCCTGGAACTAGCTCTTGTAGACCAGGCTGGCTTCTCCCTCCATAGTGCTGGGATTAAAGACGTGCACCACCACCACCTGGCTTGAACTAGTTATTTCTAAACATACTGCCTAAATTGCGCTGAACTGTCAGAACAACGTCTACTGATAGTTTTGGAGTCAGTTTAAGCTCTCAAGGCAGGCATTCCTTCTGAGAACCAGAGGCTTGGGAAAGCCATTACACTTGTGCTTTGACTTCCTGCCTGAATGCTTAACTTATTTGAACCAGGTCCTCTTGACTACTTAATCATAACCAAATGATGAGATTTTGCTTGTGTGCGTGTGTGCATGTGTGCGTGTGTGTGCGTGCGTGCGTGCGT
>NC_022026.1:16636965-16655071 GCF_000317375.1 Microtus ochrogaster
GATGGTGAGGAGATGGGAGTAACAGGGAGTCATCTGTGTGGGTATATAAGGAGTAGAGTGTCTTCCTGGTCATTTTTTCCACTAGTAAAAATGTGAAACTTTTGTTGTTCTAGTAAGTCTTGTTGCTATGTAAAAGGCAGGCTGATACTTTTGGAGATGTGTTTTTCTCAATTTTAAACAATGGGAGATAATTCTGTTTGCTTCCCAGCTGTTAGGGTTTGAATGTCAAATGTACCTTATGGGTTTGTTTGTTTGTTTGTGTGTGTTTGGGGAAGGTTGTAGAATCTTTGTGAGTGTAGTCTAGTTATGAGAAATGCAACTTTAGAGGAAGGCCTTAAAGATGCTATCCGCTTCTGGTTCCAGCAGAACTCTATGTATTGATGTGCCAAGACATAAGCAGGCCATTCTTCAACCTCCTGCTCTCGTAGACTCAGCCCCTTCAGCTACTCTCTGAAATTGTCAACCAAAATTAAACCTTTCCCAAGAAAAGGAAAAAAAAAACCCTTTTAACCCTTTTAAGGTATCTCTTGAAGTAACAGATATAAAGAATATGTTTAGTGTGTTTAATGAAATCATACAGCTCAAGCTAAAACTTGAAGATATTTAGACATAGATTTTTATTATGAAGAATTTGTGACACAGTAAAATGTAGATTAATATAATATAAACCGCAGTCAGTTTCATGACGGTTTCTCTTTCATCTCTACCTCAACTCTTCCCAACTATTTTGAAGCAAACCCACCCTATCTCATTTCCTTCATAATTAACACAATAGATTGCTATAGCATAAAGACATCAAGACAATTCTATTGTTTTTTAACACTTATTTATTGTGTGTGTGTGTATGAAAACATGTGTGTTCACATACATATGCATTATCACAGCACAACACAAACTCGGGCCATTCGTCAGGCTTTTTACAGTAGAGAGGCCAAAAATTTGTAGTGCAATCAATCAGTTTGACAGCAATGTAAATTTTTAGGTACGATTCAATCTTGCCTTTCAGCCAACTTCAAAAGAAGTGGGCTAACAGTATATACGATTTAGAAAATAGGTAGTCATAAACTCACAGGCACTGAGTTTCCCCTAAGTCTTAATTAAAACTCAAGTCAAGTTTTTTGAAACATATTCCCCTTTTTTATTCATTCAACACTGTCGATATATAGGTTAGATACCAGAATATTCCAGGATCTTTTCTATCTGTGACGACCCTTTAGTGCATACTTTTTGTTTTAGGGTAAGATTGACTCTTTTAAAAACAAATGCTGTTAAAGCCTGATTCTGCAATAATTTACACTGTTTTGATTATAAATAACAGAGGTTTAGTGTAGTTGGCTTAAGATAATCAAAACTTTTCTCTATAGAGGCCTGGATTCTCAATGAACCCAGAGGTGAGAATGTAGCCAGATTTTAGGAATACGCTGGGACCGGATACTCAGTAGATGAGTAGATGATTGAGACTTTCCCACTTGTAACACTTCTGCCTTTTCTAATTATCAGCTTGATTCATTCTCTTTCTCCCTCCCTCTTTCTCCCTCTCTCCCTCCCCCCTCTCTTTCTCTCTCTCTCCCCCACCTCTCTCTCTGACACAGGCTGAACGATATCAGATGGCTACTCCTAGAACCTACAATCAAATGATAGCACCAAACTGCTCAATTCTAAATTCACAGACAGCTGACCACCCCTGAATCAGTCAGCTGTGGCCAAAGAGGGTGTTGTGTTGTACAAGTAGCCATTCTTATAAGGATGAAGATTTAGGAGTGGGGGGACAATGCCCAAAAAGGGAAGGGGAAGGTAGGCCAGGAAGACAATCTGAAAGGCATTCACTGACGTAACTCCTAACAAATACTACAGAAGAGTGTTAAATTACAAGCATTCAAGCTTCTCCTTAACTTCTGTTGGAAAAGAGGCCAAATCAAATAGTGCTCAAAGATCTGCCATTTGCGCATAGATATGACTCTGGCAATAATTTCAAATGCATTGTCTTCAGTTACTATCAATTGAATTATAAAATCTAAAACAATAAAAAAGAAACCTCACTGTGTACTTTCATGAACCTAACCTTCTTTCCCCTGTATTTCAAGTGTCTGCAAGTCTCTGAATACAAGAGTCAACAACTTAAATTTTATTCTGGTTTGTGCTACTATTCACAATAATTAAGACAGATAATCAGTGTAGATGCCCATTTGCAGACTAATAGAAAAAAAAGGTGAGGCGCATATATGCAATACAGTTTTACTCAGCTGAAGAAAAATAATAATCAGGTCATTTTTAGAAAAATAAAATTATGTAGGAAAATGTATGGAACTGGCTAAATTACCTAGATTTGGCCAAACTGGCCAGATTGGCCAAATCTATTAACCAATAAAGCAAATTAATGAGTCCAGAAAGACCAGCATCATATAGTTTCTCTGATAAGTGAAAACAAAACAGTACCACCTTTGAGCTGAAAATAAGGTGAAATATTAGGAAAGGGGAAGGGGTCCAGGGAGAGGAGCTTAGGAAGGCAATTACAATTAAAGTCTGGTCTGTGGCGTACATGTAAATATTAAAACAAAACTCCCTGATTTGTATAATTAGTAGGACTGAATAACTGTAACTTTTAAAATCTTATTTTTCATAAGGTTCTTGAGACTACAAAAGGTCTTATTAGCTGAGTCTTGAGTGTTTTTTTTCAGCAGCAGAATACTGCCTCGTGCGTGTGAGGCTCTGGTTTCTACCCCCAGCACTGTAAAACAAAACGAAACAAAGCAAAACAAAACAAAAAAAGAAATCAACTTTTTGCTTTATACATTTAAGAGGATACAATGAATGATACATGCATTAGTCCTGTCAAAAAATACCAAAATTTTGCCTTCAAATCATTTTCAAACACAATCCAAACACACTAAAATTTTGTGGTACATCTTTCCCATTTTGTATTCTCTCTCTCTCTCTCTCTCTCTCTCTCTCTCTCTCTCTATATATATATATATATATATATATATATATATATATATATAGGCATATATATATATGCCTTATAACAGTATGTTGTTGGAATTGGCATAGGCCATTAATATACTCAAATGAGTGAGTTGGATCTGGTGGCAGTTAAGAAGATGCGGGCTACATAAATTGAACCATTTGTGTGTGTTTCCCAATCCCCTCTTGAGAAAGACATCTTTTGTGAGAAGAGGGGGAGGTTCAACTCTTCAGGAAGGAGTCATGCAAAAAAAAGGAGCTGATTTTCTACTTAGACTCATGAAAAGTCATTGAGAGGATGCATGTAAATAAGGGTTGCAAGGTCAGTCCTTTAGGCTGATTCTTAACATTCCAGACCACGACTTTCTGCAAAGCACCAGGACCCTCTTCAAAGGCCACCTTTGCCCAGTTCCCAACCTGCTGGTGCAAGGTGGAAATTCCATTTTGAGACCTATAGTAAGAGTAATCAATACTGGTTTTTAATTATTTATATCTTTACTTTATGTGCATTGATGTTTTGCTTGCACCTGTCTGTGTGAGGAGGTTAGATTCCCTAGAACTGGAGTTACAGACAGTTGGAAGCTTCCAGGTGGGTTCTGGGAATTGAACCTGGATCCTCTGGAAGGGCAGCCAGTTCTCTGTGCTCTTAACTGCTGAGCCATCCCTCTAGCTCTTCAATACTATTTTTATTATGCTTTTCTATTTACAAATCACTTCCATATGCATTTTCTTATTAGATCCAATCAATTCATTTTACAGATAAGGCTATTGGTCTAAGGTAGAGCAGCAACTGCCATGGTTACACAGCCAGTAAGTCACAAATCCATGATTCAAAGCTAAGATTTTGGCTCCAAATCCTGTGACATCCTGAGCATACCACATAGCTACTCCACAGGGCTACACTGTTGGAAACTCTCCAAGCCAAAGGATAGCATGGCTTCCTGCTTTGAGTGACAGAAGATTTAAAGATAGTGCTGCAAGGCAGGGATACGGTGTCACAGCCTTGAGTTTTGTTTGTGGAATGAGTGACCACAGTGGGTGATGTTCAAATGTTTTATAATCACGCACGCACGCACACACACACACACACACACACACACACACACACACACACACACGCTTTGGAATTTGAAGACCTGCTATACCCAGCCCACCCAAATGTGAGGTTCAAAGACCTTCCTTAGTATTTGTTTCCCTTGCATATGCCTGTCCTCCCCGTCTCACTGTGAAGTGGGAAATACACCGGATGTGAAAAACTTTCTAAAATGCAGCTGTATCTCCACAACAGATCTAGGCTGTAGGTTGGAGGAGCTCCTCAGCACCACCTTTAAACACTAAGCTCCATTCCATGATCCAATTAACAGCAAGCTGGCAGTGTCTCTAGGAGCACAGTGCCAGTGGGAAAGGGGACAAGCGTGCAGCTGCAGTGTGGGCTTCTCTTACAAGTTTGTGTTTTACTTCCGTAGCTCTCCTCTGCCTTGTCAATGCTGCAGTGAAAATGTTGCTTGTCTGATTTTTACTGCTGTTCAGAGTATACCAGAGGCTCCCTCCTACTTAGATCCTTTCCTTTCAGATTCTGAAGTAGGTACTTCACAGAGGAGACAGCCAGGACGTGCCGCTGATGCTCCCTAATTTCATCTTTATTAATTAAATGACAACCTCTTGGCATCCCTCTACCTCTAGACAAGGAAAGAGGCAGCACTGTGCAGTCAGAATTTTCTTCACATGAATCTGAATGAAAGATGGCTAAGATTTTAATAGTTGATAGTCTGAGCATTACGCTTGCTTAGTGGTCTTTTGAATGTGTGTCAGGGAGAACAGTTTGCTTGATACATTCCTACCCGAACCAAACACTGTTATCTTCTTATTTCTTGCACCCCTTCCCACTCACCTGGAACCGAACACTTCCCTTTGTTGTATCTTATCTGGAAACGAGGAAATGCCACTAACTACAGGTAAATATGACCTCTGTGAACTAGTAGAAGCCTTTCTCAATGGGATGGCTTGAAGCTCTAGTTTGCAACATGAGATTTATTTCAAAGTAACCTAATGTGAGTGTATACCTAA
The DNA here is from genome assembly GCF_000317375.1 of Microtus ochrogaster. Taxonomy (NCBI): domain Eukaryota; kingdom Metazoa; phylum Chordata; class Mammalia; order Rodentia; family Cricetidae; genus Microtus; species Microtus ochrogaster. The sequence goes on from NC_022026.1 coordinate 16,641,997, forward strand.
CCTTAATCTGTTGGTAATTTCTGGTGATTTGTTATTGCGTTTATGTCTCAAACTAAGAAATCCATATCATATAGATTTGCAAAATCATGGTCAAATTTTATTAAGATAAAGACTGAAATCCCATAACATTTAAAAAAAATATTTGTGGTAGAAAATACTAGTACTATTTGCTTAATTTATATTCTTTCTGTCATCAAATTCATATACTTAGAATGGTACATAGGAAGATGAATATAGTTGTTGTACACAAACATGGTTTCCAGGTAAAATACAGGATGTTCTCTTGAATTTGAGTTTTAGATAACAAGTAATTTTTAGCCTAAATTTATTCCAAGCAGTGTTTGTGATCCATATATATATATATATATATATATTTTAAAAGGCCTTTGTAGTTCATCTGTGATTCTGATTAAACTGGCATCCTGGACTTTTGCTTGCTAAATCTGGCAAGACTAGTAAAAAGCACTGCCATTTCCCCATGACACGAAGCCATCAGTTCCAATAGCATTCATTCTTACCACATGGCCTAATTGAAATAAGCCTGTTAATGATGAGCAACCGACTGGAAAAGAGTGCATTTTGGTGGGATCTCTATTAGACGGTCTATTTTCCAAATAATGTCAGAACTGTGTATAAAGCTGTATATGCTGCTATGCATCATCTGAGTTGGAGGATTCCATACTGTGATTAACGGGAGAGCGGCAGAAGGAATCTTGGAACAGTGTGTCCTCCAGCTGTGACAGAGAGCCAGGCTGCAATTAGGAAGAATCTCAAGAGCTTATCAGGCATATGTTTGGATTTCTTTTGCTGCTATTAGGAAAGACCATGGATCTGTAAAGGTGATTAGTCCACAATACTCCACAGCTTCAGCCAGGATCAGAAACATTTATAGTGTTCCTGGAACTGCTTTTAATGTAAAGAGGATTGGGGGGGATTATTCAATGAAAGGAGTAATTAATAACGAGAGCAGCAGCAGCACTCAGTATTTGTTGAAGGTCCAATATGGGCCAAGCCCGGTGCTTGGCTCTTGGCTTCCTATTGGACTCTGGTTAATCCCAGTCTCTCACTCAAGCCTGCATTCTTAGCCAGTCTGCCGACATCCTTCCATGAATGAGGAACTTCATAGAAAAATGTCTCGTCTCAAAATGCAGCCCACATCTTCACAAACTCATTACACACTAGTAGTATAGATTCTCGGGGGAAAGAGATTAGTTTTGTTTGCAGAACTCACTAACCAAGCAGTATTGGTTTAGAGGCATTGCACTTTAAGAGGCAAGAAATAGAAGGAAATTTGTCACAAAGATTTCACCATTTTTTTTCTTTACTAAATTAAGACAACCCGTTAGCTTTTGTATCACTTTATATTAATTTGGGGCTTTAAATATTTTGTTGACACAATGTTGTTCAGACATTTGATTAGCAAACTCTTAGATAATTTCTGTTTTTGACCCCAAGATATATCACCTGGCTAAGGAAAAAGACAGGAGAAACAGAATTATCACAAAATCATTATCCCTGAAACTTTAAAATAATCCAGAGATTCATTGTACACAACACAACCTGAAACACACACACACACACACACACACACACACTGATGCCATTCCCACCCACCCTTATTTAAAAATGATGGAAATGAGGAAGAGTTTGATCTTTTACAAAATGAGGACAGGGGTCTCTTGTTTTCCCCTTTACTGCTGAGCTTGGAGTGTTAGTACCCTCTGGGCTTTCCTCCCTTCAAAGAGCTGGCTGCAGTTTCTCAACTGTCCTCTTTATCACCTGATCTAGGATAAAAAGGAATTGGGAACTTCTGATGCTGAGTCTAAGTCTGGCAAAAGGGAACCTGAAGGCCTGCCCTCAGGTGAGAAAATAATCTTTAGGTGGCCAACTGATTTCAGTTAGACCTGTGGTTTCTGCCTACAGTATTTCCAAGGTGTGTTTCCCCTGCTCTCTTCCTGGGACTTCAGGCTAGTGTCCTGCTCAACCTTCTAGATTGACTCTGAGAGGGAAGGGAGTCACTGTTTAGTTCCAGAGGCAAAATTAGACGCTTTGCCTTCTGATTCCTGGCTTAACACTGACTTCATTTTCTGCAGCCTTTTCTCTGCTGAGACAGTGTTGCTTTGTTGCCCAGGCTGGTCTTAAACTCTTGGACTCCAACAATCCTTTTGTCTGCATAATTGTGACTGCAGATGTGTGCCATCATGCCTCACACTACTGAACAGCTTCATAAATGTCCTCAGGCTTGATCTGGGCACTCAGTCCCCCTTTTTAATGTCTTCGGTAAGACTGTGACCATCATGTCCCAAAGAGGGCCTGCGATCGATGCTATAACCTTCTGGGTTAGTGAGTTTATATCAAAGAGCACACATTTGAAGATTAGATTAGAACAACAATCCTCTTCTACCAAAACAAAGCAGTTGAGTATCCCTTATTATTCATAAAGAAATTTTGGGAGTATTCTGCAAGAAGAAGCTAGAAAGCTGAGGAAAGGTACTATAGTAATATCCAGGAGGAGGAACAGGGTTTCCAAGGGGAAGACCACTACTGGAAACCATCCTCCAGTCATTCTGTGGCTTGAGAAGAGGAAATTGCATTTTTTAAAAGGCAACTTCATTTAAAAAAATAAACTTTGAGACAAGGTATCACTGCATACTGGCCTCAAATTCGGACCAATCCACCTCCCTTGGTTTTTCAAATGTGCATTCTTTAACTAATGTTCTGAGTGATAACAACTGATCCCTGAGTTTGGCTTTGTTTTCCTTTAAAGAAAAATCTGAAACTTTCAAGTAAATCACTTGAAAATAGATGGGGGTGGAGAGGCAGAAGACAAGCAGCATAGTTATTTGGTAATGCATACAGCAAACTGAATTTGTGTGACATTCTGTAGACCCTTTGGTCAGGCAAGCAGGGATCAATAATTAACATTTCCCAAATGCTTTAAAAGTATTCATTGACCACAATAGCACATCTGTAAAGACATTTCCATATGAGAAGCATAAGGCTCTGATCTATTTAGATCAGACCACCTGGTCCCCAATTGACAGCCCCCAATTTACAAATGAATCATGTCATGTTGCAGACATTAGTATGTAAGTCAGTTGGAAATCTGGAGTGCGTTTTCCCATAGTAGTGACATTTTTCATGATGGGTGGTTTCTTAGGATAACTGCCAAACACATATGCTTGCCTTTTAACTATACCATGAGTTTTCTTACAAGTGTATTTAAATCATACTGTAAGTGAGGGACAGTAATTCTGCTAGCTAGCATAACAGGCAGCGTAGAGGACGAGACACATGTTTTTCACAAGATACTAGTAGTAATAATACAGGTGCTCTGATTTAGACTGGAGAGCTCAAGTCTACCTAGTAACAGATCTCTCAAATTCACTTTGCCCCAGGCATTCCTCACTTGGGAAGGGCTGCCTAACGAGACCTGGATGAGGTGGTGATAACTGGACAGCTGTTGTAAACCAGTTCTCTTGAAGAGTTATGGTTAGTCTTTGGTTAAGGCACTGTTTGTCGTGACTCTGAATATGGGAAATTGAGCTCCTCTGCTTTTGTAGCACCCAGAAAAGTGGGGCAAGAGCCATGAAAAGAAGATTGGGATTCTGGTTTCTTTGGGTACTAGCCCCATGGCATTTACCTATATAACAGGCTAAAGAAATGGAAGAGGACTCGTGAAATAATAAGGAATCATACCCTTGTTTTAATGATATGTGGTGTATGCATACACACATAAGTCACTCAGTATCCATGAGGTTTGGTTTCATAACCACACACACACAGATACCATTATCCTTAGATGCTCCAATCTTTTGTTTAAGATGATATGGAAAGGAGCCAGGCGATGGTGGCGCACGCCTTTAATCCCAGCACTCAGGAGGCAGAGGCAGGCGGATCTCTGTGAGTTCGAGACCAGCCTGGTCTACAGAGCTAGTTCCAGGACAGGCTCCAAAGCCACAGAGAAACCCTGTCTCGAAAAAACCAAAAAAAAAAAAAAAAGATGATATGAAGGCTGGGAGGTCCTGAGTTTGATCCCCGGCATCCATGTTAAAACAGTGACTATGCTGGTGTGTGCCTGTGGTCCCAGCACAGAAGATGCAGAAACAGGTAGATCCTAGGACTTGTTGGCCTGTCAGCTAGTGAAGAGACACTATATTAAAGAAAAGAAAAAGAAAAAAGGAAAAGGGTAAACAGTACTTGAGGAGTAATACCCAATGTTATTCTCTGACCTCCACAGAACATCTGCACAGACATATGCATATCCACACTCCTCCATAGACATGAACTTGTGCACATGCACAAAAATACGCACAAATATAAGGCAAAAATATGGGACATTATTTGCTAAAATATATGTGCATCTTCCTGCATGCCTTAAACTATGTTATTTACAATACCTAATGCAAAATAAATGCTACACAAATAGCAGTCATATTGAACTGTTTAGACAGTAATTACAAAATAAGTCTGTACATGTTTAGTATATAATGCTGCTATTTTCTAAAATGTTTTATTGTTTTTGTTTTTTGTTTTGTTTGAAGTAGGGTCTCACTTTGTATCTCTGGATAGTCTGAAATGTACTATTTAGACCAGGCTGGCCTTGAACTCACAGAGATCTGCCTCTGTTTTCCTAGTGCTAGGATTAAGACCATGAATCACTAACCATAGCTTCTAAAGCAGCTGATTTGGAGTCACGGGTACAGAGCCCATGGATACAGAAGGCTAGCTGCATATACATAGAGATACATGCACATGAATATAGACTATGAGACAACTATAAAGAATGTGGCCTAGAAATATTAAGAAGGGAAAAAGTAAAATTTGCATATAATTCTGCTATTTACTAATAACTAATATTTTGACACATATGACTACTTTAGTTCTATGTTTGTATGTTTACACACAACTTTAAAAACATAGAATGAAGTTTGAAGCCAGCCTGGTCTACAGAGCGAGTTCTAGGACAGGCTTCAAAAAGCTATACGGCAGGCGGATCTCTGTGAGTTTGAGACCAGCCTGGTCTACAAGAGCTAGTTCCAGGACAGGCTCCAAAAAACCACAGAGAAACCCTGTCTCGAAAAACAAAACAAAACAAAACAAAAAAAAACAAAACAAAACAAAAAAAAAGCTACACGGAAAAACCCTGTCTTGAAAACCAAATGAACAACAACAACAAAAAGAAAACCCATAGAATAAAAACGGGGTTGGGGTGTATCACAGTGGTGGGTAGAATGCTTGCACAACGCCCTGGGATTTATCTCCAACACAGCATAGGCCAGGTGTGGTGGCTCATGCCTGTAATCCCAGCATTTGGAAGGTAGAAGCAAGAGGATAGGACGTTCAGAGCTAGTCTGGGCTATGCGAGACATGATACTTTAAAAAATATTGGTTGGTGACTTTAAGAAATTTATAATAGTATACTGAAGGTAATTTCAAGATTAGTGAATGTTTGTTTATATTTTTTAAAAAGCATATACAAGTAAAAAGATTCATGTCTGCATTTGTAGCAAATGCTTAGTACCCTATCATATGACTAGACTGGTATTTAGTTAACCACTAATCAATTTAATGCACTGTATGGACAGTTAACTTGGCTTGTATAGGTTCTGGAGAATTGCTGTATATATCACTTCCATTCAGTGAGAAGGACACATGGGTATCTTAGGGTCAGCCATAATGGCTGTATTTACACTGCGGAAATCAACAGATGCTGTTTCTCCCTCCTTTCTTCCCTCCCTCCCTTCCTTCCTTGCTATCCCAGAAAACTGATACATTGCATATTATGTTGACTACCGCCTTTTAGCTTCACTCACTGACTTGATCTTGACTAGCTCAACTGGTTTGGTGCAGGTGGGGACAGGGGTGGGAGAAAATAATCTGACCACAAATAATCACAATACTCAGATCTTGATAACATTAAAACCATTCGTGGATAATGCTCCTGTGGCTGAGTACAGACATTGTAACTTAACAATCATGTGTCTATAAGTAATAATGTGGTTTTGGAAGCCAAGTGTTTTAGTAAATAAATTAAATCAGTGTTATCTGTTAACCTAGCAACAAGTTTAAGATTGAACAGATTACAAATGGGTGATAAAGCCAGCAGTAAGGAAAGTCTAAAAGAACACAAGCTGTGGCTTAGCTTTCTGTTGTTCCTGTCACAGAAGGAATGCTGACCAGGAGAATGGTCCCTGTGATCTCCAAATGTTTGCCGTATTTACTGCTGGACTTTAATCTGTGGAGCGACACCATGGATTAGAGATGAAGTTTCTGTTTGTTTGTTTATGCTAAGAGTTTCCTTTCCCTATAAAGTTCAGAAACCATAGCAAACAGTGCCAAGGGAGTCTGGTACCTACTTTGGGGGAGGCTTGCACGGGCCACTTTAGCACCTTGCTCTTTGCTTTGACAAGGTTGTGATGATAGGGCTGAAGGATACCTTGCTGGAGCCTGGGAGATAGCTGAGTCGGTAAATTGCTGGCCTTACAACCATGAGGACCTGAGCTCAACACCCAAAACACACATGAAACAGTTCGAGTGTAGTAGCATTCACTATAATTGCAGCACTGGGGAGGCAGAGACAGGTGAATACTCGTAGCTTACTGACCAGCCAGCCTAGCCTCTTTGGGGGGAGCTCCAGGGCAATGACAGAACTTGTCTCATCAAAAGCCTCTCTTCTCCCCAGCAGCATGATACATGACTAAATATAAAGATTATAGTGTACTTTTGTTCGTGGTTCCTTGACCCTATATTGACTACTTTGGAAAGTGTGTTTGTTCTCCAGCATTCCATGTTTGTTTGCATGACACTTTTAGTCATATAATGTGCTGGTGGAGAACCTGAGAGATCTGGGTTCAAATCCCAGCTGGTCACTTACAAGCTATATGACCCCAGCCATACTGCTGACTGTCCACTGGCCTCGGGTTTTTCACCCAGAAATGAGGATGATAGTGGTGTTTGTTGTGAAGTTCCAGCAAAGTGGCAGGCATAAGTGGGTTGATGCAGTGTTTTGCACTTAGTGTGAGTTCACACCATCATGATTTTTACCATGGTGGAGTAAGTACTCTGTGTGCGTTTTATAGACATGCTACCCAAAGGGCTGATTGTCCACTCACAGCCTTGTGAGAATCATCTTTATAATGGCAAGCCCCTGTTCTCATTATATTTGTCTCTTCCTGACATGATCCACAATTTCTATCCCACTTCAGCTTTGTCTCTTGAAACAAAGAGCTCTTGAATTTGCTCTTCGAACTCGCAGTCCTTCTAACCCTATCTTGGCTGGGGAGCCTTCCTTGGTTGCTCCAGCCTTCAAAGCTCCCATAGTAGATACCCTTGTGAAGCTTTCTTTCTTCTCCCATTACACTCTTAGCCTTGAGCAGTTCCTGGCTTTTGGACAGGTCCAGAGCTGCAGCAGCAGAATTCTCATGCAGCTCCTGTGTCATTGGATCACTGAGTGACATCCCTAAGGTGGGTCATCTCAGCTCTGCATTGGAAATCAGAGTTCACAAATGAACAGTAAGACTTCTACATGTGTTCCTTAGTTTTAAATTTTATTGTTAATTATAAAATAACTCCTATATGGATTTATGAAGTACAGCATGATGTTGTAATCTATATAGCATTATAAAAGGAAAGAATCAAGCTAGTGGACATTCATACACACTCAAATACTTAACCATTTCTTTATAGTGAGAACATATAACATAGTTTTAGTTATTTGTGAGCAATAATGAAATTTATAGTGTGACTAAATGCCAAACGTCATATGGGCCATACTCATACTGCATTTTGTTGTTATTTATTGGAATTCCAATTGAGATTCATGCCTTGTATTTTGTGTGGCACTCCAATTTGGGAATCAAGCACAGAGAGTCTAACGAGGCAAAAGACGTGTCATAAATCCTGGGCAGGCAGGTACCTGATTAACAAGCACCTCCTATGTACTTTAGTTCCTGGGGTCTCTGTCCAACAGGGCCAACATGTAGAGTTACATAGAAGGTACTAAACATTTTGCATCTGGGCAGGGTACATAATTTTAGCATTGAGATTTGCTTATTTGAAACCATTGTATGGCAAATGGTAGCCACGCCTTACTATATAACCAAGTCAGCACCCTAGCAGACTTTTTTGACAGCGACAATTAAGCATCACAAGAAAGGGACAATTTTTTTCTACTTCATCCCACTGTAATGCATAGTAGGAACCCCATATTCATTGCAGATGAATGTCAGAATATTTTCCAGAACAGAGGTTGTGACCTACCGATGGGACAGAAAATCATTTAATCATGGCCAGCATTAGTAGTGATGACAACAGGGAAAATGGATGACAACGACATGGCGCCTAGGACAAAACATCAGAGTCTGTTCCAGATAATAGACATGCTGCTGTTAACCACTTTAGTAACATTTAGTTACTGGATTGTGATTATAAAAAGAAAACATTTCTGATTCTGTCTGCTGTCAAAAAAGGTTTGAAAGACCTTACTGTAGTGGTAAAAGGACTTAAAATATTGAGACTGTCAGATCAGGGGCCAAATCCTAATTATAGTCCATGGTTGCTGTGTAACCTCAGGCAAATTACTTGACCCTCCTGAGCCTTGGTTACCCTATCTGTAATTTGGGGATAATAATTGTACCTGCTTTAAGAGTTGTTCTGCAGATTTAATTAATTAATCCATGCAAATCACTTAGCACAAGGTCTGGCATGTTGCAAGGGATCAATGCAGTTTTTGCTGTTATTATCAGTGATTAGCTGAGAGTTGAGAGGGTTGGGAGAGGCAAGCTCATTAACTGTGGGTAAGCAGTGACAGCTGACAGCCAGATGTGGAAAGAAAGAGAATTCCGAATAATGCGAAAGCAGATGAGGTACAATAAAGGAGATTCATATTGATGACCCGGAGCCATCAGGAAAAGGTTAAATTATGCCCAGAATGTTCTATTGAATAAGACAAATTTGTAACACATTTAGCAGGCTTATCAGTAAAAATAACCCTAATAAACAGAGTTTGGACACTTGACAAAAAATATGATTTAATTGGATAATGAATTTAGATAGAAGTTCTGATTCTGTTGCAAGTCCAGTTAAATCATATACTGTATGACTGATTTTTTTTCTACAAGCATATCTTGATTCTGAACTGTGTTGTACCCTCTGAGGATCCAGACTGAATGTTCCATTCCTTTGTGGGGCCAAACACATAGCTGTTGCTCTAGAGTCCCATTTGTTAGGCTAAAATGTGGGGACAGCAACATCAGCAGCATACAGCAGGTCTTCTCCTCAAAATGGATCGGCTGGTAGGCCAATATTCAGCCAGGGTTAGGGAACAGCCATTGGAGTGATTCCTTGGGCTTGCCCCTGGCTGTCCTTGGAAAATGAGAGTTGAGGACAGGGACAGGGTGTTTGCAATCCTGTCCCATAGCATGTTACTACTTACTGACAATTATCTGGTGCCCTGTGAGTGTGTGCATGCATGTGTGAAAGAGAGAGGTGGAAGACGAGCGTGATGGAGATAGACACAGAGGCAGGGAAAGAATGAATGGTGGCTTTCGCCCTTTACTAGGTAAGCAGTTCAATTTTTCTGCTGTGAATCTTCTTTTTAAAACAAAAAGCTTTGGGGACAGGCAAGGTGGGTGCCTCAAACTGGTAAAACTCCTGCCTCACAAACCTGAAGACTTGAGTTCAATTCCCAGAATCTATGGATACAGTCCAGAAATTAACCTGCCCTCCACATCTTTGCTGTAAAACACGCACGCACGCGCACACACACACACACACACACACACACACACACACACACACACACCACAGAGAGAAAGAGAGAGAGAGAGAGAGAGAGAGAGAGAGAGAGCTACTACACTACTATTACTATTACTACTGCTGCTGAATTAATTTTTAAAATTTTTTTTCCTTAAACTGAGCAAATGTATAGCTAATCTTGAGGTTTTTTTTGATAAAGGAATTTTTCCAAAACACATCAACAAGACAGAGATGGGTGGATCTCTGAGTTCTGAATTTGAGGCCAGACTGGTTTACAGAACAAGTGCCAGGACAGCCAGGGCTACATAGAGAAACCCTGTCTTGATAAACAACAGACAATCAAAAGTCACATCAAAAATCCCTTTCTAATTCATTTGGGGACAATGGCATAACAATCCAATAGCCACTTAGAAAGCCCACAGTTTCTGCCCAAGTACAAACATGAATGGAGACCTCGTTTTTCTGTTTTGTTAGTTTTGGCGTTCATGAGTTACCTCTTCCTACCTCAAACTGGCAAGTGCCGCATGAATAGCGGTTGTGCTACTAGAATACAATCACTGTGAAAACCATAAAGAAGTAAAAACAATTCTAAATCACCAATACTTGAAATGAGCTAATCATAGCTGCATAAATCTACACTAAAAATATAGCAAAGTATGAAAGCTTGCTTTCTCCAACATTTCAGCATTTGCTTCTGTATAAAACAAATTTAAGATAGCTCTTCCTTCCACTTTAATCATCTATTTGTTGACTCAAATTCTGAAATATTTTGATCACCAAAAACACTTGAATAAATTCACATTCAAAGCCATAGTCCTGATTAGTTGTTTTTATGTATCTTGGTGGCTCTCAACCTACCTAGTGCAGTGACCCTTTAATATAGTTTCACATTGTGCTTACCCCAATCACACACAATTATTTTCATTGCTACTTCATAACTGTAATATGAAGGTACTTTTATGAATTTGCTACTTTTATGAATCGTAATGTAGATATCCTATACACAGAATATCTGGTATGCGTCCCCTGTTGGGATCATGACCCACAGGTTGAGAACCACTGATCTATCTATCTCTCTGACCTTCAAAAGAGTTTGGTTTAATAATCAGTATGAAAGCTAGCATACACTGAGAGTTTCTGCAGCATTTGCTCAGCATTGTCTTATTTCAACCCTAACAGCTGTGAAGAGATAGTCTTCTTGCATTTTACAAATGAATATGGTGCAGCTGAGAAACTTTCCAAACACCACGCCCAGGAAATGGTAACAGAACTTTGGCTAACCTGTATGTACCTGGGCCTCTGGTGGTTTAGGCTACACTTGACTTTTTTAAAAGTCTGAATCCCTATTCCTACATAGCAGTACTAGGAATGCTTTATAATTTGTTGTTTCAACAGACATTAAGTGAGTTTTCAATTTCATCTTTACATGGCTTTAAGATAGGGGGATCACCATGACAACTAGACAGTAGGTAGCAACAGCATCTCTTTGACCCATGATGCTCAGTTGGTGGTACTGAGCCTATTTACATACTTGATCTTCAGAAAGCCCTGGGTAACAAGACCCATACTTTTTATGGTAGCAAGAGCCACACTTTCTACAGCCTAGACCAGTTTCTCAGGCATCTGTGTGACAGGGTTTGTAGCACTAATGAACAGGTTCGGTATGACCTGCACGTCAGAACATAACATGGGCAAACTGACCTGCATCTTCAGTTACTGTGTTACTGACATAGAACATCTGCTGTGTTTTAGAGAAGAGAACATAAATGCCATGAGTAATGGGCTTTGCTACTCTAGATAGAGTCTACCAGAACTACCTGAGTGAAAACATTATTCTCATGGCAAAATGTAGTGTGGAGGCACAAAAAACACTGGTATTTGCCATCCTAGAAGAGGCCAATACCCATAACAAGCAGTACTCTTAAAAGAGTGATGCAAGTGAGCATTAGTCCTTCACAGGGATGAGTCTTCTGATTGGTTACCCAGTGCCAAGTGTTCAGTCCTGAAATCATATACATACAGGCAACACTAAATGGAGTCAGCAGGTTGTATTTATATATTTAGTCATATGTATAATATGCAGTTTTAGGTGTGTGCCACCATGCCCAGCCTTTTTACTTTTGGTTTCTATTATTTTAGTGTGTGTGTGTGTGTGTGTGTGTGTGTGAGAGGGAGTGTATGTCGTGTGTGTAGGTGTGTGTAGGATCTATGTGTCAGTCTAAATAGAAATTCTTTATATATATATAACTTTCTGTGATCCAGAAAGGAGGGTTTTAACAAATCTTGGGATAATTGTTATTTGAAATTCAGCTGTTCTGGGTTCTAAAAACGGGAGACAACCTGGAGACGAGGAGCTTGAGTGTAATCTACTACAGCCTTATTGTGAGGGACAGCCCTATGAGGCAGTTGTAAAAAGTTGGGCAGGAGGGAGGTGTTGACAAGTTGAAACATATAAGCTCTGATCAGAGTACACAGGTAAAGGTAAAGCCAACCCCCAGTGGTTGGAAGCAACTCTCATTAACTAGGACTAACTGGCTTTCAATAGCATTGAGCCTCTGGAGCCACCTACCTGCCACTCAACTGCTGTATAACTCACAAGAACTGAGGTGTATTAAGCATTCCACTTGTAAACCACACCCTAGAGTAAGGTGACTAATACTGAGCATATCTTGAAAGTACCTACTGTACAGATTCCACTACTGTAGTTGCCTCCCACACTCCTAAAACACACTGGGAATATCTCTAACTAAAATTCGTGTATTTCCCATGCCTTCTTTTCATTATGCTTCTAGCGTTTCCCCTTCATTGTATTTTAGAAAGAAGTTTTATTTTTATTTCCCTTTATAAATTCTTCCAATTTTACCTACATATTTTTTTCATTAGAGGGCATTCTTTCATTCCCTTTTCTTTCCTTTATTAATTTTTCTTGGCTTTGTTTCCCTTTTCTTTCACTTTTTTGTTTTCTTTTTTGTTTTTGTTTGTTCGTTTGTTTGTTGAGACAGGACTTCAACTGTACATTTGGAGCTTGTCCTGGAACTAGCTCTTGTGGACCAGACTGGTATCAAACTCACAAGGATCTGCCTGCCTCTGCCTCCCAAGTGCTGGGATTAAAGGAGTGAACCATGACCACCCAACCCCCTTTTTCCACTCTGATTTTTAAAGTTGTTTTGTATGAGGTTTTATTTGTCTTATTTCTTTGTTTTTAAAATAACTCACTTTAAATTTTAATTCTGCTTCTTGAAGTATTTAAATACTTTCAAGTTTTCTCATTAGTAAATCTTTTTCATCTTTTATTCATTTTTTTAAATCTTTATTG
>NC_022026.1:16655609-16657518 GCF_000317375.1 Microtus ochrogaster
ACTTTCTCTTCTATCAGGTTCAGTGTATTTGGCTTTATGTCAAAGTCTTTGATCCACTTGGATTTGAGTTTTGTGCAGGGTAATAAGAATGTATTTATTCTAATGTATGCAGATATCCAGTTTGACCAGCACCATTGGTTGAAGATGCTGTTTTCCAATGTGCATTTCTAGCTTCATTGTCATATGTCTGCAGACGTGTGGATTTATTTCTAGGTCTTCACTTCTATCCCATTGATCAGTCTGTCTGTTTTTATGTTTTACTTTTCTTATTTTAAGACATTATATAGGGATGGTTGTCAAGACGTATATTTATAAGAATAAGATTAAAAATCAATGGAGGAGAATAGAGAACCCATACAAGCATAGGAAAACTAATTTTCAAATAATAAGGAAGTATTACCATTAATGATATTTTTAGCTTTAATTGCACTTTTATTTTTTAATTTATTTTAAAAAATCAAACTATCTTTTATTTATTTTACATACCAATCCCAGTTACCACTCCCCCCCCTCCTCCCATTCCCTTCACTTTCCCCTTTCCACACCTCATCCTCTCCTCAGAAAGGGTAAAGGACATTGCTTTGAGGAAGGACCGAGGCCCTCCCTACTATATCTAGGCTAAGGAAGGTATCCATCCAAAGAGAATGGGTCCCCAAAAAGTCAGTACAAGCAGTAGGGATAAATCCTGGTCCACTGCCAGTGGTCCTGTAGTCTGCCTTAGCCATACAACTGTCACCCACATTCAGAGGGACTTGTTTGGTCATCTGCTGATTCCTTCCTTGTCACTGGAGCTGGTGAGCTCCCATTAGCTCAGGTAAGCTATTTCAGTGGGTATCCCTATCATGGTCTTGACCTATTTGCTCATATTCTCACTTCTCCTACTCTTCAACTGGACTTTGGCTCCCTCAATCAAGATATCTCTTTCCTTGTTCTCCCTCTCTGTCCTTCCCCCATCTCCAGTATCGCTTTCCATCAAGTTCTCCTCTCCCTTACCATTCTCCCTTCCTCCTCACCTTCTCTCCATTCTCTGCCCACTTATGGCTCCCAATTTTCTCAGAAGATCTTCACTATTTCCCCTTCTCAGGGAATCTATATATGTTTCTATTAGGATTCTGTCGTTGCTTAGCTTCTCTAGGGTCATGGACTACAGGCTCGTTATCTGTTGCTTTACAGCTAGTATCCACGTATGAATGGGTACATACTATGCTCATCTTTCTGGGTCTGGGTTGCCTTACTCAAGATGGTTTTCTTCTAGTTCCATCTATTTGCATGCAAATTTCAAGATGCCCTTGTTTTTTACTGCTGAGTTATATTCCATTGTGTAAATGGACCACATTTCCTTTATACATTCATCGGTTGAGGGGCATCTAGGTTGTTTCCAGGTTCTGGCTATTACAAATAATGCTGCTATGAACATAGTTGGAAAATGTCCTTGTAGTATGGTTGAGCATCCTTTGAGTATATGTCCAAATATGGTATTGCTGGGTCTTGAGGCAGGTTGATTCACAATTTTCTGAGAAACTGCCATGCTGATTTCCAGAGTTGTTGTACAAGTTTGCATTCCCAACAGCAATGGAGGAGTATTCCCCTTAATCTGCATCCTCTCTAGCATAAACTATCATTGGTGTTTAGATCTTAATCATTATGATAGATGTAAGATTGTATTGAGTCATTTTTAATTTGCATTTACCTGATGACTAAAAAAGCTGAACATTTCCTTGTCTTTTTATAATAATTTATTTAAATTTGTCTTATGTGTACTTGTGTGAGGGTGTTGGATCCCCTGGAACTGGAGTTACAGGCAAGTGGAATCTGCAATGTGGGTCCTGGGAATTGAACCCAGGACCTCTGGAAAAACAATCAGTACTCTTAACTGCTGAGCCATCTCTCCAGCTCCTTAAGTGTCTTT
>NC_022026.1:16658668-16661470 GCF_000317375.1 Microtus ochrogaster
GTTTCATTTCTTTGCAATTTATAACCCCTTGATCTTCTTTTGTTGTTTTATTGTTCTAGCTAGAACTTCAAGAACTATATTGAATAGATACGGAGAGAGTGGACAGCCTTGCCTTGTTCCTGATTTTAGTGGGACACTTTGAGTTTCTCTCCATTTAATTTTATGTTAGCTGTTTGCTTGTTGTATATTGTTTTTATTATGTTTAGACATGTTCCTTGTATCCGAGATCTCTCCAAGACCTTTATCATAAAGGGGTGTTGAAGTTTGCCAAACACTTTTTCAGAATCTAATGAGATGATTGCTTGAGTTTTTTTCTTTTTATTTCTATGGTAGATTGATTGCACTGATAGATTTTTGTATGTTGAACCATCCCTGCATCTCTGGGATGAAGCCAATTTGATCATGATGTGTTCATGGATTCAATTAGTGAGTATTTTATTGAGTATTTTTGCATCAGAGTTCTGCAATTCACTTTCTTGGTTGAGTCTTTGTGTAGTTTTGGTATCAGGGTAACTGTAACCTCAAGACTAATTTGGCAATGTTCCTTCCATTTCTATTTTGTGGAACAATTTGAAAAATATAAATTCTAGCTCTTCTTTGAAGTTCTGGTAGAGTTCTGCACTGAAACCATCTGATCCTGGGTTTTTTGGTTAGGAGACTTTTGATGACTGCTTCTATTTTCTTGCAGGTTATAGGTCTATTTCAATTGTTCGCCTGGTCTTGATTTAATTTTGGTATGTGGTACCTATCCAGAAAATTGTCCATTTGTTTTACATTTTCAAATTTTGTGGAATACATGATTTTGTAGTATGACCTAATGATTCTCTAGATTTCCTCCTTTTCTGTTGTTATGTTTCCCTTTTCATTTCTGATTTTGTTAATTTGGATGTTCTCTCTCTGCCTTTTGATTAGTTTGGATAAACGTTTGTCTATCTTGTTGATTTTCTCAAAGAACAGATTGTTTGTTTCATTGATCCTTTGTATTGTTTTCTTTGTTTCTGTTTTATTAATTTCAGCCCTCAATTTGATTATTTCCTGTCATCTACTCCTCTTAGGTGAGTTTGCTTCTTTTTGTTCTAGAGCTTTCAGGTATGCTGTTAAGTCACTCTTGTGAGATTTCTTCACTTTCTTTATGTAGGTGCTTAGTGCTATGAATGTTTCTCTTAGCACTGTTTTCAGTGTTATAGTGTCCCATAAGTATGGATACATTGTGCCTTCATTTTCACTGAATTATAAGAAGTCTTTAATTCCTTTCCTTATTTCTTCCATGACACAGAGGTGATTCAATTGAACACTGTTTAATTTCCCTGAGTTTGAAGGTTTTCTGCCATTAGTGTTGTTGTTGAGTTCTAACTTTAAACCATGGTGATCTGATAAGGTACAGGGGGTTTATCCATTTTTTTTGTATCTGTTAAGGTTTACTTTGTTACTAAGTATGTGGTCAATTTTAGAGAAACTTCTCTGAAGTGTTGAGAAGAAGGTATATTCTTTTGTGTTTGGGTGGAATATTCTATACATGTCTGTTAAGTCCATTTGAGTCACAACATTCATTATTTTCCTTATTTTTCTGTTGAGTTTCTGCCTGGTTGACCTGTCCATTGTGAAGAATGAAGTGTTGCAGTCTCCTGCTATTAGTGTGTGGGGTTTGATGTACAGTTTAAGCTTTAATAATGTTTCTTTTACATATGTGGGTGTTCTTGTATTTGGTGCATAGATGTTCAGGATTGAGACTTCAACTTGATGGATTTTTTCCTGTGGTAAGTACAAAGTGTCCTTCTCCATCTCTTCTGATTGATTTTAGTTTGAAGTCTATTTTGTTAGATATTAAGATAGCTATACCTGCTTGTTTCTTAGGTCCATTTGGTTGGAAAATCTTTTCCCAACCCTTACTCTGAGGTAATGTCTGTCTTTGAGGTTGAGGTTACTTTTTGTATGTGGCAGAAGGATGGATCCTGCGTTTGTATCCATTTTCTTAGCCTGTGTCTTTTTATTGGCAAATTAAATCCATTGATATTAAGAAATATTAATGACCAATGATTGTTAATTCCTGTTATTTTTTTGGTGGTAGTATTTGTTGTTTGCCTTATTTGGGGTTTCCTGGTATCAGGTTATCTGTTGCCTGTGTTTTGTGGATGCAGTTAGCTTCCTTGGGTTGGAGTTTTCCTTCCAATACTTTCTGTAGAGCTGAATAGGTGTTGTTTAAATCTGGTTTTGTCATGGAATATCTTGTTTTCTCTATCGATGGTAATTGAAAACTTTGCTGGGTATAGTAGTCTGGGCTTACATCTGTGGTCTCTTAGTGTCTGCAACACATCTTGTAGGACCTTCTGGCTTTCATAGTTTCCATTGAGAAGTTGGATATATTTTTGATAGGTCTACCTTTATATTTTACTTGACCATTTTCCTTTACTTGGTCTCTTAATATTCCCTCTTTATTCTGTATGTTTCACATTTTGATTATTATATGGTGGAGGATTGGTTTTCTTGGTCCAGTTTGTTTGGTGTTCTGTAAGCTTCTTATACCTTCATTGGGATATCTGTCTTTAGGTTGGGAAAGGATTTTTTTATATGATGTTTGTTGAATATATTTTCTGTGCCTTTGAGATGGAGATCATCTCCTTCTTCTATCCCTATTATTCTTAGGTTTGGTCTTTTCATACTGTCCCAGATTTCCAGGATGTTTTGGGTTAAAAATTTGTTGGATTTTATGTTTTCTTTGACTGATGAATCTATTTTCTCTATAGTATCTTTAACTCCTGAGATTCTTTCTTCTATCTCCTGTATTCTGTTAGTTATGCTTGC
>NC_022026.1:16662395-16663223 GCF_000317375.1 Microtus ochrogaster
GCCTGGCTGTGCATTTGTTATAATTAATGTCCCACAGCATTCTAATTCATTGATGCTCATAGTTAATTCAGATTTCTCTCTAAATATTCTCATCTAAAATCACAGGTTCCATTTTATATTGTTACTATTTCTCCTTAGGCTCTTCTTGACAGTCAGAATTTTTCACATTGTTGTTTTTATTAGCCTTGGTTGGTTTGAGGAACACTGTCCAGTCCTTTCTCTCAGATCTGCAATAGCTGATATTTTTAATTAGGCTATAGCTACAGGTTTCTGGTAAGAACTTAAGCTACTCAAAGCATTTCAGCTAGAAGTGTAGAGAGTTCAGTCAGCTGCCTCCAAGATGGATTTAACACATTGTGCTATATCACTGTCAATCATTTCTTCCCCATCTCTCCTTTTCCACTTCCTCTCTCCCTTCTTTCTCACGCCACATCTCTCCTTATCTCTTCCCTTCCCCTTCCTCTCATTCCTCTCTCTAAAATCTTCTTCACTTCCTTCCTCATCCCACCATCCCCACCTCCTTTCTCCTTCCTTTCCCCTCCCTAAACTCTCCTCCCTTCATTACTCCTTCTCTTTCCCATCTCTTTGCACTCTTCCCCTTTTCCTCTATCCTCATTGCCTCTCTCTACTCCCCTCCTATCCTTTCTTTCTTCTCCCACCTCTTCCTAGTCCTACTTCCCTCTCTAACTTTCCCTCCTGCCTTCTGCCCTCCTTCACTCCTCCTCCCCCCTCCTTTTACTAGCCTTTTTCCCTTTTCCTCACTTCTTGCTTCTTCTTCCTTCCTTCTCTGCCACCCCCTTTCTTTTCTCCCTCTTTCAAAACCAAAGA
>NC_022026.1:16663748-16687456 GCF_000317375.1 Microtus ochrogaster
TCCCTTCTTTTCTAGTTTTGTTCTTACCTTGGGGCATATGAAATGTTCTATGCTGAATATTTCTGTCTTCAGTTCTAGAATGAAGTATTTCTTTAAGGAACATTGGCTTCTTTTATTGGGAAATGGTAATAAAATCTAAGGTCTGCATGAAAGCTTTTTTACTACTAGGGTGTCATTGTGTCTAGGTCCTCTCAGCTGATTAAAGCAAGAAAATATATGCTTTGAGTTTTCAGTCTTGAAACATCAAATTTCCTGAATCTCACTCTTATAATTACCCTGTTGTAACCTGTTGGTCCTTGTTTATGCTGTGACCTGCTTTGCCTCCTCCACGAAGCTTTCCCTATCACCTGTACTCAGATGTGCTCTTCATCTGATTCCGTGGCATGTATATTCTTTTACCTGTGCACTGGTGCAATATTTGATGGATACTGTGTTATAAGCAGAGTATGGGTTCCTTGTAGAAAGGATCTGGATTTTTATAAGTACATGGCTCAAGTTTTGATTTTTCACCATCTTTTATAAAGGTTAGGAACTAGGTCTTTAAAGAATTGAATTTAATCCAGTCCTTAATGAACTTAAATAATTGAGCTCAAGAGTTCTTTTAGCATTGCTTAACTAGTACTTAATTGGACAGTTCTGTCAATATGAACAGAGGCAAGAGTGAAATTAGTCTCTAAGGAAAGGAAAGAACTTGGAGATAAGAACCATGGCTGTATGCTGCTTCTTTGCTTACTCAACTACTTTTTTATACAGCCCAGTTGGGTTTGCCTAGGATGGTGACACCCACAGTGGGAAAGACCCTAGCACATCAAAATCGTGTCATTTATAGGAAAATGAATAGATCTGAAGATTATGTTAAGTGCTTCATGTCTTTTCTTACATGCAAAAGTTAGATTCAGAAATATACATGAAACAGGTAACATTTGGGAAGAAAAAGGAAATAAATAGATGTTGTTATATTTGTCTGCTCTATAGAATTCATTGTGTAAATGTACCACATTTTGCTTATCCATTCTTTGGTCGAGGCGCATTTAGGATATTTTCAGGTTCTGGCTATGACAAACAATGCTGCTATGAACATAGCTGAGCACATGTCCTTGTGGCACGATTGAACATCCTTTGGCTATATACCCAAAAGTGGTATTGTTACTGGGTTTTGAGGAAGGTTGTTTCCTAATTTTCTGAGATATCACCACACTAACATCCAAAGGGTCGGTATCAGCTTGCATTCCCACCAGCAATGCAGGAATGTTCCCTTTACCCCACAACCTCTCCAGCATAAGTTGTCATCAGTGTTTTTTATACTGGCCATTCTTATTGTGTTGCTCTTTGTGGTGTTGCATGTGTTCTTATCTTTTTTACTCATCTTTTCCGCTAATAGGTGTGTTTGAGGCTGTCAGTAATTCTACCGATTAATATTCTAGGTTCCAGTGAGCCCAAGGTTCAGATGGTTGTTCCTCATGGTACAGTTAGTGCCACGGTTCTAGTTACCCCTTTGGTCACTCTGTGTTCCTGAAAGTCACTCAGTGCTCCCGGTCTTTGCTCCATTCCCTTGGAGTTTGTTGCCTCAGGCCTGCTCTAGCCTAGGTTGTCAGCTTTGACCTGTTTCTGTAAATCCTGATCTGGATCCGCTCCTGTAGAGTTCCCTGGCTTGGACTTGGTTCTGCAAGGATCTCTGGATCAATCCTACTCCCTCTGAGTTACCAGGCTTGGATGCACCCAGGCCCACAGAGGATCTGGCTCAGGCTTACTCCTTCTGCGGTCCCAGACTCATGCCTGGACCAGCAGAGATCTCTGGTTCCTGCATACTCCCTTAGAGGTCCCAGATTCACACACAGACCCACAGAGGTCCTGGCTCAGGCCTAGTTCCTGGGAGGTCCTAGACTCATGCCTAGAACCACAGGGGTCCTGACTTAGGTCTACTCCCTTGAAGGTCCCAGATTCACATCTGGACCCTCAGCAGTCTTTGTCTCTAGCTCACTTACTCAGCAGTTGCTCCCTGTATCTGTTCCTGTGGAGTTCCCTGTCTCAGGTCCGATCTGGCCGAGGTTACTGGCTTTCCTGGTCCGCCAATGACCCTGAAGTGGATCCTCTTCTGTTCCCATGGAGTTTGCTTCCTCAGGCCCTCTCTGTGTAGGGTTAAGCCAGCCCCTTAGGGGGCGGGCTTGCCTTGGGCGAATGTTTACTTATAAATCGGGCAAGTGGGAGCCCTTGCGCCCCTTCTGCTTCCTGTGCTACGCGGGAACCTTGGTTCTGTAAGTTTATTTCTTCATTAAAGCTGTACATATTCTTTACAATCTGCCTGCATTTATTTACGCCACTACATCTCTGGCTTAGGTAGCTGGTTCAGTCCCATTCCTGTGGACTAGCCCCCTTTCTTATATTAAGACAAAACATTGAAGCAATTCATCTTCATTTCTCTATCCTTTTTCAGACTTTATTTCCCTTCCAATGGCCAACTGTTGGTGTATACCCCCTCAATGAAAGGACCCATTTTCTTCCCTTTACATAGTATTTTCTTCCCCCATAGAAATGCAAACATATCTAATTTTCACATCTTGGATGCTTTATTTCAGTTGCCAACTGGAACAGTTCTTGTTGTCTTAGATGTGATCTTAAGTATCTTCTCTTTCTTTCACATTTACATCTAAAACCGCTGTCCCTCATTTTAATTTTCTAACCCAGGATTCACATTTTGGGGATCCACAAGATGTTATGTGGAATGGGTTGATATTCCAATGGCTTCTGCTCTGGATAGGGTTGGTTTTATTTTTTGCAATATTTGTCTTATTGTAACATACGAATATTGTTGGTCTTATTGCTCTCTTATAGTTTCTTGCACATGCAGGGGGCATTTGAGGAGATCTTCTTGACCTTCTAAAGTGGCTTTGAACTTTCAGAAGGTTTGCCTGTAAGTATAAGAGCAATGGGGTGAGTAGGAAGGACACTAGTTTGGGAAAGAGAAAAGAATTCTATAGGAAAGGGGTACTTCTGAATAAGTGTAGGTTTCATGCTAGCAAAGGGTAGCCTAGGATCATGGGTAAGGACAACTGACCTTGCTGTTGTTCCTGATCTTTAGGTGACTGGAGTAGTACATTTCTCTTTTCTTTATGATACTTGCACCCGGTTGTTCAGTTGTTGTGGCTGACTGTTCTTTACTGCCATTCTCTGGGGTACAGGAAACTTTCCATAGTTTTAACCCTGCCAGAGGGCTCTTCCAGTCACCTGCCCTCTGCAAATTGCCCCCATGATTTATGTAGGATATCACCATTTAACTTTGCGTGGTTGACCGGAACCCCCCACAACCTGCATCTAGTGATATCACTAGAATGGGTTCTACATCACAAAGCTCCTCTATTCCTGACATCTCTGCAGAAATTGAGGTGACAGTGTTGAGGAGGCAAGGAATAACGAGGTGTTGGACTAGGGTGTTGTTTCCTAAACACTCTATGTATATCCACTCCAAAACGATTTGCTTCTCCTTCATTTCCCTGTGGTTAATTCTCTCTGGGCAGGTGGCAGCAAGAAAGTGATTCTTTTAAGACACTCTCACAACCATTCCCCTTTCATTGGTCCAGTCTCCATCTTTTTTTCTTACTGGGAAAAGAGGTCAAGACACTCTCATAGGACCACTCTCCTTTTTTTTCCCCCTTACTGGGAAAAGAGATTTATTTTTTCCTGTTTCCTGAAAATAGATTCTTTTCTCATACAATATATCCTGATTATCGTTTCCTTTTCTCCTATTCCTCCCAGTTCTTCTCCACCTCTCCATTTCTGTTTCATTAGAAAAGGACAAGTTTTTAAGAAATAGCAGCCAAACATGAAACAATAAAATATAATGATATAAAGCAAAGGATATCACATCAAATTTGGAGAAGGCAACTGAAGATCAGGAAGGAAGTAGCAAGAGCAAGCACAAGAGGCAGAGACCAACTAGTTCTCATACTCAGGAATCCCATAAAATATTAAACTAAAAGCTATATGCTTTCATTTTATATATGCCTTCACATATAATATATGCATATTATATATGACCTGATGCAAACCCATGTAGGCCATGTACTTGCTGCTTCAATCTCTGTGAGTTCATATTCGCCTTGCTTATTTGATTCAAAGGGCCTTGTTCTCCTGGTTTTTTCCATCACCTCTGGTTCTTATATTCTTTCTGAATCCTATTCCATGAGATTTCCTGAGTTATGAGGGGAAGGATTTGATAGAGACCTCCCATTTAGACTCTCTTCTCCACGTAATGTCTGACTGTGGATCTCTACATCTGTTGTCCGAGGAAGCTTCTCTAATGGTGACTGAATAAGGCACTGACTATGTGATTAGGAGTTATTTTATTAATACTATTTTTTCTAGACTAGTAGATTACCCTGATTTACTGTATTGGATATACCAAAAACCCTCCTAAAATAATGTAACTTTACCTATCTCACTACTAGTCAGGAATAATTCATGGAAAATATTAATCTATCATTTCTCTGTAAAGAGAATCCTATTTTATGCTTATTTATGAGCATATTTCATAAACTAAGAAATCACTATTGCTTTGTGTTTTGCATTTTTACAAGATTAAAAAAACCTAGGACAATATTTCATGAGGTAAAAGTTATGGGAAATTGAAATTTCAACATTAAATTCAATTCTCTTAGAGGTTAGAGTTTAAGTTTTTTAAAATTTATTTTTAATTATGTGAGGGTTTGAGGGAGTAAATACTCATGAGTGCAGCTATCTGAATAGCCCAGAGGCATTGGATCCCTCTGCAGCTACAGGCACAAATAATTGTAAGCTATCTAACTGGGGAACTAAAATCAGATTTCCCGCAAGAACAGTGTGTGCTCTTAACCAACGAGTCATCTACATAGCCGTTTTGAAACTTAATCTTTTTGTCTACCATTATATCAATATCCCACTCTCTTATAGCACATAAAATAAAGCAGTACATGTCATCCAACTGTACTTTTACAAGAACGTTTTAATGTTTTAGTCCCTTTACACATCCCTTCAAAATTTAAAAGAATTCTGCTATTGTTAAAGCCTACTATAATTTAATTGTAATAGTGTTTAATTTATGAATCAGTATAGGAAGAATTAAATCCTAACAATACTGATATTTTCAATCTATGAATATATTATATCTCTCTCTTTTCTTAAGTCTTATTTGTCTCTGAGTGAGTTGTAATTTTGTTAAGGACATGAATTATTTTTCCTTTAAGCATTCATTATTATTCCTCAGTAAATCCATTTCATCCTGGAACTGCCTATGTAAAAGTTTCACTGTTTAAATTAATTTTGGTATTTATAGTATTCAAAAATTTAAGTGTTATGATAACCTACTTCTTTTTCAGTTTAACCTAAAACTTAGATTTGCTTTGTGGTCTGAGAATGTAAATGTTATAGTGTTTTTTCAGCTACTTTTCTGTCATTATTATATGTTAAAACTCCATCACCCAAAGGTACTTACAAAAGGAAAAGTTTATTTTAGCTTACGGTCCAGAGGAAGGGTTCATAATGACTGTGGAAGTGCTGGCAAGGGCAGGAAGCTTAGAGATCAGATTTTTATCTAAAAACACCAAGCAGACAGAATGAACTGAAGTGGAATGAGTTGAGTTTATCAACTTTCAAAGCTGATTGAAAATGCAAAGTAATACATTTTCTCTCCAGCAAGGTTCTACTTCCTAGAGATCCCATAACTTCTCCAAACAGTGTCACCAGCTGGGGACCAGGTGTTGTGATGTCTAACACTATGGTGAACATCACATTCAGACCACCACATGCTATTCCCTGGCTCCTATTTGTGGCCATATCATGCAATAAAATTCATTTATAGTTCAAAAATCAAAAGCCCTCTAGTCTTTAACAGTTGCAATACCGTTAAAAGGCCAAAGTCTCTTTTAAGACTCAGGTCGTCACTTAATTGTGACCCCTACTTCCCTGTAAAATAAGAAAGTACAATTTTATACTTCTAAATTAATGATACAGATTATATATTCTCATCACAAAAGCGAGGAATCAGAGAATAGTGAGGAAATACTGGATTAAAGCAAGACTGAAACGTAGCAGAACAAACACAAAATTTTGTAACTATATGTCCAATGTCTGGGACTTTAGTTTCATAGGGTTCTGTCCTCAATGGTTGCTGCCTGCAATGGACCTCTACTTCTTAGGCTGCTTCTACTCCCTGTATGTAGCTCTCCTTAGCCTCTCCAATATCTTAGTCTCAGGGTCTCCATACAATCTAGGCTTCAGTTTCACAGCTTAACACAATGGCTGCCCATCGTATTCTTTTACATCATTCATTCCTCCAAAGCCATTACCACATGGCTAATACTTCCAAGTCTGGCTGCCAGTTTGGGATGGATCTTTGCTCCCTTGAATCACATTTGTAAAAGCTGTTGCATGCTCTTGTTTTCTAGGGCCAGAAAATTCCTTAGGCCTTTTCCTTTTACAAATAGGAAACTTAGCAGGGTGTGGTCTTTCCTTGAGGTCTTCCTATTGTTTCATTGAAGAGAAAGAAGCCTCTACTTAATGATGCTTATCTCCTTAGTAATTATAGCCTTTTTGCTAGCAGAAGCACTGCTGCAATATTAAGCTTCCTAGTGTTCTTTTTTTCTCTCCAAGCTGTACATTTTATATTTCTTGTTGCTACATTTGTTCTTTTTTGCCTGTAGACCTCCATAAGAATTATCAGTAATAACCATACCACAGACTCAGCATTAAGTGATCTTGAAATTTGCTGCACAAAAGAAATTAGTTTATTACTTTTGAATTTTGTTTCAGGAACGTTTTTAGGACACAGGCAGAAGGCCCACAGCTTATTTGTCAAAATCCCACAGGAATGACCTCTAGCTAAGTTGCTAATATTTCTTCTCTCTGAAACCCAATGATCTGGGTCTCCACCATCAACATTGCTCTCTGCATTGCTGTCTACCAATCTTCTCCTTGAATGCCTTATAAAGCTCAGTTTACAGCATTCATCTACTTTTCTTGTTCAAAGTTATGAAATATTCTGTATCCCTCCCCAAACAACATATGGTCAGGCTCTGGTACCAACTTCTGCATTAGTTTTTTGTTACTGTGATATAACATGACCCAAAGCAACTTGTAGTCAAAAGCACTTAATTTTGCTAAAGTTCTCAAAAGATGTCTTAGGGTTTTGTTTCTGTGAAGAGACACCATGACCACAGCAACTCTTGATAAGGAAAACATTTAATTAGGACTGGCTTATTGTTTCAGAGGTTTAGTCCATTATCATCATGGTGGGAAGCATGGAAGCATGCAGACAGACAGACGTGCTGGGGAGGTAGATGAGAATTCTACATCTGGATCAGCAGACAGGAGAAAAAGAGACAGACACTTTACCTGGCTCGAATATTTGAAACCTCAAAGCATACCCCCAGTGACACACTTCCTCCAACAAAGCCACACCTACTCCAACAAGGTCAAATCTCCTAAAAGTGCCAATCCCTATGAACATATGGGGCTCATTTTTTTCATTATCCATTTGTTGGTTTTAGGACATTTAGGTTGTTTTCATTTTCTAGCTATTGTGAATAGAGCAGCATTAACATGGACGGCTAAGCCAGTATCTGTAAAGTAGGATGTCAAGTCCTTTGGGCATATGCCAAGGAGTGGTATATCTGGGTCATATGGGAGATTTATTTTTAGTTTTATAAGAATTCTTTATACTGATTTCAACAGTGGCTGTACCAATTTGTAATCCCACCAACAGTGATTGGGGGTTCTTCTTTCCCACACACTCTGTAGAATTTAGTGTTGTGTGTTCCATTGATCTTTGCCATTCTGACTGGAATGTGATGAATTCTCAAAGTTATTTTGATTTTTGTTGCCCTAATTTCTAAGAAACATATTTGGAGATATTGTTCAGCTATTCTTTTATCTTCTGAGAATTCTCTATTCAAGCCCTTTTTTAAATTTGTCATTTGATTTTTGAGTCTTTTTTGTTTTGTTTTGTTTTTTTGAGACAGGTTTTCTCTGTGTAACTGTCCTGGCTGTCCTGAAACACTATTTGTAGAGCCACAGAGATCCATCTGCCTTTGCCTTTTGAGTGCTGGAATTAAAGGCATGGTCCATCACTGCAAGGCTGTTTTTCTGTTTGTTTGTTGCTTTGTTTTACTTTTTTGTATTTTCTGGATTTTAAAACTTTGTCAGATGTATAGCTAGCAAGCATTCTCTCATTTTCTGTGGGCTTCTTATAACCTGATTGACTCCTTCTTTTAGTGTGCAGAAAATTTAGTTTCACGAGGTCCCACTTGTCAATTCTTGGCCTTAATTCTTGGGCAAATGGAATCCTACTCAGAAAATCCTTTCCCACACCTATATCATGTAGGGCACTGCATATGTGTTTTTCTCGTAGTATCAGATTTCATGTTTAGGTCTTTGATCCATATGGATTTAGTTTTTGTGCAAAGCGATAGGTATAATATCTAACAAACCATTCCATGTGGACATCCAGCTTTACAGCACCATTTGTTGAAGATGCTTTCTTTTTTCCAGTATATGCTTCTGCATCTTTGTCAAATAGTATATGACTGGAGTTACATGTGCCCATTTTTGGGTTTTCAATTTTGTTCCATTAGTCTGTGTGTCTACATTTTTGCAGATACCACATTGTTTTTATTACTATGATCCTGCAATATATTTTAAGATAATGGTAATCCCTCTATCATCATCATCATCATCATCATCATCATCATCATCATCATCATCATCATCATCATTATTATTTTGGCTCAGGATTGTTTTAGCTATTTGGGATCTTTTGTGGTCCCACATGAATTTTAAGATAGTTTTTTTCTTTCTGTGAAGAATGAAGTGAGGATTCTGATTGGTATTGAGTTGAATCTATACAGAGCTTTTGATAGAATGATTCTCTTCACAATATTAATTCTATTGATCCATGAACATTGAATGTCTTTCCCTTTTCTAGTGTTTTTTTCTATCTCTTTCTTCAGAGGTTTACAGTTTTTATTGTAGAAGCTCTTCACTTCCTTGGTTTAGTTTATTCCTAGATATTTTATTTTATTTGAGGCTATTGTGAATGGGGGTATATCCATGGTCTCCTGTGTATATTTTCTGTTGGTGTATAAAAAGTTATTGCTTTGTGCTAGATTATTCTGTATATTGTTGCATTGCTGAATTTTCTCATCTTTTCTAGAAGTTTTCTGGTAGAATTTTGGGGATCTCTAATGTATAGGATCATGTTATTCCTAAATAGGGTGAGTTTCACTTCTTTCCCTATTTCTATCACTTTAATTTCCTTCTCTTGCCTTATTGTTCTATTTAGTATTTGGAATACAATATTGAAAATTAATAGGTATAGTGGACATCTCTGTCTCATTTCTTATTTTAGTTGGATTGCTTCAAACTTTTCTTCACTTAAAATGATGTTGGCTGTAGGTTTCTTGTAGTAGCTCATATTATGTTGAGGTGTGATTCCCTCTGGTTCTTCATTATCTGGGACTTTTATTATGAAGGCATGTTGAATTTTGTCAAAGGATTTTCTAGCCTCTATTAAGGTAACGATGTGATGTTTGTTTTTAACTCCATTTATGTGATTTATTACATTTACTGACTTGTGTATCTTGAACCATCCTTGAATTTTAGGGATGAAACCACCTTGATCATGGTATATAACCTTTTTTATGCATTTCTATATTCTGCTTACAAATCTTGAATTGAGTGTTTTTGAGTCTACATTCATCATGGATTTTTGCCTATTGTTTTCTTTTTGTTGTTGTTTCTTTGCCTGGTTTGGTATTATAGTGATAATATTTTTGTAGAAACCGTTTGAGTGTGTTTCTTCTGTTTCTTTCTTTCTTTCTTTTTTTAAAAGATAGTTTAAGGTTTGACTATAGATCTTTGAATGCCCAGTAGAATTCTTCTGTGAATCCATCTGGCCTTGACCTTGTTTTTTTTTTTTTTTAACCTGAAATTTTTTTTAATTGAAAGCTAAGGTATGTTTCTTGTAGACAACAAATAAAGAGATTTTGCTTCTCAATCCATTCTGTCTGCCTGTATCTTTTGATTTGAGAATGGAGACCGTTGATATTTAAAATTATTATTGAAATGTGTGTGTTAATTGTAGTCATCATGTTATTGATTTTTGGTGGTTTTATTTGTGTTCTCAGTAGTATTTTGTGTTTTAGAAATTAAAGAGCTTCATATTTCTTTCCATAGTCACTCTGCTCTGCTCATTCCTTTCTTCAGCCCCCAAACAATGCTTCAAATGAAGACTAAACAAGCCTGATTTACTTGTGGGAGCACAGGCTAAATCTGGTGTCTTATGGAATGGGCATGGATGAAGATGTCAGGGGTACTCAGACTCCTAGATACTAGAGGGGGACGTGGGAATTCTAGGTATGGAGTGGGGTGGTGGAGGCTGCACAAATAGTCTTTTGGTAAAAACATGTAGCGTAGGTCCTGGCAGAAGATATTGGTTGTGGCACAGGAGGAGGTGGTGAGACTAGACCAGGGCAAAAGATTTGGGACCCTACAGAAGCCTAGAGGTCCAGTACTGCAAGGTGTAGTTGACAAGACTAGGCAGCATCGCTGGTTGAGGAATCCAGGCTAAATCCAGCATGATGCAGGAAAACAAGTTTGAGTGTGGGGGGGGGGGTGAGGGGAGGGCTGGGCAACACTCACCAGGTTAGACTGTTGAGGAGGGCATCAGAAGTCTATGTATGAATCAGGGTAGTGTCTTGATAGTGTCTTCCTGAATGAAATTTATAATTTTGATTAAGTCTGATTTCCGGTTGCTTAGATAAAGTTATTTCATTGTTGCTCATATTTTTGATGTCTTGTGAGAAAAAAAAAGTGCATTGCAAATCCAGTGTCATGAAGATTTACCTGTGTGTCTTCTTTAAAGATTTTTAAGGTTTTAGTCCTTATTATATTAGTATTTAGGTTACTAATCCACTTTAGATTGGTTTTTGCATATGACACAATGTGGGCTTTTAGCATTTAATTATTTTTTCAAACTGAATCTGAGAGGCTGGAAAGATAGCTCAGTGGTTAAGAGCACTGACTGTTCTTCCAAAGGACCCTGGTTCAGTTCTGAAAGCTTACATGGTGACTCACAGTCAGCTGTAACTCTAGTCCCAGGGAATTCAGAGCTTTCTTCTGGACTCCTCACGAGTCAGGCATACATGTGGCAAACCAACATAAGTGTAGGCAAACCACTCATACACATAAAGACAAATAAAATTATTTATATATATATACATATATATATATATATGTAATATGTATAAAGAAAAATCTTTTGAGACTTGTCCTGCACTTCATCTCCTATTCAGTCACTACTCTGTCTTGTACCATCTTGAGGACATAACTTAGGTCTGAGTACATGCAAGGCAAGTGCAAGAGCAATGAGCTATACTTCTAACCGTTAATCACTACTCAAGCAGCACCAAGAACCCCTGAACCCTTAGCTTTGCATTTGATACCCTCAGCCATCTGATATCAAACCTCTTTATTCAGTCAGATACATCTTCTATACATTTTCTAGCTATCCAGGCCAGAGAAAAGAACTTTCTCAGTGTTCATCCCCACCTCTAGGCTCAGATGCCAATCAATTTTGCTTTGTAATTATAAGCTGTTCTCTTTTACCGCTTTACCTCCAACATCTAGTACAATCCCTGGTGCATCTTATACATGGGTTGGGCCCTAATGTCAGGAAATAAACTATAAATCATTTATCAAAATTATTTTGAGTAATGCTTTAGGATGGTACTGTAGTGGAGAATTGTGTTCTTTTCTCAGGCAATTTAGTATTGCTGGCATTTTCTCTAGTATTCTTTTTGTTTGATCCCCAGATTTATTGGCTTGCACTTATAGTTTGTCACCCTATATGAAAAATTCCCCTGTCTCCCTCTCTTTAAACAAAAGAACGGCACAGCAAAGTGAGATGTTCACACCAGGAGACAGAACAAATTCACGCCTCTCATCTCACACTCAATCACGTACATATTAACTGAGCATAATGGTGGGGGGATTTGCCCATACTATTTAAACAATTTTCTCCTAGTGTGTATAGCTGAATTCATGTAAGTGAACTGTGCCTATGAATGCCAATGTCATAGACAATCAAAAAGTTTCTTTGCATGAATGACTTAATTAATTAATGGTGTTCTCTCTACTTGAGCATCTTCCTTTTGTCTATGTCTATCAAAATGCTATACATTTTTCACAGCTGAGCTGATGACCCACTTATCCCCCAGCAGGCTAATTATTTCATTTATTATGTGTCTACTCTGCAGCAGACAATGCAAAACACCTTCTCTGCATTTCTCTTGTCAATCCTCACAGTAATCCTATGACATAGGAATAATGCATGCTTCTTTAGTTTTAAGGATGAAAGCATGAAATTTAGAGAGGTTAAGTATATTTTCCCATGTAGGTACTGTTTCCCTATTTCAACAAATAGTATCTGGCATATAATACATTCTTAACACATAACTGTTGACTAACTAGAATGGCTTTCTGCTTCCAAGACTATGTGCTTAGTTCATATTTCAGGACTTAACCTGTTTCAAATTATGACCCCAACTATGTTTTTCTCACTCTGTCATTTGCATATTGGTACCAGACAATAATATATTTTAGCTATTTGTTTGGTGTAAATTACATTATAAAAACTTATGTTTCTTCAAAGGCTATGTGCTTCTGAAGAGTTTGATCTGCTTCTTCTTTCATGTTTCTTTTCTCTTCCTTCATATCACCTATAAGATGTGGAGTCCATAAAAAGAACACTTGTATGTCAGGTCATATGTATTACATACATATGGTGTGGGAAGTCCTTCTGTATATGTACTTTAATTGCTTTTATTGGTTAATGAATAAAGAAGCTGCTTTGGCCTGAGACAGGGTAGAATAGAGCTAGGCAGAAGAAACTAAACTGAATGCTAGGAGAAAGAAGGCAGAGTCAGAGAGACTCCATGGAGCCACCACAGGAGACAGACACTGGAAACTTGCCATTAGGCTATAACCTCGTGGTGATGTACAGATTAATAGAGCTGGGTTCATTTAAGATGTAAGAGTTAGCTAGAAATATACATAAGCTAACAGGCCAAGCAGTACTGTAATTAATATAGTTTCTGAGTGATTATTTGGGATCTGGGCAGCTGGGAAATGAACAAGCAGCCTCTGCCTGTGTACATATCTTCCTTTTCTGGTGTCATGGGATTTATTTGTTTATAAATGCATGATTTATTTTAAATTGAACAAAATTGTGCATAATTATTTTGTGTACCTGTTGTTTTAAAATTCATACACATAGTGGAATGGCTAAATCAAGCCGATTAATATATACATTATCTCAGATATATCTTGTGATGAGAATGCTTAAGTCCTGCCCTCTTAACAATTTTTAAGATTGCAGCGTCCAACTGTTTTGGTGGTATTTATCTCTAATCCAAGCATTTGGCATATAAAGCTAGAAGGATCAGGAATTCAAGGTCATTTAAGCTCCATAGGGAGTTCAAGGCCAGCCTAGGTGACATAAGAACGTGTCTGAAATTTTTCTTTTTAAAAAGAGCACAATACATTGTTAATGGCTG
The DNA here is from genome assembly GCF_000317375.1 of Microtus ochrogaster. NCBI lineage: Eukaryota > Metazoa > Chordata > Mammalia > Rodentia > Cricetidae > Microtus > Microtus ochrogaster. Next base: position 16,677,332 of record NC_022026.1, read on the forward strand.
AAACTATTATAGTCATTCATGTTATACAATAGATGTCTTGCTGTTATTCCTCCTGTCTAACTGAAATTCAGGTTTTGGACCTCAGACTTGCCAGGGTAAATAATGAGGGTTAATTGTGCTGTGTGCTTTTTGTACATAGCATTTATTAGATTGAATAAATTATCTTTTAATCCTCAAATGTTGAATACTTTTTATTATGAAGTGGTATTAAAAGAGGATTGGGGAAACTTTGGCTCATCTAGAAAACTGCCTTTAAGAGGGGGGCTGCCTCTTGCTCCTGGGGTTTCTCCTCCTGTATTACAAACTGCTAAAATGACTAAGGGGTAGCACGGTAGCCTATGCAAGAAAGGACAGACCAATCAAGTCTAATCACAGAAGAGAGGAAGTCCAGAGGGGAGAGTGCCCCAGGAACATATGAAAAGTCTGATACAAAGCCCCATCGTGGACTTTCACCTTTAGGGCTCCTCCCGCCCACTTGATGGGAGCTATTTGTCCTAAAAAAAATGTCATTTTTGTTATCTTTCTCTCTGTGTGGCTGGTGCTTTTCTGTTTGGGCCCCTGTGACCTATAACTGTTACTTTCACTCTCTGGTGGTAGCCCTCCCATGATCTTTGTATCTGGGGGTCTGAAATATCCAACTGTCACTCTGTCAGTGGGTCCTCTCTCTTCAGCTGTCACTTCAGTTTCCTGTTGTTTTCACTTCTTTCCATGGGTCTTCCTTCAGTAAATACAATTTTTTGTTTGGCAGGATGGATTTAACAGTATCCCTAGACATTTACTCCTCACTCAAGACACCTGTAATGGTATTATATTTTAGAAATTTTTCTATGTCCATTGATATGATCATGTTAGCTTTTTTTCACTTGTTCTATTAATAAGACATATTCCACTGATTAATTTTCATGTTAATCTTGTGTTCTTCAGATAGATTGCAGTTGGTATGCTGTATAATTATTTTTATGAATAGCTAAAGTTAATTTGCTAGTGTCTTGGTGATAGTGGCATATATACTTGTAATATTGTTTGTTTTTTCATCATATCTTTGCCGATTCTCTTTCTTTTCTTTATTTTATTGTTCTTCTATGTAACGAGTACTGGATTAACAGATTAACTGGTGAACTATTTATTCTGTTTGGTGGGCAGCCCCATAGCCCTCTTGCCTTTTTCTTCATGGAAACTATACACTGCCAGTGAGCTAGAATGATGGAAGATCAGAACCTGGTATTCTTAGCATTCTGGGTCTGGGACAAAGCTTCTGGCCAACTATAGGCTGGGTACAAGGGATAAAGCTTCTGGCCAAGTATAGGCTTAGAGGGCCCTAAGACCCTCAGTCATGCTTTCCTATTATTGTGCTTATGATACATGTTTAAGTCTTATGCCTTCTAGGAAAAAAAAAAAACAACCCTAGACTTGAGAGACTTTAAATTATTACTCTTGTAGCTTCTACTAATAAATAGTTGTTTGTTAGGGAATGAGTCCTCTGCTGTCTTCAACAACTCTAGAGATCTGGGGTGATATTGCAAACTCATCTTGTTAGCAGATTTCTCCCTTTGCTGATTTTGATGAATCAAAGAAGCTATATTGTCACTTGTCCTGTAGAGGTGGCCTGTGGATCAAAGAATTGAGGGTATTTCTGAGTTATAGAGGCAGAGGGACAGAAATGGACATTATCAGTCTAACAGGTAGTCATGAACTGAATTCTGCCCAAACCATGGAAATGAATCTTCCTTTTCAGTCTTAAAATGAAATTACAAAATCAGCCGATAGTCTTTTGTGATCCTGTAGTAGAAGATGAAGGAAAGCTGTACCTAGTCATCTGATCCACGCATTTTATGAGATGCAAATCTGTATTTTTTCAAAGCACTAAATTTATGCTATTTTTCTATATAGCATAAATAATTAATATATAAGTGTACAAAATAAAATACACATGATAATAAATCATATTTAAATATAGTTATCATTGTTACAGGAAGCCCACTAGGGAAGACCATTTGGGCACAGTCTATAGCCAAGTGAAAGTTTATTTCAGCTGACTAGGATTATAGTCAGGTATTCAGGACCAAAGGAGCCCAGAGCATTTAAAAAAGGAGGGGGGCTTTTAAAATCAAAAACTACATCATGTTTTCTTTGCTTGGCATTTCTAGGGGGAAGTTTTGTGCTAGCAGGCAGTTTAACAGAACCTAAGACAAGTAGTTAGCTGGAAGTGGAGATTTGCACAAATAGGTAGTTTAACAGAAGCCAAGATAAGTTCACTGGAGCATCTTGAACTTAGGTTTCTAGAATAGACTTGGATAATTTTCCACAGGATTGTCCATCAAGGAGGTCAGATTCTAGTCAAACCTAAAATGGCCTCGACAAAAAGAGATAGAGGAGCCTCTCTGTATTGTCTTGCACTGTCACAATTATAACATTGAACAAGCAAGTTTGTGATATTGTAATATGTACTTTTAAATTAATGTATTTGATAGCATTAAGAATGTATATGCTCTTTACTATTATTTAAGTATCATAAATACAAACATATTTAAATATATTAACACATAGACATATTTTAAGGCATTTGTAGTAATAGTAATCTGAAATGAAAATATTTGTAACTGCTTTTGTTGACGAGGTTGCAAGTACCTGATAATAAAACCCTCCTTGTTCTAACTCCTCTCATGCCTCTCCACTCTTGAAATTCATAGACTCATATTCCTTAATTATTATTGTTAATATATACATAAAATTTATAAATACAACCTGATGAGGTAGTTCGGTGTTGTTCATGTGTATATATATTTAGGACTATCTGGGTGGAAATGGATCTTCTATTAGGGGTTCATCTCTGGAATAGAGTGATTCTCCCTTTCTCACCAGTGTCTGTAGTTCTTTACCTTGGGGTGGGGTCCTATGAGATTTCTTCCATCCTCATTGACATATCAACTGGTGTTGTCATTGCTCAGATCTTACTGACCACATTGATGGGTACAGCTCCCCTGTCATATATAGAAGACACAATTTCACAGTAGACATCCTGGTCTTCTGGTGCTTACAGTGTTTCAGCTCCTCCTTCCGTGATGTTCCCTGAACCTTAGGTATAGATGAATCTGATGGAGGAGGGTCATCTGTCTATGTGTTACTTTTATTGGTTAATAAAGAAACTGCCTTGGCCCTTTGATAGGACAGAAAATTAGGTAGGCAGAGTAAACAGAACAGGATGCTGGGTAGAAGGCAGTGAGGCAGACGCCATGGAGCCAACCGCCAGGTCAGACATGCTGAATCTTTCCTGGTAAGACACCACCTCATGGTGCTACACAGATTATTAGAAATGGGTTAATCAAGATGTGAGAATTAGTCAGTAAGAGGCTAGAGCTAATGGGCCAAGCAGTGTTTAAATGAATACAGTTTTGTGTGGTGTTATTTCTGGGGCTAAGCTAGCCACGCAGAATCTGGGCGGGACAAAAAGCAGGCCTGCTCACCTCATCACTACATGAATCAGTTAACTCTGGTTACCCCATCATCAGTTGTTCTTTGCTTTTTGACCAGTGTCTTTCTGTAATGATCTCTGTCTGCTCCAAAAATATAATTGGGTATAAGAATAAGCAATTTAAATATGATTAGAAATCGCACTGATTTGGGGAAGTGACAGTAGAAGCTTGTCCTTTATGGTCCCTAGCCTTACCAACCATGGATAATGGTCTAGGATTACTGTATCAGTCATGTATTTCCTCCTATTGAGCAGGCCTTAATTCCAATTAGGTGGGTATTGGTTATCACCAAGATCTAAGTACCACTAATACATCTTTTAGATTATCTGGCTGTTTTAGTCATTGCTAATGTTTGGAGGTGTTAGAAGGAATGCTGATTGTTTTTCTCCTAGCCACATACATAGTTTCTTCTGAAAATCTGAGAGCTAGTTCTCAGTAAGGAAGCTTCCACTGTCAGATTCAGATCAATTTTCCAAATTCTGTATCTGAAGTGTTTGGTGTCTTCATCAATAGGGTCTTATCTTCAATTTCTGGTAAACAACCAAAGGGTATAACTTTATTTAGTGAGTGTGTGTAAGTTTGTAAGTAAACATAAGATGTTATTCTCTATGACTTTTTCAAACATCCTTAAGTTTTTCTCCCCTCTCCCTCCCTTTCTCTTTATGTTCCTTTCCTCTCTCCTCACCAGGTAAGTCTCTACCCAACCCCTATATTTTTTTGCCATTTCTCCCTTTAAAGTACATGTGTCCTGTTATTCTTTCTAGAGCTCCTTCTTACTCCTCTCATTGTCCCTTTACACTTTCCTTGTTTCTGCCATTATGCCAGGTTATATACTTATGTCTAAAAGTTCAGAGCTAGAATTTGCAAGTAAGAGAGCATGTAGCAATCTTCTTTCTAGGGGTCTGACTTACATCACCTCAATATAATATTTTAGAGTGCCATCCATTTACCTGGCATTCACTTGAACTACAGTTTAGGACCTTGGTCTGTGAGTGGGCAAATGTTGAATGAACGGTCATGGGTCAGAGATTCAAGACACAAAGAGAGCTAGGGAAGTCACTGCTGTGGTTTGTTGGTAGCATTCCTATGTTAAAGAAATGTCAATTCTTTTAGATATTACTGGAAATTCAAATTTAGTTTTTCCCTCTATTAAATCATGCAGGACCCTGCATTCTGTCCACAAAACTCACATAGTTGGAACTGGGTGGACATGTTGCTCAGTAGTAAATGCTCATATACAGAACTTTAAATTCCATTTTTATGCATACACACACAGACACACACAGAGAAAGAGAGGGGGAGGGAGGGAGGGAGAGAGAGAGAGAGAGAGAGAGAGAGAGAGAGAGTTAAAGCCTGAAATACAGCTTTTCCTAATGTGCTAGCTAGAAATTACCTCTATTTACCTAGGGTTTTTTTTTGGATAAGGGTGGCCCATATAGTATTTAATTGAAAGCAATTAAGATAATTAATGTCTTAAATTTTAAAATGTACCTATATATTCCTTGGTTTAGAACTTATATTCTTAAGAAATCATATTGCATGTGTACAAAGATATATGCAGAAAAATAGTCATCACAGAGGGCTAACAAAGGAGTATATAATCAATGATCTCAAGATCTCATTGCATAAATCACAATACCATGCACCTATAAAAACATCAAAGATATGTATTGCTATTATGAAATGATATTCAGAATATATTAAACTGAAATAGTGATGCTTAAAACAGCCTGCATGATGTTCTTGAATTTAATTATGCATAGAAAATTTCTGAAATTGCATATGAAATACTGTGTACTGTAGGGAATGGGAATAAAGTTAGGTCTAATGGATCTATATGTGTAAGCATAATTTTTACCATATACAGGTGATTCTCAAATTAGGACCCAAAGTATTTTGGGGCTGTGTAGAAAATTGAAAACTTTAAGACAAAACAGTGATACTAGAAATGTGTTGTATACTGAAAGCTACAGAATCAAGGTTATCCTTTAAGACTGTGACAAAGCCAGGACTTTAGTGTCAGGTTATATGGTCCAAAAGCAGTACCCTATCTACTCCATGTCATGACTTCCAGTGGCAATGAGGCAAGATAGTAGTCTTAGGAAGCCAAGCAGACCCAATATTAAAGGTTTAATCTTGACACTATAACCCTCAGTTTTCTTACTCATCTGATAGGAATAATAGTATTTATTCCCGTCTCCGGGAGTTTTGTACAGGCAAAGGGACCTGATGTGATAAAGCACATAGCATTTCATTTGTGTGTGTGTTGTTGGTGTAATCTTTTTTCAACACCAGAGATGTGAACCAAAGGTCTTTCACATGCTAATAATTGTTCTACCACCTAGCTAGATTTGCAGACCTTTGTATAAATTTCAGCAAATATGAGCCTATACTTTTGTCTAAGAATTCAGTATCTAGAGTAGGCCGGGCAAAGTTCCAAGTCCCAATGCTCTCTAGATGAGTAACTTTGACATTGGTTAACTATTTCCTTGGAGCCCCAGATTCCTTATCTGGCTGCCAGAGCAGTTAAGAAAATGCAGTGAGATAAGCCAGGTAAAGCACAGTGTTTCACTCCATGTGGAATAAGCAGTGGACTTTTGGTAGTATGACATTATTGTCAATGCTGGCGATACTAAGAAAGTCAATGTTAGTTCCTTCCCCTAGCCTAAATGAACCTATTTGTAAAATGATGGAGTTCATCGTCAAAATCTGTGTGTTGTATTGTGTTCTATTTCTCCTCCCTTTCAGCCCTCTCCCATTTGTAGAATTCCGTTAACAGCCTCTTCCTTTATACTCAAACATATGTGACTCAAAGTGTAAAATACTCTGATTACCGAGATTTGCATTTTCCAAGGCATCAAAACCTAAAGTAGAAATAAACAGACAAAAACCCAGAATGGTGCAAATCCCAGCCCTGATGTAGGGCACGGTTTCTCTCTAAAACCTCTTGACATTTAGGGTGGAGTCATTTGGGGACACTTTCTTGTCTTGGTAGAATAGATAGCAATATCTCTACTCTCACTCAATGCCAGTAGTGTAGCAATTACCTTTCCAGTTAAGAATGTCCCCAAGCGTTACCAAATATCCCATGGAGAGAAAAAAAAAACCTGCCCCCAGTTAAGAACCAGTACTTGGAGAATTCTGCAGAGGAAGTAGGACCTTCCAGAGTATCTTCCCTTCACTGCAGCTGTTGAAAGTGGAAATGTCTTTAGGAGGCAGGAAGCCCAGTGTAATGCAGAAAGGAATCATGAGACTTGAGGCAAATGGAGGTGAGGAATACATGCTGTAAAAGTAGCCAAAATCAGCATTGGAGAGAGGTTCTTTGATTTGGACAAACCAAATCCAAGGGTGGAAAGGGGCTGCCACTTTGTAGCTCCAGTCGGAGCCTGTTGCTCAGGATGATTGCATCCAGGGATCTGCTGCCTGGCTTTGGGACTGTGATTGGCCCACGGGATTGCTGCTCTTTCCACTCCCTCCCACTCTGCTTTCAGAATGAACATGTCTCTAAATAGTCAAGACTTTCATGTTACCGGTAATAAACATAAAGTTAATTTTAAATTCCCCCTAAATTTTTCAAAGATATACCTTTTATTCAAAGGAACAGACTTCAAAGACTATGCTGCAATTTTAAATGCCCTAAGTGTCACCAGAGAACCAAGGGTTCTAACTTCTATTAACAGTGAGGGTTTTAAGTAAATCAGCAAAACTAAGAGAAACTCAAACCTTCCCAAGTGATGATAGGTTCTGGTGAAAGACCCTTGACTAGGACCTTTTTTTTGAGGAGGAGACCTCCCCAACGCCAAGGAGCAGGCTGAGACCGCACCGATGCAAATTGCAAGAGGTTTATTGAGAAGACACAGGTACCTGCGGGCGGCAAGATCTCTCAGAGGACTTGAGCGCCTGCCAAGTAGAGGATGGGCTTTTTATAGGAAGAGCAAAAAGCAAGTTTACAGAAGCAAAAGCGTGGTTATCGGAATGAGGTGGGGGGCATGAATGGTTTCCTCTCTCAGCATGAATGTCTGGCAACAGTCATCCTGTTCCTATCTTATAGATATCCTGTTTTGCAGTCAACCTGCTTTGTTGATGTCCATTCTTATTGATATCCTGCCTTGCAGTCTTCCTATCTCATAGACATCCTGCTCTCTCAAGCACATGGGATGTTCTTACGAGAGCAGGCTGGCTGCTGATCTGGAGAATTTTTTTTTTAATTTTAAGCAAACAGGACGTTCCCCCGGGAGCATGCTAGCTGCGGGTTTTGAGGAGGGGTTCTGTAGGGTCTTTCATTTCCTTCTTTTTCTTTTTATTATTGAGGTAAATCTTTTACTCAAAGCAATTACAGAACCTCGGTTTCTTGTTGTGGAAACATGTGATACTGATGGGTCAGTACTAGGGCCTGAATGACTGACAGCCTGTCTTTTACAAACTGGACCAGGCAATTTAAGATGAAGGGCCCAAACAGGAGTATCAGAAGGAGGATAATCAAGGGACCCATCAAAGAAGACAATAGAGTTGTAAACCAGGGAGACTTATTAAACCATCCTTCGAACCATCCATGTTGTGATTCGAACATCTTTTGTCTCTGTCTTATCCTCTCTCTAAGCTTTGTCATATTGTCTCTCACCAGCCCAGTGTGGTCCACATAGAAGCAGCATTCCTCTTTGAGTGCCGCACATAACCCTCCCTCTCACAAGAACAACATGTCTAGCCCCCTCCTGTTTTGTAGGACTACCTCGGAGAGGGAAGTTAATGAGTTTACGAGTGCGCTAACCGATTCTTCCAGTGCCTTGATATCAGAATGCATGGCTGCCTGAAGTTGTCTAAATTGGCTGGTTTCCATAAGAGCGGTGGTCCCTGTGCCCACCCCCTCCGCTACCCCCCATAGTGATGCCTCCCAGCAATAAGGCCAAAGTTAGGGAGGCTGGTTCTCTCCTAAATTGGGGTCTCCCTTCAAAATGACTGTAGATGTATTCAGGATCATGATATGTAACTTTGGGCCATAATTCAATTAGAACGCAATAATCAGAGGTTTCACTGAGCACAGCAGCTGAAACACACGGGGTTAATCCAGTACTGCATGCCCAATAGGTCCCGTTGGAGGCAGCTAGGTAATAGATTCCTCTGATACCTTTTGGGTAGAGTTACATAAGGCCTGGTGGGTTTTGGGAATAGTCCCTATGCAAAGTCCCTGTCCAGATACTTCAGACAGGCTCAGCTTATGCTGGGGGATGGAAGTGCAGCTGATGAGTGCAGAGGTTTGGTTGGTGTAGTTACCTAGAACGGCCACTCCTTCATAGTAAGGGGGTCTCGAAACCAGACATAGCCAGCAATCTTGGGTCTTGTTCGGATCTGTAAAAGTGAGAGCCAGATAGGCTCCTTGTACCAAGTTGAGTAGTCTATCCCCTGTTCCAGGTTGAGGGGGAGTCAGGGTAGTGGTAGTAGTGGTAGGTGTGCTAGGGGTACTATTGCTGGCTAATGGGGTCATTGAGGTATTATGAGGTGCTGCTGGGGGTAAGGCTTGTGCTGGCTGAGAAGGGGATTTTTGTTCTGGTAGGACTGAATTTGGCCCTATTGATAGCTGAGAGCCTGCATTCATCACCTGTCGGGTTAATGAAAACATAATGACAGGATCATATCCAGAACGGTATAGGTGCAATCCCCATGATTTGGGTCTGTCCCAAGAGGCCTTTTTCCCTTGCGTAGTGAAATCTAGGACTAAGGGGTTGCATCTACCTCCTGGGGTGGCACCCTGGACATTGGTAGTGATAGCGGTATCATAGCAGGGGCCACAAGCTTTTCCCCACCGCAAGTCCAGGGCCCCCTTCCAGAGTACCCAGGCGTGGTTCCTTGTCTGAGCGTGATTAGATCCCAGGTGGAGGAGGGTTTCCAGTAACCTCCCCCATCGTTTCGCAACCCCATTGGGCACAGTAACCGTCCCCCGGCCCTCCACACCCCTTTTGTGGGTTTTGTCCTGGACAAACATAGAAGTCTTTGTTCCTGGTCCCATGCCGCGCCGCCCCCCAGGTGATGGCAGCCATATCCTGGGAATGGTTCCTGATCTGAGGGGTTCCAAGATTCTCCCACCAAATCACAAAGGTCAAAATACAGGGTTGGGAAAGCATCCGTCATCGTTCCCAACAGGGAGGTGGTATTGGCTACTTTTCCTGTCATGAGATTTGTAACCCTCCAGGTTACATTGAAAACCTGGTGCGGCCTATTTTCTTATGTCGCCATCCCCAGTCTTAGTAGGGCCCATATAATGGTCAAAGGGCCCCACGGGTAAGCCTTATCTTTAAGGGGTTTTGAGTGCGTTGGATTCTCCATGCTGGGGTCACGGCGGGCTCCGCTTTCTCAGCTGTATGGGCGGCCTTCACGTGTGAGACGTGGATCCAGGCTGCGATGCCGTCAACCTTCAGTGCCTTTGGGGTGGTCAGAAGGACAGTGTAAGGGCCTTTCCACCGAGGTTCCAAGTTTTTGGTCTGGTGTCTGGGGACCCAAACAGTATCTCCTACCTGGAAGGGATGCAGTACCACCGGCTGGTTCAGTTGGTCTCGGTAAACAGCGGCGAGTGGCTTCCAAACCTCTCTTTGCACAATCTGTAACGCCTGTAAATGGGCTTCCAGAGAAGGACTGTCAGCAAAATTGGCAATGTTTG